>NW_027555514.1:244370496-244930496 GCF_003287225.1 Phascolarctos cinereus
GAAAGGATAACACTATCCTCCCAGTCCCTTAGGCTCACAACTTAAGAGTCATCCAGGATTCCTCACTGTCTTCCTCCCCTCTTCCATATCCAAGCTGTTGCCAAGGTCTGTCATTTTCACCTTTGCACCATGTCTCCACTATGCCCTTTTGTCTCTGCTGATACTGCTACCACTCTAGTGCAAGCCCTAATCACCTCATGCCTAGACTATTGTAATAGCCTGCTGGTGAGTCTGTCTGTCTCAGGTCTCTCCCCACTTCAATCCATCCTCCATCCAGCCACTAAAGTGATTGTCCTAAAACACAGGTCTGATCCTGTCACTCCCCGTCACTCCCCTACTCAATAAAGTCCAGCGGTTCCTTATTGCTTCCAGGATCAATACACCTTCATCACCTAGTCCTCTCCTACTTTCCAGTTTTCTTACTCCTTACTTCCCAGCACATGATCTTTGGTTCAGTGATACTGGCTTCCTGGCTTCAATAAACAAGTCACTTCATCTCTCAGCTCTGGGCATTTTCTCTGATTGTCCCCCATGCCTGGATAGGTCTCCCTCCTCTGCCCTGACTACTGATTTTCCTGGCTTCCTTAAAGTCCCAGTTAACATCCCGCCTTCTACAGGAAGCCTTCCCCAAACCCTCTTAATTCTAGAGCCTTCCCTTCATTAATTATTTCCTGTTTAACTTCTCTGTAGCTTGCTTGGTCTGTGTCTGTTCTGTCTATCATTAAATTGTAAGCTCCTTGAGACCAGAGACCCTCTTTTGCCTTTTTTTATAGCCTCAGTGCTTACCACAATGATGGATACATAGTAAGCGTATAATAAATGTTTACTGATTGAATTTGAAGTCCTAGGTTCAAGTACTGTGTCTTAGACTTAGTGACAATGTTACCTTGAGTAATTCATTTAAGTGGATGTTTCAGTTTCGTTATCTGTAAATGGGGATAATGCTAACTGCCCTAACTACCTCAAAGGTTAGAGTGATCATACAAGCTAATGAATATGAAAGCACTTTCAAAAGTAGATAGCAGTATGCTATAGTGGGAAGAGTGCTGGATATGTGAACTTGGAAAGTCACTTCAGGTCTCTAGGTGAAAATTTCTTCTGTAAAAGATTTCTCTAAGATCTCTTTTAGTGATAACAAGAGCCTACATCTATACAGTTCTTTAAGTTTTTAAAAGCATTTTAAATATATTATCCCATTTGGCCTTCACAGTTATATGAGGCAGGATAGATGGATGTCCATTTTACAGCTTTATGAAACTGAAGCTCCAGAGATTAAATGACTAGTCTTCAGCACCCCTTAAGTTTTGGAATCAAAATTTGAACCTGAGTCCCTGGCACTCTCCAGGGAATTTGATACTTAGACTAGGCAGTCTCACTGTGGGGCAGCTAGTTGGCACAGTGGATAGAACTTTGGGGCTGGAGTCCAGAAATCCTCAGTTAAAATATGGCTGCAGATGCTTACTAGCTGTGTGACCCTGGGCAAGTCACTTAACCTCTGACTGCCTCAGTTCCCTCATCTGTAAAATGGAGATAATAATGGAATCCATCTTCCAGGGTCATTATCAGAATTAGTGAGATAATATTTGTGTAAAACATTCTGCAGACCTCAAGGTGCTACATGAATGCTATAATGATGATGATCACATTATTATTATTACTTAAGGTGATATGAGAACTTGGATGGTAAAAACACATTCATTTTCAGTAACCTCTAACTAAAATTTAGCAATTCCTTCAACTGTTTTAAAACATAACTCTCAAAAGGGGGTAAGATTACCAAAAGAGTCCAGGACACAAAAAATGGTTAAGAATTCCTGCATGAAACCATATTGTTTCTCATTCTAACATTTATGATGTGTGCAAATGTCAGGAGGGATTATTAATTTGTGTGTGTGTGTGTGTGTGTGTGTGTGTGTAGGGGAAGAAGCTTACGATTTTCACCAACATCCTTTACCCTTCAGGTTACAGAATTCCTTGGCCAGAGTTTGGGGGCCTCAGTTTTCAGTGCATAGCCTCACTTCTTTCCTTCTGTTCAGGTTGACATAAGAAATAATCATGTGGAAAACATAGTATTCCATTTCCTTGACCTTATTGAACACTCCAACTGTCAAGAGTCCCCTAAAGAAAAATAGAAACAGAATTTTGCATATCTCCATGACAACATTTTTCATTCCTTGTCCTGGTCTTAGAAAATCATTTTCTTAAAAAAAAGTATACTATAGTACATTAAAAAGAATTATGATTATTGTTTCCCTTAGTTTCATTGGGAGAAGTAATGCTTCTCATTGGAAAGTGAGATGGATGCTTTGTCTCACCACAATTGCCAAGCAGAAGTGCTTTCAGCCAATGTTTGTTGGACCCCTGTACCCTTACTAAGATATTTCTAACCTTTCCTACAAATGACTGAATGTGAGGGTGGTGTTGATCTCTATAAATCAGTGGTACTGATCACTTCCCTTTTTGTTTTTGTTTTTGTTTTTGTTTAACCGTTGTACAGTTCTGGGAGCAACAATTTATGTGGGATCGGTTCTAAATACCAGCAGTGGAAAGCTCAGCTTCTCCTTGATTGTATGTGCTGGCTGAAGTCAGTTGCAGCATAGAAGTGAGGCAGATGCATTTTTCATAATTAATGTAGAATAAATTGGATACAATGTTGCACTTGGAGTCAGGAAGACCTTAGCATAAATCTCAACTCTGATACCTAATAGCTGTGTGACTGAGAAAGTCTGAAATTTCTCTGAGTCTCTGTTTTTTCACTTGTAAAACAAGGGAGTTCAACTCAGCAACCTTGAAGATGTTTTTTAGTTCTGAATCTGCGATCCTATGAGCTTATTCTACTTTCCCGTGCCTGCATTCCAACGTAATTGACTTCTTCACTTTGCTAACAATATTTCCCACACAGCTTCCTTTTCTTCTGTCTCAGTATTGTTCTCCTGCTACCACAAACTCTCAGGTATTAGTGACCATGAGGGATGGAGTTAATGAAAATCAACAGCTACTTCCCATATCTAATTTATCCATTAGTTTCAAACCTCACAAAAAAAAATCCTTTAAAAGAGTGATTAGCAAATAGCAAAACTGTCTGATAAGAGCAGGTGTTAGTAATCTATGTCAAGAAAACCCACATTGCTTTAGTAATGTCCTAGAAATACTCATGTACATTGATTGCCAAACTCATTTCATCTCAAATTAGAATCACTAATATTTACATAGATTTATGTAAAGGTTTCAAGGGGTCCAATGGACAATGAAGGACTCAGAAGGATACACACATATGCACATATATATGGATATATACATATATGTAGATGTATATACACACAAATACACAAGACAGATATATATATATAATTATGTTAAATTATATTAAAATAATATATGCTTATATTGAAATATTTTATAGTAAATATTTTATATTCATACATTTAAGTTTATATATTTATATAGAGATTATAAACATATTAAATCTATAAAATATGTGCATACACACACACACACACACACACACACACACACAGGAATGACTACTCCTTAGACTGAAAAGAACACATACCAAATGGTCAATAGAAAATTGAATACAAAGTAAATGAGAAGGGGGCAGCTAGGTGGCACAGTGGATAGAGCACTGGTCCTGGATTCACCAGGATCTGAATTCAAATCTGGCCTCAAACACATAACACTTACTAGCTGTGTGACCCTGGGCAAGTCACTAAACCCCATTGCCTCACCAAAAAACAAAACAAAACAAAATAAAACAACAACAACAAACCGCCCCCACACACACACACAAAGTAAATGAGGAGATGATAATAGAAGGTCTAACTTGTCTTCTAGCTGTTGTATTATAGGTAGATTGGAAGAGGACAAAGATGGAAGTCACACAGAGTAGTTAAAAAGCTATTGCCAAAATATAGGCATTAGTTAAGAAACTGGAAAGGAACGAGGTGTTTCAATAACCAGATCTTGATTAGTTAGTTGTGATATAGAAATTTAACATACTTTGATATGGATCTTTGATATCCCTGATGTTAGTCTTTGATTTTCTCACCTCCTGAACATTAGAATAATCACCAAAGCTGATATGCTATTAAGCTTAATTTAAGCTTTGTCTTAAATGCATTAAAGCAAAAGTGATGCTAGTGCTAATTGGGTTCCTTGTCTATGATTGCTTCTACCACATTTATATTCAAATTGACACAGAGGTATTTTTACCCCACAGTCTCTAACAGGGATAGGGAAATTGCCGTCTCGAGATTGTGCCAAATGCAAAGAAATATGACATTTGGTTTCTGGCAAATAAACTACTAGTTTCAGCAATATCTTTTCAGTGATAATACTTAAATTATTAAAGGAAAAACTGTCTTTAACAATTGCATATTTCACTTAAATCACTTCATCTTTCTTGGCCTCAATTTCTTCATTTACAAAAATAAGGAGATTGGTCTAAGGTGACTCTTGAGGTTTAACTTCTTTGAGTCAAAATTGTTTAAATCAAGGTGGTAGAACTAGAAGTTCATTAAGGTCTCTTCTGGTTTTAATAACATATGATTCTATAATTCTTATATCTGATAATTCCTTTCCATTCTATAATAGCCTACCTATAATATTATTGATAGAGTAGACCAGGGTTTTCCTAAGTGGGAGCATGGAATAAACCTAACAAGGGCCATAGTTTGACCCTCAAGAGGTATGAGATCAATCAATGGGTGGTAAGGAAGATAGACACATCTTCTCCCCATCATAATTCTCTATGGGCTTACAGCCAACACAACTACAGGACACCCTCCATCTTCATATATACTAACACGTTCTTCTCCCTTCTCACTTCTGGCCTTTCATAGCTCTTCTAATCTACACTGAGCTTGAAAACCATTATACCTGGCAATCCTCAGTTGTGGTCTCTTTGCTTCAGGATAGTGGCTGATGCGTAAGCTCCCCCAAACTTCACTTTTCCTTTAATTGTTGGGAAAGAGTGAATAGTGCAGGATGTATAGATGTGGGTGAGTTGTGATTATTATTTTCCCCCAAATATTTTCAATCTTCCCTGTTTCTTTTGAGGGTACCACCATCTACTCGGACACTCAGGTTTCCAGTCTTAGCATAATCCATTACCCTTCATTTTCCATCACATAATCTAATCAATTGGCACATCTTATGATTTCTGCTTCTCAACATCTCTCATATCTGTGCTCCTTAATAAACTTCAATGGCTCCCTAATGTATTAAAATCAAATATTATTTCATTTTATTGCATTTTTAAAATTTTCTTATTTCATATACATTTAATAATACCCATAATTATTAGCATAATAATACTTGTTCATCATGTTTGAATATGTACATATTTGGAGTACAGTTCATTTTTTTAAAGGGACTAGCTATGCGTTTGCAAAATTTTGAAGATCTCTGGAGCATACTATAAGGAATTACATATTTTTAAATGTTTTCTGATTTTGTTTACACTGTGCCTAAACTGATGACAGAAGCTTGATTGCTTAATTTTAGGGGGAGAATACCATAGTTTAAATGGGTGGCTATTAAATTTGAAGTAAAATGTCACAAATATTACCAATTAAATAAAACACCCTGCAGGAAAACATCAGGGCTGCAATTTAACATGTTCTGAAAATAAATTTAAAGACTGAAGTAATTAGCTTGTCACTAAGTCTGCATATTCTACAGAAACCATTACATCAGATTATGAATTAAATTTCCTTATTTTAGGAAAAGTATTATGCTTATCCAAGGTACATTCTATATGAATTTTTTCATTGCTTTATGTAACCCTTATGCCAGCAACTTCTTTATGACAGGAAGGGTCTGGAGATAATTGGGAAGAAGGAGTTCTCTCTTCTCTCTTTTTTTGGACTCACTGTACAGTAAATAATCTGCAAACTTCAGTTTGTAACATGGCTTCCCCTGGAATGTGGTCACTAGATCTCCTTACAAGCACATAGGCACACAAAGCTCAAAGAAGGAACAAATTTATTTAGATAATAATGGAAATCAAGTGAACTTATTAGATTCCATGGAAGATAACAAGATTTCTTAGTGTACAATTTCTGTCTGTAGAGACCAGTAGACAGTCATAGTACTGTCTTAGGGAGAATTCCACAAGGAGTGTCTGGGAATTGCTCTTCTGTGTTGATGTTTTTGGTTTTTTTTTCCCCACAGCTTCTCTGACTAGCTACATGGCATTACTTTACCTGAAGCTTACACTTTATGCCATTCTCACAGATATCACTGTCACTGCCTTTCATCTATCAATCATCACCAGCTCTCACCTTCTGCAATCCTCAAGTCCCAGCAAATGGTAGTTGTTCCCCTTCCCAAGGGATCAGCTCTCTGCCTTTAAACTCCTGAATCAATTTATTTAACAGCTCAAAACACTTTAAACAGTGCCTGTAGTTATACTTTTCTCTTGTACTGTTTTTTTCTGCCATAAGTACAAGGATAGAAGTACCACCTTCCCAAGCAGACGTCTTCCCAGTTCTGGTTGGTCTCATGATGACCCCACACAGTTTACATGGCCCCTTTTCCCAGCCTCTTGGTGGTACATCTACCCTTCTTACCCTATATAGAGATAAATTGGAACAAGTTAAAACTCCGAAATGAACTACCCATTCAGGTATTAAACAAACTGGGGATGTAATTGCTGCACCAATTTTAGTGACTTTTTTAAACTTCATAAGAACAACCAAAAAAAGTACTACATTATTGGAGAAGAGTAAATGACAAGATTTTTTTTATTTTTTATTTTTTTTATTTCTAAAAGTATTTAATTAGCAATTCATTGAAAAATAACAGTGAAATTATAACATGTTAAATATATAGCATATTTTTGTTAAAAATATTTTCCAAAACAAAAAATGAGAATAGTTAAATTTTTTTGCAAATCTCTTTAATATCTGACTTTAAAAAAATTATTTATTTTTAGTTTTCAACATTTACTTCCACAAGATTGAGTTCTATATTTTCACCCCAACTCACCCCTCCCCCACCTCTCCCATGGCATGCATTCTGATTATCCCCTTCCCTTACTCTGCCCTCCCTTCTATCTTTCCCCTTCTCTTATCCCCTTCTTCTTCTATTTTTCTGTAGGACAGGATAGATTTCTGTACCCCATTTCCTGTATTTCTTATTTCCCAGCTGCATGTGAAATTTTTTTGAAATATGTGTTTTTAAAACTTTGGGTTCCAAATTTTCTCCCTTCCTCGGTCCTCACACACCCTTGTTGAAAAGGCAAGCAACTCAATATAGGTTGTACATGTGGAGTTATGCAAAACACTTCCATAGTAGTCATGTTGTGAAAAACTACCTCTATTTCCCTTAGTGCTATCCCACCCCCATTTATTCTATTCTTTCTTTTGACCCTGTCCCTCCTCAGAAGTGTTTGCTTCTGATTATCCCCTTTCCCAGTCTGCCCTCCTCTCTATCATTCCCCTGCTCTGTTGTTCCCTTCTCCCCCTATTTTCCTGTAGAGTAAGACAGATTTCCATACCCAATTGAGTATGTATGTTATTCCCTCCTTAAGCCAAATCCTATGAGAATAAGATTCACTCATTCCATCTTGCCTTCCCTTTTTCCCCCTCCATTGTAAGAGCCTTTTCTTTTCTGTTTTTTTTGAGATAATTTACCCCATTCTATCTCTCCCTCTTTCCTTCTCCCAGTATAATCCTCTCTCACCCCTTAATTTTATTCTCCAGATCATATCATCTTCAACTCATCCTGTGCCCTCTATCTATATCTATACCTATATATATATATATATATATATATATATATATATATATATATATATACATACAATTTTTTCCCTCCAACTACCCTAATACTGACAAAGGTTTCATGAGTTAAAAATGTAATTTTTCCATGCAGGAATATAAATAGTTCAACCTTAATAAGTCTCTTATGATTTCTCTTTCCTGTTTACCTCTTCATGTTCCACTTGAGTCTTGTATTTGAAAGTAAAATTTTTTATTCAGCTCTGGTCTTTTCATCCAGAATGCTTGAAAGTCTTCTATTTCACTGAATGACCATTTTTTCCTCTGAAGGATTATACTCAGTTTTGCTGGATAGGTGATTCTGGGTTATAATCCTATCTCCTTTGTGCTCTAGAATATTATATTTCATGCCCTCTGGTCCCTTAATATAGAAGCTGCTAAATCTTGTGTTATCCTGATTGTATTTCCACAATACTTGAATTGTTTTGTTTTGTTTTTTTCTGGCTGCTTGTAATATTGTCTACTTGACCCAGGAACTCTGGAATTTGGCTACAGTATTCCTTGGAGTTTTCCTTTGGGATCTCTTTCAGGAGGAGATCAGTGGATTGTTTCAATTTCTATTTTGCCCTCTGGTTCTAAAACATCAGGGCAGTTTTCCTTGACAATTTCTTGAAAGGTGATGTCTGGGCTCCTTTTTTTGATCATGGCTTTCAGATAGTCCAGTGATTTTTAAATTATCTCCCCTGGACCTATTTTCCAGGTCTGTTGCTTTTCCAATGAGATATTTCACATTGTTTTCTAATTTTTCATTCTTTTGGATTTCTTTTACAGTGTCTTGATTTCTCATAAAGTCACTGGCTTCCATTCTATTCCAGTTCTATTCTAATTTTTAAGGAAGTATTTTCTTCAGTAATCTTTTGGACTTCCTTTTCCATTTGGCCAATTTTGCTTTTTAGGACATTCTTCTCCTCATTGGCTTTTTTTTTACTTCTTTTGCCATTTTGGTTAGGGTATTTTTTAAGGCATTATTTTCTTCAGTATTTTTTTTGGGTCTCCTTTAGCAAGCTGTTGACTTGTTTTTCATGATTTTTCTTGCATCACTCTCATTTCTCTTCTCAGTTTTTCCTCTATTTCTCTTACTTCTCAAAATCCTTTTTTGAGCTCTTCCAAAGCCTGGGACTAATTCATATTTTTCTTGGAGGCTTTGGATGTAGGAGCTTTGACTTTGTTGTCTTCTTCTGATCACATGTTTTGATCTTCTTTGTCACCAAAGTAAGATTCTATGGTCTGACACTTCTTGCAAGGTTTGCTCATGATCCCAGTTAATTACTCTTTATTAAGGTAGAGGTCTGCTTCCAATGTGGAGGATGTACTGTCCCAAGCTTCAGGAGATACTTCTAGGGACCCATAAATTTTCAGTTCTTCCAAGGTGGTACGATAAGGGATGAGGTGTTTACTCCTTTCCTGATCTGTGCTCTGGTCTATAAGTGATCACAAGCTCTCTTTTATGTCTTGGAACTGTGAGGAGGATTTCTTCTCTACAGCCACTGCAAATTCTACCATGCCAGCACTCCTCTTTGCCCCAAGACCACCTTCAGAACTGTGACCCAGATCCAAGCACGGGCAAAGCAAGAGATTCCTGATTCAGCACTGGCAAAGAGATCCCTGCAATCTCACTTTGATCGGTAACCCAATTCCCCCTCAGTCCATGGGCCAGAAGCTCAGGAGGCAACTGCCACCCTGGGGCCTCACTCTCAGGAATTGGGGCTGAGGCCTAGCTCCTCTCTCACCACAGAAACAGACTTTCCCCACTGACCTTCTAAGTTGTCTTTGGCGTTTGTGGGTTGAAAAGTCTGGAAACTGCCACAACTGCCTGTGATTCAGTCCTCTGATGCCTGCTCCAGGTTAGCTGTGGCCTGTGTGCCCATGCTGAACTGTGCTCTTCTACCAGCCATGCACTATATATACCTTTCTGATCAACCATCCAGGTTGTCTTGGGCTGGAAATTTGTTTCACTCTGTCTTTTTGTGGGTTCTGCTGCTTTAGAATTTGTTTAGAGCCATTTTTATAGGTATTTGGAGGATTTTTTTTTAAAGGAGAAAGAAGATGGAGTATTCAAACTATAGGCCAGTGAGCTTGATTTTACTCTCTGTCAAAATTCTGAAAGTTATGATTAAAGGAATGGTTCATGCACAACTAGAAAAGGCAGTGCTATCACAAAGAACCAGGATGGCTTATTTGGAAAAAAGAAAAGAAAAGAAAAAAAAGTCATGCCAACCTAACCTTATTTCCTTTTCTGACAGGGTTAATAGACTGATAGGTCAAAGAAATACTATAGGTATACTTTACCTGGATTTTGCAAAGCATTTCTAATCTGCCATTCCGTTGTTGTGGAAAAGATGGAGACAGGCTAGATGATGGTAAAATGGTATTGGGTATATTCTGAATTGGCTTCATGGTCAGATACAAATAGTCATTAATGGTCCTACAGCAACTTGGAAAGAAGTCTTGACTGCAGTACTTCTGGACTCTGTGCTTGACTCTGGGTAATTTATCATATTTATCAGTAATTAGATAAAGGCATAGATGGCTTGATCATTAAATTAAAAATGACAGATCTGGGAGGGATAAGACGCTAGATTTGGAGCTGGAAGGGGCAAGTTAACTGGTTTCTCCCCGCTCTCCCCCTCTTATTTTACAAATAAGGAAACTTAGATTTAGAGCAGTTGAGGGATTTGCCCATGGTCACACAACTCATAAATGCAGTAAGGTGGATTTTAACTTACTTCAATTCAATAAACATTTATTAAATGTCTACTATATGTCAGGAACCCTGCTAGGGAAACAAAGATAAAAACAAAATGAGCTTATATTGAATTTGAATCACAATCTCTCGGGAATTTAAGTGCTGTGCTGTTCACTATATACCATGCTATTTCCTATTCATACCCACTCCTAAAAAAATGGTGGAATTCACCTTTGATTCAATTTTATTTTTATCCATCTTTTTGTAGAACATTTGTAGTATTTTTGCTAGGTAGCCAAACTCCCTTGACAGTTAATAAAAGCTTTCCATTAGCTATCTTGGTAATTTTTATGAGTAACAGAAAGAGACCAGGTTATTGAAGTAAACATTAGTACTGAGTACTGGGAATTATTTATGGGATGTTTTTGTGCATGAATTGTCAAATCCCCACATTTGGCTTTTGTAACCAAAATGCTCTGTCTTTCTTGTGCTAATGAAAGTGCCTGTGTGTAGAATCCAATATTGACATATCCCCTTACCAATGTAGCCTCCAATCTACATAGTCCTATATTAAATGGAAAGATACATCTCTGTTGTCTGTATTTAGGATTTGGTGCCTTTAAATGATAAATATGTAAAGAGGAGTTAGTCAAAATATGTTCACTCTCACAGAACAGGAGAGCTCAAGTCTCTTAAATTGTTTTATATGGAACAGAAAGCTGAATTCCATTTTTCATTCATTCATTGTTCACATGAATATGCAAATTTCAAGTGTGCTCTGCAATTTTGCTTTTTTAAGGTGATAATTGATGTTTAGATTCAACTGGGGTTTATGAAGAGGCAAAAGAATTATGTCACTCTTCAGAAGCTGAATATATATTAAGTTCTTATTAACAAATATGCATGGAAATCTGTATTCTCTTTGTTTAATTTTAACTGCCAAAATGAACTGCTCCAGTCACAAGATGATTTGGCACTTTAAAAAAAGGACCTTAAAATCTGTTGAGCATAATCAAGTTTTGTGTGATTTATATGGGAGGGGTGAATAGAGAGAGAAACAGAGAGACAGAGAGACACATAAAGAGAGAGACAGAGACACACAGACAGAGAGACAGACAGAAACACAGACAGGGTACAGAAACATAGACAGAGATACAATGCTCAACACTTGCTTGAATCCCAAGTTGGCAGATGGTTATAGTAGATTTCTGAGTGGTGTGGTATTATTGTCCAGCCTGGATTTCTTTGATTTTGGGTATTAAATGGGCTAAAAATTGAACACATATTAATTAATGGCATGAAGGGGATGCTATATAAGTACAAGTTCCAACAATAGTGCCCTTTGTTGTTTTTCTCCACTTAGCAGGTCCCAGATGAGAAATAGTATTGAAGATGAAGCTCTGAATGCACATATTGCCAAAGTATCCTGTCCATGCTGGATTTCTGAATGTTTTTTCTCCCTTAATCCAAATTATCTGTTTAAAGGAAGCTCTGGTTATAAGGCATTGATTAGTAACTGAATGAAGAAAAAAGATGGACCAAACCTGAAGCAACTCGAAGCAATCTCTCATGGGAGGGTTCAGGTAATGGTGTGGAAGGAGTAAATGGAAAAGCAAACGTGACTACTGGATAACTATCCGTTTGATTATTAACAAAGTAAGAGAGAGACCTTTCTGAAAGTTTTGGTTGAAGGATCATAACATAAGCTTTCCACACTGGATGATAACAATTCCCACATTAACAGATTGCTCCCAACAAGTATGTACTTTAATAATGTGTCATCTTTTGTCCATGTGCTTGGGATGCTACTGAATCACCATGAGGAAAACATGCAAATTGGTTTTCTTTCTTGTTTGTCTGTTTCCACTGGTGATGGATTTAACATCAATCTATTTGTATTTTCTCTTTTCACCCCTCCCCATTCCCCCCCCCTTGTTATTTTTATTTTGAACTTAAGGCAATTGCAAGAAGGTTGACTGAGGTTAGGGGACAATTTGTGGCCATGGAACAGATCTAAGCTGTGTGGGCCCTTATGGAATACTGTACACATGACCTTGACCTCATTAGCACAGGGTTCTAACCAAGGAAGCTAATCAGTCACAAACAGCACAGTTTTATTCCCTGGCACGAGTCCTGATTGCCATCATACAGACATAGGCTCAGTGGGGAGGAATTGACCCATTTCATGATCTGTTGATGTTTGGGGGTCAGATCAATTTCACTGTATGTCTGAACAACCCATTAAAGTAAGAAGTTAAATATATTGTCCAGAGTCAAGAACTTTAAGTTATCAAAAATATTTATTAAGTGTATTGCCACATCTGTGGTATTGACAACACTTACAAGAGCTTGTGGCAATATTTCACCTGACACTTCTTACATTTGTATTATAGAGGGTAGCCAGCTTCCCACTTTCACAAAATGTTAATCATTTTTATTATTATATAGTATGGTTTTCCTAAGAATAAACAACAGATTGTAATAATGTGTCTCATCTTCACTTTAGTGTTAGGTAGAGCTTAGATATTTGTCTTTTGTTTGGAGAAAAATATATTTAATTAATTATGAAAGGTAATTCTGGAAGTAATCAGTATGATCCTTTCAGTCTCATGTATAAACAAGTACCTTCAAAACTGAATAAAAAGAATATATATATATGTATATATATATATATATGTATATATATATATATATATATATATATAAAATCACCACACTGTATAAAATCAGAAAATGATAAGCATGCTAAATTAAAAGGAAACAATTACTCATAAAATAACCCTTCATTTATTAAGTATCGTTGGGAGTGAATTCCTAAATAACTGAAGTTTAACCAATTCTATACTAAATTTTAATTTAGTACATTTTAATGGAGGTGTTCCTAAAATAGTGTGCATGTGTGCTCCACCTTAGAAAGAAGGATAGATATAGAATTAAATTTTCTCTTAATGATTCCTTATTGCCATATTTATTCAGACCGGGTTGTAATTCAGTAATGCCCCTAACATTACTTACGATCTTTCACTGAATTCTCCCCAAGCTGCTTTGCTCTTCTCAAATGAGAGAAAAATAGGATGTAAGAACTAGAAATTACCTCACAAATCACATAGTCCAACTTTGCCATTTTCAGATGAGGAAAGTGGGACTTACAGAGATTAAGTGATTTCTCATATGGCTGCTCTCTCACCATTCAGGGATGCAAAAGTGCATAGGACTGTTTGCTCCAACCCTAATGGGACTTGCACTATTGTGTTTGTCTAGACTGGGATTGTTTTATTTCCCACCTTGTGGCTGTCTATGTTCTGTGATATCTTTATCAACAGGCCTTTTTTGTGCCCCTTTTAATTTGATGGTTCTTAAATTGATCAACTTGATCAGTAAGGTCTCTTTCTGTGATGTCTTGCCCCCTTTAATATATGTCTGAAGCTTTCCCTAATCTGCTCTTTTTGAAGGTTGCAAAGGGAAACCAAAAAAACAACAACCATGTTAAAAATTTAGTATACTATGTCCCATGCCTTAAACAGGGGAGGATTTTTATTTTCTTACCCTATTTGGCAAGGCAAAGTGCATGGCCTTTGTGTCAGCTCTTTTCATTGGAGTACTCCAATTTTCACTGGAGTAGGTGACTATACACACACACACACACACACACACACATATCTATGTATGTGCATATGTATATATACACAACATGCATACACACATATTTTTGTGTATGTATATATTGAACTTATTCTTACTTTTAAGATGTTCTTAAAAATTATTTTGTTGGTAAATTTTAATTTAAAAAAAGTCTATTCATTTGAGTTTTCAGATGGCATCAAGTAAGATTAATAGGTTTTCAGGTCTGTAAAGGTTGGATGAGAATTTAAAATGACCTTACTATGTTGAGAAAATTGAAATAAGGTTATGGTTCTCTAACTACAGGAAACATAACACAAGTAACACGGTCTCAGAGCTGGAGGGGAACCTTTTTGCCATCTATTCCAAAGAACAAACTAATTACATGAGTTTTCTAAACATCTGCTGTGTACCAGGTATTGTGTGAGACAAAAAAGAAGCAGTCCCCAGTGAATTATATTTTACCAGGGGAGCCATGCATCTAAGAATATGCAGAATAAATACACAATGAATATAAGATAGATGAGGGAGGAAAGGCCGGCCATGGCATTTGAGGCAGATCAGGAAAGGCTTCATGTACAAGATGACACTTGAGCTATGTGCTAGGATTCTCTCTAAAACATCCTTGAGAAATGTCATTCAAGCCTTAGCTCAAAGATTGGGAGTTATGAGAACATATTACTATGTAAGGCAACCTATTCCACTATATTATGGGTATGATTTCCAGACCTTTTTATCATACCTGTTGCTTCCTTTTTAATGCCTATCATTCTTCAAATGTTGCTCCCATTCTTTCAGAGAAACTTGGAAAGAATTGTATGGATTGATGCAGAATGAATTGAGCAGAATTAGGGAAAAAAACTTGTACAACAACAACCTTGTAAAATCAAACAAGTTTGAAAGATGTGAGAACACCCATTAATGTAGTGACCAACCATGATTCCAGATGACCATTAATCAAGAATTCTACCCTCATACTGACAGAGTGGTGACAGATTCAAGATGCAGAATACCTATATTTTTGGACATGACCAACTTGGAAATTTGTTTTGTTGTACTATGTATATTAATTACAGGGTTTCTTTTTAATTTTTCTGGAAGGAAGGGAAGAGGGAAAAAATAAATATTTCTTAATGAAGGGAATATATACACGTATTTTTTGAAGTGTTATTCCCAGAAGAAGACACATTTAAGATGACACCTAACTAGTATAGATAATGCTATTACCACCCTTTTTCTGAAATATATGTTTCTATTAGTGCATTTAGATCATTATCTTTAAAAAACTATTTCCATTGACAAAACTCAAGATTGTGTGTAACTAGAACTCCCCCATATGTTTGATATGAATTGGTGTCAAGCCAGATCTTTCCCATCCTACATATGATTTTTTGTTAACTAAAAAATATACTTGCCATTTTTATCCTTGGTCCAAATTTCAGGAGTAGTAAGAGCTTGAGATAAGTCCTACTAAATTTTGAAAGAATTAAAATTATAAGTGCCTTATAGTGGAAAAATATAGGTTACACAGTAAGATAAAAAGAATGACCAGCAATGCCTTGCAAGAGCTAGCATGAAAATACATTATTGAGGATAGATATGACCAGGAAAAAGAAAGATGGAGATGGGCTAGTGTTAGAGCAAGACTGAAAAGCAATAGATAGATAACCCAAATGCGATATTACTACACCTGAGATATTATAGGAACCATAACAAATCTTCCTCCAGTATTCTGGATGAATAGCCTGTGGAGAATTTATGGAAAGAAGTGGATAAGAACTGAAAAGGATGAGAAAGGCCCGAGAACAACTGACAAAAAGGAGATGGAGGTGAGATACAGAATAAAATGTTCATTTTTGGACATGGCCAGCATAGCAATTAGTTTTGTTTGACTACGCATATTTGCTAAAACGTTACCTTTCTGTACCTCACCTCCCTCCAACCCAAATCAGGGTGAGGTGAAAGAGAGAGAAATACTCATTAATTGAAAAACATTAAGCAAAAACAATGAGGCTTTGGGTTCTGTCTTGATGGAAAAAATAATCATTGTGATGAAAATCACAGATCCACAAAAGTATGGTTCGGGTACATTTTTCCAGATTATTTAAGCAAATCTTTTAAGATCTGAATTCTATTGTATACAACAATCCTTGTAGTCAAGGCAATTAGAATCTTCTAGAGTAGGAGGCCTATTTCTCCCACTTTTTTTTCAACACACAGATAAATATGTTTACTATAGCTTTGTTGAAATCACTTGTCATATAAATGTATATAAATATATGCATGCATATATATGTCTACACACATGTATATATATATATATGTGTGTACACACATGTCTGTATGTTAGAAACACATGTATGCGCACACATACATATCTCATAACTCAAGGGAGGTCTCCAAAGACTTCCCTTCATTGTTACATAAATCTATTGATTAAAACTCCATTGAAGAGCTCAGTTTAGTCTTTAGTCTTCCTGGTAATATTCTTACAGGTTTGTACCAACTCTTAATATTTGTATTTGGCTATGGACCATTTATTCCATCTCCTGATAAATCTCTAAAAATCTAGGTTATCAAATAGTTCCTTGTATAATCATATATTTTCATTGTAGCTTCCCCATTTATCTTATTCATTACTTTTATTTGTGGTTGCAGACAGAATCTGAATTTTTAAGCCTCCCATTTCTTTTTAGCCACATTTCCTTATCTCTGCCCATTCATTCATTTAATTAAAATTTGTTGCCCCCCTGCTGTGTGCAAGAAGTCATGAAGTATGCCGAGACGATCAAGAAGTGGTCCTTGTGTGAAAGGAACTTGTAATTTTCTAGCAAAGATGAAAAATGTCCAAAATTATGTCTAATCAAGACAAAATGCAATAAATGTGAAAGCTATAGGATTTTCTGAGAGGATAGAGGACCAATGCTCTCCCTAAAATGTCCCTACCATTTTGAAAGTGACTTACCCAAAGTTTAGGGCATATGTCTCAGTACCCAGACTTCATTTCCCTTTACCGATCTGAACTTCAGGGTGGCACAAGCCCTTTCTCCTAATGTTCCTTTGATTTCCATTTCACACAACATTTCTTCTTCAATATTTGAATGAAGATTATAGAACAGAGCTCAGTAGCTAGAAGGGACCTCAGAAGCCTTCTAGTCTAGTACTCTTATTTTATGGAAGGGAAACTGAGTTTAAATGACTTATTCAGGGTCATACAGATTTTGAAAATCAGAGATGGGACTTAAACCTGTTTCCTCTTAGTCCAGAGCCGATACTCTTTTCACTAAAATGGAATTATAAGTAAGGGTAAATCAAGAAAAGTAGCTCTTAACTGTTTAGCTGCTATCACCGACTACTTATATAGAGACTTTCAATTTGGTTATTGTTAGTCCTTCATTCTCAAAGAGGACCATGCCATTAGATTTGTATACACCAAAGAAGTAATATGTAACAAATTTAGGCACAAGCAATGAGTTAGCCTTTTATTTTTTTTTAAACCAAAGTAACCTGATTATTTTACTTCTGTTTCTTTAATATGGGCCATAGTGTCAACATTAAATTCTATTAATGGTAATGAAAATGGGTGTTTTTTCTTATGGTGAAAATATGTGAAAAGATATTACTCAAATAAAATGAAAGCCGATCACAACTGTATTTCATCTTTTGTTGAAGATTATAAGATCCTTGATGACAAGAACTGACTTATTCATCTCGGCATCCTTCCCAATGCTTTCCCAATGAATATTGAATGAATGAATGAATGAATGAATGAAGGAAGGAAGGAAGGAAGGAAGGAAGGAAGGAAGGAAGGAAAGAAAATCTCACTATAGAGCTAATATTTTTTAAATCAAATGGTCTTCGGTTCAGACAGAAATGTCATGATGTCCCTTGTTCTAAAAGGGATTTTCATTTGAATCAGAACATTTATATACTAAGTGGTACTTTGAAATAATAATACAGAGTGTGTGTGTGACATGTGAAAGCACAACCATAATCTTTTTCAGGATCTTTCATGGCTCAACACATTTTATCCATTTATCTAAAATTTTGTAGTAAGACTACTTAGGGCTTGTATAGAACCTTGCTTTCTATGTTTTTAATGGGAAAGGATTGTGTTATGAGTAAGATACTGGAGAATTCGAACAGTAAGCATAGAGAAATCAATTTATTGATGGTGATGTAGCATTTCCAATACGTAGCATGTGCCATGCCACAGGAATTCTTAAGCGTCCCTTGGAGCCATGTCCTTTTCATGAGAAGTCATGATTCCTGACATGGGCGCCATCTGCTGACCAATGAATTTGCTACATTGTGTTATATTGAACTGAAAATTTCCTGATTCCCTTTGACGTTTTTAGTATTATGTTTAAAAGATCCCCCTTTTCAAATATATGTATGTAAGGTAACAATTAGATTGACTCTATAAGACATCATTTTTTATATGATATCAGATATACATATAGATATATATACATATACATATATGTACATACATACATATATATATGTATATATATGTATATATGTGTGTATATATATATACATACATACATATATATATGTATATATATATATGTGTGTATATATATATATATATACACACACACACACACACACACACACACACACACACACACACACACATTGTCCTAATATTCAGCAATGTGCTCCCTTCAAAATCTTTTTGAAGGTGTTGTTTTCACTCCAGAAAACCTTCTTTAGGAATAAGAAAAATAACCACTTGTGTCACGGGTAAGCTCAAGATATTTTATAGTGATCTGTAAAAAAACATTAATCATAATAATGAGACCATAGACTTACAGGTTTTAGAGCGGGAAGGGGCCTTAAAATCCATTTAAGCTAACCCTCTAATTTAATGAAGATAATTAGATGCAAGGATGTTAAAAGACTTGTTGAAGGTAACACGGGCAATAAATGACAGTCAGGATTTTGAACTCATTTCCATGCATGATCTGGTTGATGAGAATTTACAAACTAAACACACATGCACACCACTCACACACTCCACCAGTGTCATGTCTCCAGCTCAATACCAGCGGGCAAAAAAAAGGCTTAAGTCCTCAGTTCAGAAACTCACCTTCACCCAGTGTGCTAACACCTCTACCAGTAGATATGAGCTAAACCTCTGAGACAGAGTTAGAATTTATTTGCCACTCTTTGCTACCCTGTGGATAGCAATCCTACCCCACCCCTCCCTACCTGTTACTTCCCCTTTCCCTCCATGTGTTACCTCATTGTTGGCGGTCCTAACCTTACATTGGGAGACTTCAGCTTTCACACTGATGCACCCTCAAATGCCCCAACCTCCTCATTCCTTAATCTCAAATCACATCACCTCCTGAACCATTTCATTGCGCAGAGATGGTGGCACCCTGCATTTCACCATTACCCACAATTGTTCTGCTTATGTGGTTTAAAAAATTATCATATATCTGGTTATAACCTTTTATCATTTCATTTCTCCTTATGCCTTACCTTTCCTAAAACTATTCTTCAACTCCATCCTTACTTCCAATCCCTCCATCTCTCAATACCATCTCAAGGAACTTTCTGCCTTGACTTCACTTTCTTCCCCTGCTAATTCAAACCTATAGTTAACCAGTTTAACTTTATCCTATCCTCTACTCTCTAATCACTTGCCCCATTATTCAATTAATACCCATCCCTGGCCAAATCCAAAGCCTGATTACTCCTTTCTACCACCCTCCTCCTCTACTTTCCTTTTCCCTTTCCTTTCCTATGCAATTGGAGTTAAATGACTTACCGAGGGTCACACAGCTAGTAAGTGTCTGAGGCTGGATTAGAACTCAGGTCTTCCTGACTATGGAGCTGGTGCTTTATCCTCTGCACCACCTAACTGTTCCCTTCCTCTACTTGTTTTTTTTTTTTAATTTTTATTCATATATTGCTGATTGGCGCTGAAGAAATCACACAAGAGCCAATTTTCACTATATATTTATATTACGTAACTTTTATTGGGCCTTGCTTACAGAATGACATCACTTTTATCTCCCTCCTCCCAATTGATTCCCTATATTAAAACTAAAAGAAACTATTCAAAATCCTTTCTTCCCTCTCCTGATCTCCTGTACCTTCCCTCAACTCCACCCTCTCAAATGTCAAAGCAATTTCTTACTTTATGGAACAAATTGAGTTTATGCCCTTTGTGCTCCCACTTTTCCATTTCTCTTCATTCCAAAACCCTTCATTACCCTGAAATGCATTTTTATTTCTTTCAGTCTTTTATAATGAAATGAACCTTCCCAGACGCAGGCCAATCTTGCTGAACATGCTTTTAATCCTATCCCCTCCTATTTCTCCAAGCATATTGGAATCCCAATCATCCTCTCTCATTCTCTGATTTCCAATCTCTACCTATCCATTGGTTTCTTCAAATGCTTCTAAGCTTCTTCATCCTGAAAAAACAGAACAACAAAAAATAAAAATGAAAACAAAACCCTTCACTAGAGCTCACTGCTCCATCAAACTAGCATCCTATATCTCTTCTTTTCAAAAAAGCAAACTACTAGAACAATCTGTCTTCACTCAATGCCTCTGTCTCCCACTTCTCAACATTTTGCAGTATGGCTTCCAACCTCATCACTTGACTGAACTTGCTCACTCTGTAGTTAACAAATTATCTATTAAAGACCAAATCGGATGATTTTCTTTTCTGAGTTCTCATCCTTCTTCAACTATCTACTGCTTTTGACACTGCTGATCACCCTCTTTTCCTAAATACTCTATCCTCTCTGTTCCTGCCCTTTCCTAATTTTTCATTTATCTGTCTGAATGGTCCTTTTTCATCGCCTTTGATGGCTCGTCATCCATACCATGCCCCCTAACTGTGTGTACTCCCCAAGGATCTGTTCTGGATCCTTTCTTCTTCTTTTTTCTACATTGTCTCTATGTGCCCTCATCAGCCCATGTGGTTTTAAGGATCATTTCTCTACTGATCACCCTCAGATCTATATATCCTGTTTTGGTCTCTCTGCTGAGCTTCAATATTTCTTCGACAATGCCTGCAGGACATTTCAAATAGGATGTCCAAGAGATATCATGTATTCAACTTGTTCAAAACAGAACTCATTATTTTCCTTTAACACCCATGCTTCTAGCAAATTTTCCTATATATGTCAAGGACACCAACATTCTTATATTTTCTTAAATGCATAATTTTGGAATTATCTTCAACTTCTTATTCTCCCTTACCTCACATAAACAATCAGCTGTCAGATCTTGCCTCTTCTCCCTCTACCCTATCTCTGTCAGCCAATCCCTTTTCTCTTTTCACACACCCACCACCTTCATTCAGAACTCTCCTCACTTATCACCTAGATTATTGTGCTCAATCCTTGTCAGACTTTGTCTGGACTGTTGTCTTTAATTCTGGACACCATACTTTAAGAAGGAAATCTGTAATCTTGAGTCTCTAGAGGAAAGCAACAAGGATGATGAAAGAACTAACAAGAAAAAGAGAAGGAAAAGGGGAAAAAAAGAGAAATGAAAAAGGAAGGAGGCAATTTGAGGAATATGAGAATGATGAGTAGTGTTCAATGTAACAAAGAAGCCAAGATGAAAGGTTCAAAAATGCCACTGGATTTGACAGTTAAGAGTTTATTGCCAAGGTGATGTTTGGGGCAGGTATAATGACCAAAGGACTATATTTGGAATCAGGCAGACTTGATTTCTTGATTACTTTTTTTTTAAAATTATTGGATGAAACAAGCGTCTCCATAACATAATATAATAAAAATATGATTGCACACGAAACTACAAATCTATTATGTATAACTTGCTATTCCATTTAAATATATAACACAGTTTTATAAATTTCTTTTTTCCCCCTTTCTTTTCTTCCTTCCCCTCCACCCTCCGTAGAGATGGCTACCATTAGACAGAATCAGACTGACCTGATTTCTAATCTCATCTCACTGTCAGACTCGTTGGCAAATTGCTTAAATTCTTTGGGCCTCAGTTTCCTCATCTGTAAAATGATGATCCTGTGATACTATTAACCTACAGGAAAACATTGTTCAGTAGAATAGGAATAGAGGTCAGATTATATGAGGCTGAAGAGATTGTAGCTAGTAAGAAAGTAGAAGCATTAACTATAGAATACTTGTTCATTAAGTTTAGCAAAGCAAGGAGGAGGCAAAAGAGGGAAGCAGTAAGAGAGAACAGTTGGGTAATAAGATTTCCTATTTTTCTCCACCGAGAATATATTAACAAGGACTAGAAGCAAGATATCCTTTTACCTAGAAACTGTTTATAAAAAAGCAACAGCCCAAATCTGTTAAGGGCCAGGACTCTGGGGACTATATTCAGCAATGCCAACAGAATGCCTAGCAGGCTATATTCTAAAGAAACCCAATTTTTTGTGGGTGCCAGAGAGAAAGAGATAGGGGAAGAGGGATAGATGGAGAGAAGGAGAGAGGGAGGGGACTGAAGAGGACAGTAAGAAAGGGAGATAGTGAGGGAGAAAGATATGAGATCGAAGGAAAGAGAGGAGAGAGAGAGAAAGAGAGAGAGAGAGAGAGAGAGAGAGAGAGAGAGAGAGAGAGAGAAGAGAGAGAGAGAAGGAAGAGGGGAAAGGAAAGAATGAGAGGGAAGGAGAGAGACTGATTGGGATTATCAAGCATATGGATTATAGAAGAAATTCCCTAGTGTAATCCAAATATGCAAATTATATAGATTATTATTCAAAGAAAATGGGTTACTAAACAATTCCAAAATCATGAGACATAATTATTCTGAAAAGGAACATGGCATAAATAATCTCTCCTGGGCCTGGTTGAACCTACCATGACAAGAAGGTCCGTGGAGTTCACAACACTTAGCAAAAAGAGAGACAGAAAGACAAGATGTCCAACCATTTGATTACCAGAAGTACAGTGTTGAATTATGACTGTCTAGAAAAAAAGTGAAACATATTAATTGACATTTTAAAAATATTTTCAGGTTTGCAAACTGCTTTACAAATATTACTTCATTTTTCTTCACAACAACTTTGTGAAGTGGTTACAGTGATCCCATTTTGCCTATGAGGCACTTAGACAATATAGGAGGTAGAATATAGAACTGGGAGGCAGAAAGACTTGAGTTCAAATCCTCCTCCAAAGGCTCAATAGCTCTGTGGTCCTTGGAACATCACTTAGCTTCTTTTATTCTATTTCCTTGCCTATAAAAATGTCAATGGTAACAGCACATGGCTTTCAGGTTGTTGGGAGAAAATGTAAAAAATGCTTTGCAAACCCTAAAGTGCTATCATTTGTGCATGCATATATGTGTATGTATGTATGTGTGTGTGTGTATATATATATATATATATATATATATATATATATACACACACATATACATATATATGTATGTATATATATATGTGTGTCTCTGTGTATGCATGCATATATATGTATGTGTATATATGTATATATACACATACACATATATGTATATGTATACACACATACATACACATATATAATTTATATAGATATAGATATGTTTTATATTTGTTAAAATTATTATTTTATTATTACTGTTCTTATTATTATAAAAGAAAACTGAGGCTTAGAGATTAAACAACTTTCTCATGGTCTCACAGTGACAAATGTCAAAAATGAGGCCTTTATGGTGCCAATGTGCATGAAGCTTCCTATTTCTCTTCCCTAGGAGAAATTAGAGGAATGTGCTTTTGACTCACTCTCCCATTAATAAGAAAGAGAGAGTGGTACCAAGCAGTCTATATTCTCCTGCCCACTAGAGAGAGGAAAAAGATCAATTGTGTATTTTAAGCTTCATTTACTAATCCTATTCTTGTCAAGTCGATTCTTTTTAGTAAATTCTATCCTGATATAATTTGGTTTTACTCTATGTTCATATATTGAGGGATGTAAACAATATCATAACTTAGAAATTTCATAGGCTACTTTAAGAGGGCCAGATCTGAGGATCAGCCTCCCCTTTCCACTAGAGAAGTCCATTTTGAAACAAAGATGACCTTTTCAGTTGACAAACAGCAAATGACTGGCTCCATTCAATCAACATGACTTAGGGTGGGGAGTGGGGTGGGGATATTGTTCTGTCTGAAACTGAGTGAGGGAGAATTTAGTTATTCTTCCCTAATACTAATATCTAAAAGGTACTTAATAATCAATTGCTAAGTATGGTATTTTTAATGCTTGAGAAGCAAACAGTTGACTCACAGAAATGAATTCATCAGAGGCATAAAGATGGAGCTGGTATAGAAAGAAGAGAGTGAAGATGGCAGAAAGAGAGTAGATATAATTGATGTAACAATGTTCTTAAGAATATCATAGAGAGGATACAAATAGAGAGCTTTTAAAGGAGGAAAGGATATTTGATATAAGAAGGAATAAAAATAGAGTAGGTGTAGATACAATGATATTTGAAAACAGAGAGAAAGGAAGGAGATATTCCAAGTCTGATGGTCTCAATCTTTTCAATGAAGTATGGGGTATTATGAAGTCAGTTTTTGAGAATGAAACAGGGAGATGTTGGGTTAGGGCTTGAAGAAAGTGAAAAGCTTTAGAATATTCATTGTGAAGATTACTATGGAATGAGGAAATTATTATTTGAAAAATTCTAAGTAGAAATAAAGGCCCAATTTGAAATTTACCAGCATGAAATTAACATGAATTCACTAAGCTGTCTTAGTCTGGTGACTATCCATCAAGGTTCTACAGTCTTAAAGAAGAAATAAAATTGCTAGGTTAATAGATTATAAACCCCTAATCACAGGGGCCATATCTTATTCTCTTCTTTGTGTCACCCAATTTCTCTGTTCAGCAATGAATTCAACATTAATTATTATCTGCTATGTGTACTATGTGCTTAGCACCCACTGTTTTAGCTTTTCTTTTATCACTAGCACTTAGCGTAGTGTCTTAAATGAATGCTTTTGAATTGCGTGCCTGATTGATGAATGGTGATCCATTGTTTGAATTCAATGAGTGAATGCATCATAAGATTCAAGAGGCAAGGGAATTTACCATAAGGTCATAAATCTGAAAAGAGGGACCTCAGCAATCATATAATCTGACACCTTCATTTTACAGATGAGGAAACTCCAGCAAGACAACGTGACTTGCCCAAGTTTCTGAACACAATAAGCTGCAGTAGAATTCAAAGCCAGGTCTTCAGACTCCAGAGTCAATTTTCTTTCCCCTGCAGCCCTCTCTCTCTTTAGTCATATTGAAAGGCTATGGAGTCTAATTGTTGATTTTCTCAACATAGTATTCCTTCCCATTCCCTCCTCAAAGCACCATCCTGTCTGTAAAGCCCAGGAGTCCCTGTTACCTTTCTTCTAAAATAGAGAGTGTTGTCCCATGATTGACTCAGATTCCTGCTGGACAGATTCCATACGTCACCACCAGAATGGCTAGGACTAATGTCTCTACCCTCACTGGAACATTGAGTTGGAGCTATCCAACAGAAACAAGAGATGGGGGCAAGATGTAATTATAAGGTGAAACTAAAACTGCCCATTGCTGAAGAATGGACATCAGGAGCTCAAAGGCTGGACTGAAGCTTGCACAGGGCAAGAATGCAAACAGAATGAGATGGGAAAATCAGAAGAGTCAGCAAGAGCATAACTTCTACTGGTTCAGGTCCCTCCATGCCTTCTCATTCTTAGCATTGGTTTTCCATACATTTCCATAAATCAACTCTAGAGCACCCAGCCAAAGCATTTTAGGCCTTCTCTTCACACTTATAGGCAAGTCATTTAACCTATCTCAGCCTCAGTTTCCTCATCTGTA
This sequence comes from Phascolarctos cinereus, assembly GCF_003287225.1. Classification (NCBI taxonomy): domain Eukaryota; kingdom Metazoa; phylum Chordata; class Mammalia; order Diprotodontia; family Phascolarctidae; genus Phascolarctos; species Phascolarctos cinereus. The sequence continues at coordinate 244,396,392 of NW_027555514.1, forward strand.
AAATGGGGATAATAGCATCTACCTCACAAGGTTGTTTTCCTCAGGAGGAGAAACAAATAAGATAACATATATATGAAGAGCTTTGCAAAACTTATAGAACTATAGAATTATTGGAATAATGATAATTATATAATGTAACTATAAACTATATTATAACTGTGAAACAAACTATATGTTATTATTATTATTACTATTATGCTGTGAATATCAATAGTATACTTATCATGGATTAAGAGATGGGAGAGATAATCCAAATCTAGTCCTGTTTTTTAACATTTAAGAAAACTGAGGTCCAAAAAAGTTTGAGTGACATGGTCACCATCATAAGAAGAGTCAGTGGCCAAGAGCTAAGATATGAACCTCAGGCTATCTGATTCCACATCCAGCACCCTCTCACTGTATCATGCTGCTATCTCATATGGGCCATTTATTTTTTATTCCTCACTTTCTTTGAGTGGCTCACTTTCTTTTCCCACTATACATATCTCTGAGTTTGCCTTTTATACCTTCAGTGAACATAGGCCTCTTTGGGTTGGCTTTTTCCTCCTCCCCTGATGTTGAACAATAAAAAACCAGAAGGAGCCAAAAGTGGGTCCTTGGAGGGCAAGATCAGTTATGCACAAAGCTAAAGTCGGCACAGCCAGCAAGTGAGGCAGGTTGCTGCACAGCGGAGCGTGCCTTCCTTTTAATTTAATTTTGGGTTGGGTACAACGTCTTGCCTGGTAGCTTGCAAGGATTTGAGGACTGAATAAATAACCCTGGAAAACTAAATGTCCTCTATTCCTATCCCATTAAAAGTAGCAGTGAAACTACACAATCAATTTTCAATTAACCAAGAATTATTCATTAGTCAAACATTATGCTATGGGCTACTGATAGGGATAGGTCCCAGAATTGTGATTTCAATGGTATAGGGACCCAAGTGAAGAAATCCCCCTCCTCAATTCAGGTTCTCTGCAATTTATAGTTCTAGAGCAGGGGTTCTCTAATTGTGTGTGTGTGTGTGTGTGTGTGTGTGTGTGTGTGTGTGTGTCTTGGACTTCTTTGGTAATCTGGTGAAGTCTAGTAGCCCATTCTCAGAAATATATCTCTATCTCTATAGATAGATTGCATGTATATGTATTATGTATATATAATATGTATATATGTACATATATATTCATAGAAAGAAATGCTAAATTTCAGTTTGAGGTAAGAGAAAATAAAGACGTATTTTTTTTTCTTTCCAAGTTCACAGACCCCTTGCATTCTATCCATACACCACTGGGGAACTAGGAAAGCCAGGTTAAGAGCCTCTGTCTTTGAGAGTTCCTTGGAGCACTGAGAGGTTCACAACTTGCCCAGGGTGACACATCCATTTTGGTCTGAAGCCAGATCTTTGTCTTTGATGACCTTGAGCCCAACTCAGGATCCACTGGTCTGGACTTCAGGTCTGGGTATACGTTACCAAAAATGGGACATGCCCTGACCACAAGAAGCATGATATCTACTGGGGGCAAAGACAACATATATAAATAGAAACAAAATATATTTTGAAATGCAAAGTAATTTTGAATTAGGGCAGCTAGGTCACACAATGTATGGAGTACCAGGGCTAAAGGCAGGAAGACTCATCTTCCTGAGTTCAGATTTAGACTCAGCCACTTACTATCTGTGTGACCTGGCTAAGTCACTTAACCCTGGTGGCCTCAGTTTCTTTATCTGTAAAATGATCTGGAGAAAGAAATGGTAAACCGTTCCAGTATCTCTGCCAAGAAAACCCCAAATGAGCTCAGAAAGAATCAAACACTACTGAGCAACAAAACAACAATTTTGAATGAATACATAAAAATGGGCATATCATAGATCTCATTCTGAAAGTCTCTCCACAAGAGTTATAAATGCCGCAAAAACGTTTAAACTAAAATTGTCTGCCTATGCTGGGGTCATGCTTATAAAAATAAATCAAAGACAGAGTCAGAATTTCTGTAGGCATTTGCCTTTCAATTGTGCACAATTATGAAGGTGGGTTATGAAGTCTGTGGACTCAAAACTTTCCACATAGTACCTACCATATGGTGGTTACCTTAGCAACCACAGTAGGGTACTATACTTAGAAGATGCATTCTTGTGCTCCAAGGGCCTCTTATAAATCCACTATCCTGGTTTTCAGTGGTATTTAAATAAGAAAGAGAAAGAAAAATGAGAAAGAATCTGGCTTGAAGTAAGAGCTTTGCTATGAGCTGGTTCAAAAATGCTTATTTTTCAAGAAAGTTTAGATTCGACTTCTTTTATCTTATAGAGCTTTGACCTGGTTTGCAAATCTAAACCAAACAGTTTGAGTCTATTCCTCATACCTACAATTGAATCATTAACTTGGATAAGATCGCTCAAGGGGAAGACAGTAGGGTAAGGTATTGGTTTCAGCAATAGTGCTTATATTTTAGATTTCTTAATTGTGACTTTTGACATTTGAGTGCAGTGAGATAGAATGCATTCCATTTCTATTGGCTAGTGTTTACAGCTTTCAGGTATGAAGACAATATTAGAAAGAAAGACCCAAAGAACAGAAGGGCTTTTTCTTTCTCTAAAGACAAAAGAGAAGGCAGCATGGTACAATGAAAAATAAGCTGGATTTGGAGTCAATCATTCATCCCTCAATCAACATTTATTAAGTTCCTTTTCTGTGCCCTTGACTTCCCTCTGGGATTAGCTCCTATGTACATGTCTTGCTTATTTGCTTCCATTTTGTGTCCGTCATTAGAATGTAATCTTAAGGATATCTGAGACAGTGGTTTTTACTTTCTTTGCCTTCCCATTGTTTGGCAGTGTCTGACACACAGTAAGTACTTAATAAATGCTTTTTGATGGGTTGTTTGACTGGGTTTGCCAGGCTTTTTACTAGACGTTAGAGATACAAAGTCAAAAATGGAAACCGTCTCTGTCCTTAAGGAGCTAAGGTTCTATTGGCAGGTGGTAATATATATGCATGTATGTGTTTATGTGTATGTGTGTGTGTGTGTGTATTCATACACATACACATGCACACACACATATATATGTGTGTGTATCATGTATGTACATATATACATGCATATATGTGTGTGATCTATCTATCCATCTATCTTTCCATCTATGTGTGTATGTATATGTGAAATGAGAGGCACAGTCAGTAGTAGATAGACGACCATCTGCCGTGCTCCTGACACATACTGGATGTGTGACCCTGGGGAAATTATCTAACCTCTCAGGGTTCTAGGCAACTCTCTAGGGTCACAAGTTGTAGAGAAAGTGCTTACCTTCACCCAGAAGTCTCCTATCTCAATGAAATTATTAGTCCAGCTCCTATGTATCTAATCTATACATATATACAATGCACATCTATATACATATCTATATATATATGTGTGTATGTATATTCATACATACATATACACACATGCACAAATATATACCTATATGTATATATGTACACATACCCATAAATTAATACATAGTCTATGGTGATTTTGATGGAGAGGCGCTAACACCTCAAGGAAAGCCTCATGTGAAAGATGGGCCTTGAGTTAAATTTTTAAGGAAACATGAGATTCTAGGCGGCAAAGATGAGGAAAGACTACATTTCAAGGATGGCTTATTCAAAGGCACAGATGTTATGTTTGAGCAACAACAAAAAGACCAGTTAGACTGTGCCATAGACGGTTTACAGTGAAGGTTCTCCATGAGTGCTACTCCCTCCTTTGAGACAGATTGCAACTCCATCTTTGACTTTGTAAAAGATCTTTGAGAGCTACTGTGGCCAAAACAGAACAAGATGAAATAAAATAAAATATTCCTGCTGTAGCTGACTTGATGATAAACCTCTCTAAGCTTAGTGAGACTGGTCCTTAGATGGAAGACTAGCAGCCTGTAGCTGGGCTTTCTTTATATTTAATCCCTTCCAAATTTGGAAGGATTTACCTGAGCTTTGTTTCCTGGTAGAACTTTTGAGGTCATCACTACATCCTTATGAAGCACCGGAATGGAACTTCAAGGGGAAAATTTTTAGGAATATAATTTTTAAATCTTATAATTTTAATAGTTTATTATGCTGTATTTATTTTAACCTCCTCTGGGTATTCAAGTTATGAAATAGGCTAGACACTTCTTATAATGATCAGTTTCAGGAGTAAAATTTTCACATATTTCTGAGTTCTAAAACTCAGAAGACATTGTGGTAGGTATAGGTCAAAGTTTTCAGCAAAGCTGATATCTTTATTCTGTTGATTTTTCCATTCCCACATTTTACTTCTTCCCCACCTAAGTAACTATTTCCCCTGACTATTATTTTACCTTGTATTTATTTTTGCACATTTATATATGAAGGACAGTATTGTAAAGTGGATGGAGAGCTAGTCTCAGAGTGAGAAAGACCAGGGTTGAAGTCCTGTCTCTTGACACAAACTGACTGTGTGACTCTAAGATAAATCACTTAACTGCTCAGTGCTTTAGGGCAGTTATGTCAAATTCAAATAGAAAAAGGGTCAATTAATTCAGTACATACAGTTCCCTGTGAGGTCCTGTATTGACTTAGTTTTAAAATATGATATTATCTATGTTTTACTATATTTGTATTTATTTTGTTTACTATTTCCCAATTACATTCCTGGGTATACTAGGAAGTACTGTGGGCTGCATGTTTGACAGCTCTCCTTGGGGCAACTAAAACAATAAAATTCAGTTATTAACTAGGAAGAGGTAATTGAGGAAATAAGGGCCCCTAGAGGGCAGAGCCTGTTTAATTTTTGTCTTACTGTCTGGTCTGTAATAAATACTCATTAATTTCATGTTGATTCTTTGCTCAATTGATTGATAATATCAAATATTCACAGCAAAAAAGGGATATAGAGATCCTGAGCCCAACCTTGTTTCCTAACTATAACTCATCTGGGGCTTCCTTTGACAAGTAGTCTTTAAACCTCCATGTGAAGACTTTAACAATGGAAAACTCATTATCTATGAATTCTATTTGTGGTCAGCTCTATTTGTAAGACAGGTTTTTTTTTTCCTTTGGATTAACCTGATTAACCTCTTTGTAGTTTCTCCTGATAGTTCCTATCTCTGGCCCTTGGAGTTAAGCAAAATAAGTCTTACTCCTCCCTATACATGACAGCTCTTTAAACAATTAAAGGTATCTAGCATTTCCTACCTGCCTTATATCCCTCAAAAAGAAAGGCTCTTCTACAGATCAAACAATACTACCTGCCTCCCCTCTAGGCATGGTCTCCATTCCTCTTGCCATCTTTGTCATCCTCTTCTTCATGTGCTCCAATTTATCTTCCTCCTAAAATATGGCACCCAGAATACAACACAGAACTCTGGAGGTGGCCGGATCAGGAAAGAGGACAAGAGAACTATCCCCACCCACTCCTTCTGAACACTTGGCTTCTATGGATTCATCCTACAATTATATTAACTCTTTGGGGGTCTGCTGCTATATTGCTGGTTTCAACCATTTCAGATAATTTAAGTGCCTACTTTGTGCCTTTATTCATTCCTTTATTCGAGGTTGTGGGGATACAAGGATCACTGTAACCTTGACTCTTTCCAAAGAGCTTTTAGTCTAATGGAGAGTAGAGCAAACACATAAGAATGCAATAAAGAGTGAGGTGAAAACCTGGGGGAAGTTCTGGGAAAGCACAAAGAGAAATTTAAGGGAGAAATTACATACATGAACTGGAAGTCTGGAGGGTGTTAAGAGAGTAGGCCTCCAGTCTTATAAATCCTCCACACGTTCTTCAAAGTGAAGTTCCTAAAGTGTAGGTCTAACCATATGCCCTTAACTTTATAAACTCTAGTGATTCTCTATTACTTCTACGAGTAAATATAACCTCTTCTCTATCATTTCAGGTCCTTCAAAGTTTAGCCCCAATGTACTTTTCTAGGGTATATTATGTAATACTTACTCTACTTCACTCATAGGAATATCTAATCAAACTGGCCTTCTACGTATTCCTTAAAACACAAAGCATAAAAACCCCCTTTCCTAGCTCAGTATCTTTGAGTTGGCTGCTCACACTCCAATCATGTTTGAAATGTATTCCCCTTTTATCTTAGTCTCTTAGAATTCCTGGTTTCCTTCAAGACTCAAATCAAGGAACCACTTTTTTCTGGTCCCTGATAGGTACCAGTGCCTTCTTTATCTTGTCACTTTCCCAAATTATTCTCATTCCCTCTCTGTCTCTGTCTGTCTGTCTCTGTCTCTGTTTCTCTCTAACATAAAACCAGAGGACATTGTTAGATATAGGTCTAAGTTTTCTGTAACACTAATATTTTTATTCTGTTTATTTTTAGACATCATTTAAATATATATGTATATATGTTATATACATGCACACATATGTGTGTGTAGATAGATGGATACACATATACATATATATGTATACACACACATATACACATACACACACATATAAAAACATTAAATATGTATTTATGATGTCAACCCTCAACTGGAATGTAAGTTCCTTGAGGTCAGGGACCATTTCAGTTTTGCTTTATATTCCTAGCACTCAGTATGGGTACTTGGTACATAAAAGTTACTTAATGAGTGCCAATTGATTGATTGATTCATAGACGTGGTAGCTTCTGAGCTAGAACCTGTAGAAATGTAAGTAAATCAATGAGATTCATTCCAGAGGCATAGGGGATTATGTGAGGAAAGGCACAGATTGGAGAAGTTAAACAAGAATGGGAATGGGGTGGGACAAGTTTGACTGGGACAAGTATGAGAAAGAGGATAGTAGGGGATAAGGGTAAAATAGTAGATTTCAGTGAGATCCTGGAGGACTTTGAATGTCCAAAAAAAACCAGATGTAGAAACTCTTATTATATAGCGTGGAACCACTGCTGATTTTTGAACAGAGAAGTAATGGGATCATAACAATACGTTAAGAACATGACTAGAGTAGTGATGTGAAGGGGGAGAAGAGATGAAGACCTAAACTAGGGGTGCTTACTTTGAGAATAAACAAGAAGGGTCAAATGCAAGAGATATCCCAGAGATGGAATCCAACACTGTTCCATTGCTCCACACTTTTTGCTGTGGCAATACAGAGTCAAAGAAGCGATGGGAGAAATAGCATCAATTAGGATTGGGTGGTCAAACTGTATGAAATGCTTACATATATGTGTATGTATACATGTGCGCGCATGCACACGCGCGCACACACATATGTGTATATGTGTATATATACATACACATGTGTGCGTGTGTGTGTGTATATGTTTATGTATGTGACCAAGAGTTTGATGATAAAGAGGAGAAGAAAAATAAAGATCAGAAAGGTAAAGGGAAAGTTGTTTCAGAAGTTGCGTTTATCCATAGAAGGTCAGATATCAATAGGCAGAAATTCAATACCAATTTAAAAGAAAGGGAGAGTGGGTCCCGGAGCAAGGTGATCAAAGAGAGCTTAAGAGAATAAGATTAAAAGCAAAGGTGGAAGGGTTCACTCCTAAATCCTGTGGTTCTATGATAATAAACAACTCTGAACTGATATTTAAATTATATGTGTATGTGTGTGTGTGTGTGTATATGTATATATATACACACACATATACATATATATGCACACACACATATATACATATATATGCACATACACACACATATATATTCCAAATTGCATATAAAAATAACAATAATTTTTAAAAAAATTTTGAATTCCAAATTCTCTCCCTCTCTCCTGCCTCTCTACCCTCCTTGACAAGGTGAGCAATTTGATACTGTTTATATATGTAAAGCCATGACATACAAATTCTTGAGGAAAACAATATCAAAAAAAAAGATTTGGTGTAATGTGATCCTAATTATCTTTAATGTGATGAAGACTTCAAGAAGCCCACTAATTCAACTAGTCCAAATGGAAAGCCAAGAAGAATTAGGAAAGTGGCTGTCATAGAAGTGATTCATGAAAGATCTGTGATTGTTGTTGTGTGAGAATTTCCCAGTAGACCCATAATCCTTCTGTAATAGATGTTTTTAGGTGGTTGCCTAGGACTCAGAGAGGTTAAGTGATTTGTTCATGGTCACACAACTCATGTCAGAGGAAGGATCTGGATCCAAGTCCAACACTTTATCTGATATAGCATGCTACCTTTGTATAGAAATTACATTTGGCTAATTATTTTATGTTATTCAGAATTATTTTTAATGTATAGATATAGACATAGATATAAATATATATCTTTATATAATTTGGTATTTCATAATGATTTAGAACCATTTAATATCACTGTTCAAATATAGAGTTACTATCTAACATTAGAATAAATTATTAGCAAAAACAACACACAAAAATGTAGAAGTGGTCAAATGGGGCAGGTGGTAGAGTGATCAAGTGGGATTTGACCACTGTAAAAACATGTTCATTTAAAGCCATTAAATATGCAATTAATGTCATGAGTCATGGTTTGACAATTCAATTACAGCCTGTGGCCTTCCCATGTAAATTGCATCCGTTATTGCTAGTTTAATAGAAAATACGTCTTTAACAGTAGAGGTATGATTGGTGTTTTCATGACAAAATAGCTGCACAGATGGTATGATTTGGCCTAATCTCTACGAAAAGTTGCACATTCTCACCTCCCATATGGAGATACCTGTAGGTAATATAAAACCTTATTCTTCTGGTGTCCATTGAAAATTGGAAGGGATTCTTCTGATGAGTAATAAATCAGCCTGGATCTCATCACTTGGTTTTCATCTAAATGTCATCAAAAAAAGTTTCTTTTAAACATGATGATGTGAACTTTTTAATTAAGTGGATTTTGGATTCAGATATTTTCTGGACAAAATCTGTGACTTGTGATGACACAGAATTATCTTTTTTATTCCAGCTTTTACTTCATAAAGAAGTTGGTGTAACTTCCACAGGAGGCTTTCATTATCTGTCTATCCCATCTTCAGATTGTATTATATCATATCTCATATTATTATGTTGTATCATATTGGGTTGTGCCATGTTGTCATTTCATGTTCTATCCCCATCATTTCATGTCATGTCTTGTAACATTGTATCATATCGTATCATATGTCATATATCATATCATATCATATCTCATATCATGTCATCTGGTGTAATCCTCCATCCGAGCCAAAAATAAGTTAATGGAGAGCAACATTTTTGTTTGTTATTTTATTGTTAATGCTTACCATGGCCTTCCACATAGTAGGAGCTTAATGAATGTTCATTAAACATTTATTGAATTTGTTCCATTTTTTAAATCCAAACTATTTATGTGTTTACTCTTTCCATAAAAAGGGACTCCTAATTTTTTCCATCTGTCCTACTTTATAGACATGCACAGAGTGCGTGTATTATCGGCATTCATCATTGTGCCTTGCCTGTGTTTGAAGGATGTACATGTCATTAAATTATCCTCATGTTACATTCAGATGTGAATAATAGACTAGATATCAATGAATAAGGAGGAATGAAAATGAATTTTCTCTGCTCACCTAGAATTGCAAAGCAAATATGTTCTTTTTATTTTCTTATCTGACAGGAGGGATATTTGTTTAAGGATTTTTTTCTCAAAGACTCATTGGAAACCTTGTGTGATCATTTCAGAGCCCACTTCTTAAAATAGCCTTTCATTGTTCTTGGAATATACTCGAATCTGAGAGTTAACCACATTACGTTGTAAATGAGAGATTCACCCCTCTGATTCACAACCAAAGTTTCTGGGGAATTTAGAACTAATTACATTTTAACCAGAAGAGCAGGAAAGATGTTCCTTAATTTTTTTTCAGAAGATTTTTTTGCATTGAATTTAAATGTCCATAACAGAGTATCTCACATTCAAGATGTACGTATAAAGAAATTTGGACTGTTTAAATATCCTTTAGAATGAACAATTTGTTTGTTTGTTTGTTTTTCCTAACTGGATTTTCGTGTTTTTCTGCTGTCTATTGTTTCTACCTCCTTATAGTTTATAATATGAGCCATGCGCCATCTTCTGGTCGTTACGAGAATTGTTGAATGCTAAAGAATGTTGGCTTTAATGATGGCACTGACCAAGGTGAGGAGAACTCAGGCTTTCTACAAGTCATTTTGGGGATATCAGTGTTCTTTTGCAATGATGCTTCCAGAATTAGTGGAAGCATAGCAAGACTTAGTGCTTAGCATAGTGCCTGGTGTACAGCAGATGCTTATTAAAGTCAGGAAAACCTGATTTTAGTTCTCAGCTCTTCCAAATACTTGAAGAACCTAATCTGTATGAATATCAGTTGCCCCATCTGTAAAATGGGAATAATATAATAGCACCACCTAAATAATAGTAGCCTGAGATAATGAATTGAGAGACAGACCTAGAATCAGGAAAGGATGGCATCTAGTTACGGCATCAAACAAGTTGCTTGACCTCTCAATGCTCTCCCAGGGCTTCTTGAACTTTCTCCACTTACTACCCTTTCCCCCTTTAGTTGCATGGCCTGAGGAAATGTACAGTGCAAAGTATGTATGTTTTGTGTTCAGAACCAAGGCTGTGGTGACATTTTGTGATGCAACACAGGCAAATGCTGTCAGCAACACCTCAGATCCATTATGTTTGATTTTTAATTAATTTTTGGTCCTTGTACATTTAGAAACCTTTTACTTTTGCCAAATTTTTCATGACTCCATATAGGGTCATGATCCACAGTTTAAGAAGTGCTGCATCTAGACAACTTTCTAAGACCATCACTGGCAGAGAAGTTACCAACCCGAAATGGCAGAGGAAGTTCCTCATCTGGGAAATCTCTATACCAAGGCTATCACAGGCTTTATCCTTACCTTTCAGTGTTGTGAGAATCAGAATAAATATAAATATGCTATTATTTATAGTGTATATATGCTCTGTATTAATATTACATATTATATTGTTCATATGTTATATATATGTATATATATGTATATATACACACACAAAATATATACATGTAGGTATGTGTACGTATATATGCCTATACACACATGGCTAAGTGTTTATATGCATAAACACATATGTATAAGTATATGTATACATATAACACATAGGTTACTGTGCTATTGTATATTGTTATTTGCATATATGCATACACACAGAAAGAACTTTGTAATCTTTTTAATGCTATATAAGTGCCAACTATTATTACTATATTTTGTGCAATAGAATAGAAAACATCTAGAGTGTTGACTTCATTTGAAGCTGTTGTCCTTTTAAAGGATTTTTCACTATTGATGAATGCAATCTTATGTCATGGATGATAGGACCATACATCTAGATATGGAAATGTTATCTAGTTGACCTCCCTTATTTTACAAATGAGGAGAATTGAGGCATAAAGAGGTTAAGTGACTTATGCAAGGTTACACAGGTAGTTGGTGTCAAAGGTAGTATCTGAAGCCAGATCCTCTGACTCTGCCTTGTTATGCTACCTCCAGAGGCTTGAGTAGAGCCTGCTCCAGCTATCTGGGCTTACATTTTTTTTAAAGCTAGTTTTTAATGTATGTTTGCCTCAGTTTCCTCATATATACAATGAGCTGGAGAATGGGAGGGCAAACCATTACAATATCTCTGCCAAGAAAACCCCAAATGTGATCACGAAACATTGGACGTGACTAAAAGAACTGAAGAACAACAACAAATTTATATAGCACTTTCAGATTTCTAAAGAGCTTCATAAATATTCACAACAATCCTGGGAGGTAGGTACTATTATGATCTCTATTTTAGAGATGAGAAAACTGAGGCAGAGAGATGGTAAATGACTTACCCAGCTTCACTTGGCCAGTAAGTGTCTGAGAAAAAGTTTGAACTCAGGTCTTCCTGACTCCAAGTCTAGGGCTATCCGCTGTGCCACCTAGCTGGCTAGCTATCCTGCCCCAGCTAGTTGGAATTATCCTACTGTGATAGGACTTAGAGATGGAACTGTGTTCTAGACTTAGCAAATGAGACCTGGAGTGCTGAAATAATTTTCCTGAGGTATCATATGTAGCAAATAGCTTAGCAGAGATTGAACCCACATTTTAGGATTATAAACCCAGTCCTCTTAATTTCTTTAGTTCCATCCTTCCTACTCCATTTCACGGGACAAGAATAGCATAGATTTGGAACTGAAAGGGACTTTACAGCTTTTTTTTTCACTCTCAACTTCTCATTTTACAAATAAAGAAACTGAGGCTCATAAGGCTAAGAGATTTGCCCAAAGTTTTATAGGAAATAAGCATTAAAGCGAGATTTGATCCCACATAGTCTAACTCCAGAACCATTGATTTTGCCCAACAAACTACCTCAAACCCTCTATGCTTCAGCCCGTTCAATTCCTTCTCTCTACTTACTTCTCCCTCTTTTCCTCCAAATTCCTTTCCTTCTTCCAGCCACCTTCTGAGTCCCCTCCAGAAGTTTAGCTCAGTGCCTCCCACACAGTAATAGATGCCTGTTGATTGTTTACCAGTTACTCTACCCCACTCCTTGCTTCTCCCTCCTCTCCCCCAAATCCAAATTGCTGTAGAACCTGGGCAGGTCATATAACCCTGTTTGCCTCAGTTTCCTCATCTGTAAAATGAACTGGAGAAGAAAATGGCAAACGACTCCATTGTATTTGCCAAGAAAACCCTGAATGGAGTCACAAAGAGTCAGACATGATTGAAGTAATTCAACAACAACAATAGGGCTTCAGCCATCCCCTAGGAGAAGTGCTGAGATGGCCTCAATTTAAGCTTCATTTCAAATCCTGGCATCTGCTCCCCTCAATTGTATATGTTGAATTTAAAAGAATCCAGTGAGTAGAGAGACTTTTATCTCACACAGGTCAAGTACCATGGTTAGAAATATCTAGGGGCCAGATGGAGATAGGCAGACACACACACACATACATGTATACATATATGTTGTTAAGAAAACATTATTCTGAGAAGTATTCTATAGGCTTTCCTAGTCCTGCCCCAGAACTCTGTAACACAAAAACATTTAAGAACCTCTGGTTTGGATGCCCTATCTTGAAATGTTGCCCCTCTGTCTAGTTAGTCTAGTCTAAATTAAATTATTATAAATCTTACCATTCAGGGACCTTATATATGCATATGGACTATGGAGAATTGTTACTACTTGGTCAAAATTCATCAAAAAGCAGCACAACATAGAGGGGAAAATATTGATGTGGAGTTAAAAGAGACTTAGTTTTGAATCGCTTCTGTCATTTTTTAGCTATATGACCATGGGCAAAACAATTTAACTTCTTTTTCTGTACTGTAAAATAGAGATGATGACAGTGGTGGGACCTACTTCACAGGTTGTCTCAAGGATCAAATGAAATGATGTTTGCAAAACACCTTGAAAAAACTATACAGGGTGTCCCAAAAGTCTCAGAGCAGTTTTGGGCCACCTTGTCTAAATGTCAGCTTCTTAATGTTCACTTTCTTTTTACCTAATGAATTAGACTAACATGTAACAGTTGTTGTTCAGTCATTTTCAGTCATGTTTGACTCTTTGTGACCCCATTTGGGGTTTTCTTGGCAGAGATACTGGAGAGGTTTGCCATTTCCATCTCCAGCTCATTTTACAGATGAGGAAACTGAGGAAAATAGGATGAAGTGACTTGCCCAGGGTCACACAGCTAGTAAGTGTCTGAGGCTGGATTTGAACTCAGGAAGGTGAGTCTTCCTGATTATAAGCCCAGTGCTCCATCTACTATGCCAACTAGGTGTCATGTGATAGCTTGATAGGGAATAAGTTGTTCAGAGCTTGAGAAATGTGCAATACATAATTATGCAACATGAAACAAAGGTGAAAGGGTAGTTGGGGAGGGAGATGGGAGATGGCTGACAAGGTCTGGTATTTTATCTATATTTTTTTCTGAGCTTTTTTGTTTAAAAAACATAGAAGAAGCCAGGTGGTGCAGTGGATAGAGCCCTGGCCTTGAAGTCAGGATGACCTGAATCTCATACTAGCTGTGTGACCCTAGACAAGTCACTTTACCCTATTTGCCTCAGTTGTGTCATCTGCAAAATGTGAATAAAATCACCTACTTTTGCACTTTAATAGCAGGGGGAATTAGTTGGATAAGACTCAAGAAGTCTTGAATTCAAATCTTGACCTAGACACTTCTCAGCTCTATGATTCAAAGTAAGTCACTTCATCTCTGTACCTCACAGGTTTGAAGTGAGGATGAAATGAGCTTATATATGTAACCTTCAAGCTCTCTATGCATTTTAGCTATGATGATAAATAGGATGATGGTAAGGGACCTATTTGTCTCACTGCTTTAGAGAGCACTACTAATGACACATTATAAACCAGCCACATCTTCTCAGCCTATGTGATCAGGTGCAGAACCTCCCACATTTATTTCGCTACAAAGTGCTTTTTGTGAATGCCATGTCAACTTTAGCAAGTCTTGAACTACTAATCTTCATACCTGGAGTCACTCACATCCTCTAGTACAGAATTAAACTATGCAAATTTATTTATTTTTAAATAATGAGTTTAGTGGTAGGTTCTCAGTGAGCAAAGCCCACTGCTGTGGGGAGAACTCCCATCCTACTGTTTTTCAGCTCTTTCAGTCATATCCAACTTTTTGTGATCCCATTTAGGAGTTTTCTTTTTTTTCTTTCTTTCTTTCTTTTTTTTCATTTAGGGTTTTCTTGGCAAAGATACTGGAGTGGTTTGCCACTTCCTTCTCCAGACCATTTTACAGATGAGGAAACAGAGGCAAACATGCTTAAGTGACTTTCCCAGGGTCACACAGCTAGTTAGTGTCTGAGGCCAAATTTGAATTCTGGTCTTCCTGACTCCAGGCCTAGCCCTCTATCCACTGTGCCCCTTAGATGCCTAGTCAGGCATAACAAGACAGGGAAGGGAGGAAGCCCTTCATTAAGTACCTATAGTGTGTCAAGCACTGTGCTAAGTACTTTACACATATCCCCTTTGATCCTTATAACAACCATGGGAGTCAGATGCTGTTATTATCCCCATTTTATAGATGAGGAAACTGAGGCAAACAGGGTTAAGTGACTTGCCCAGGGTCATACAACTAGCAACTAGCTAGTAAGTATCTGAGCCTGGATTTGAACTTGGTCTTCCTGACTCCAAGAATTGCACTCTATCCACCTAGTTATCTGAAGGTTAGGCAGGCATAATAAGAAAGGAAATGGAACAAACACTTTATTAAGTACTAGCTGTGTGACCCTAGACAAGTCACTTAACCCCATTTGCCTCAGTTCCTCATCTGTAAAATGAGATAGAGAGGGAAATAGCAAACTACTTCAGTGTCTTTGCCCAGGCACCTCTCTAAGACTACAAGCTGCTCTGGCCTGAACACACAGAGGGAATTTACTCACTGAGAGTTACCTGTACTCATCTAGATTTATATTAAAAAATAAAATATTCCCCTTCTTCCTAAATATGATATTACTTATTGGGAGAAAATAGTGAGTTCTAAAATCATCATTCCATGACTCAATAAGCCTCATTATGTCTTTCTTCTATTAATTGTTTCCCATTTATCCCATACACAGCTTGCTTTGTATATATCTGTTAGCAGGCAGCTAGGTGATGCAGTGAATAGAGTGCCTGGCCTGGAGTCAGGAAGAATCATCTTCATTCGTTCAAATCCAGCCTCAGACACTTAGTAGCTGTGTGACCCTGGACAAGTCACTTAATCCTGTTCATCTCAGATTCCTTATCTGTAAAATGAGCTGGCAAACTACTCCAGTATCTTTGCCAAGAAAACCTCAAATAGGGTCACTGTGAAATTTGAATTCTTCCCCCCTTACTCTTTTCTTCTTCTCTTTCACTTCATTGTCACTTTTTAAATATTATTCTTATATTTATACAATAAAAGTTGGCCATGGTGCCATAGAACAACTGAGCTCATCATGGATCTTATAATTAGAACAGGAAAAGGGAAGGAAAAAGGAAGTTAGCTAATTCAACTCTATATTAATAAGGAGACTGAGATGCAGGGTCACACAGGTAGTAGGATCTGAATCCAGGTCCTTAAAGTCCAAATTGAAAACTTTTTCCTCTATATGATGCAATTTCTAATCTTAGAAGGTTCCTTTGGGTACTAAAAGGTTAAATGAATTGCTCATAGATAACAGAGCTAACATGTGCTCTGAGACATACGTGAACATAGGACTCCCAGATACCTAGATCTGTCTTCTAGCAACTCTACCATGCTGCCTCTCATATTACACATCATACACTATTCTACACATACATGTTTGGAAGAGACAAATGGCCTTTTTCTGTATGGAATGCTGGATTGTCCCTGAAATGGAAATTGGCCTGCTGAAGTTAGTGTTTGAACTTTCCAAATGGTTAAGTAAATTTAGAAAGCAGAACATTGATGTAGAATTTGATCTAAACTGCTGAGTTTTCCTGGATTAGATTCTGGGCAGTGGTTACCTGTTTGAAGTTGTGAAATAATTAGCAATTTGGAGTGCATTGCAGAAGAGCAGTGTTGTGGATGAAAGGCAAGAGGAAGGAAGGCTGAGTGCGAATTTGGGTCTGGCCGTTACTGTCTGTGTGATGATGAACCTTCATCTGGCTTCATCGCACTGTTGTCCTCCCCTGCCATATAGATGGTGATGTGATTTATGACTTTTATCATTTCCCGAACAGATGCTGTGAAAATTAATTATAAAGCCCTTAGAAGGTGCAGAGTACTAAGCGATTGTTATTTAATAAGGATGTGAGGAGTGGCATTCAAGCAGAGAAAAAGAAATTCTCACACTCTGAAGACAGTTGCGATTTTCAAGATAGCATTTATTAAATGCCTTATATATGCCAGGCACTGCTATGGACAGGCTACAGGCACAGGCAATGCTAAGTATTGGAAACAATCCCTGGCTCCAAGGAATATCAGTCATGATAGAGAAAACAGTAAGTATATACACATAAGTAAATGCAAAGTGAATGGGAAATACAATATAATATAAAAGGTGGGACATTAGGGATTAAAGGAATCAGGAAAAGTCTGATGTAGAAGCTCTGAAGGCAGCTCAGGATTCAGAGGCAGAGATATAGAGGGAGTGCATTTCAGACACTATCTCAACCTGGATGTCTAGTAGACAACTTAAGCCCAATACATCCCAAACTAAACTTGTCTTTTTCTGTGAAGCCTCACCACATTGCAACTTTGATATTACTTCCACCATCCTCCTGGGAACTCAGGCTTATAATCTAGGTGTCATTAGCAATTTCCCCACTCTTTAAAGTGCTCCTCCACCCCCACCATCCAATGTATTTCCAAGGCCTGTTCATTTTACCTTTGTAACATCACTCTCCTATGTCCCGTTATCTCTTCTGACAGCCCCACCAGTTTGGTGCAGGTCCCTGTCACCTCTCACCTGGACTATTGCAATAGCCTGATGGTTGGTCTTCCAGGCACAAGTCTCCCCCTACTCTAGTCCTCCCCTACTCACCTGTCAAAGTGGTTTTCTTCAAACACAATTCTGACCATGTCCACCCATTATTCAATAAACTCCAGTGACTCTTTATCACCTCTAGGATCAAACATAAAATTCTCCCTTTAGCATTGAAAGCCCTTCATAATCATCCTTCTCCATCACATATCCCCCCCCCCAAGCTTTCAAGTCTTCTTACACCTTACAACCATGACATACTCTGAGATCCAGTGACACCAGCCTCCTTGCTGTTCCTCAAACCAGATACTTCATCTCCTTTTGTTTAGTCATCTGCTTCAGTCATGGCTGACTCTCCCTGACCCCATTTGGGTTTTTGTTGGCAAAGATACTGGAGTGGTTTGCCATTTCCTTCTCCAGCTCATTTTACAGATGAGGAAATTGAGGCAGGCAGGGTTAAGTTACTTGCTCAGGGTCACACAGCTAGTTGGTGTCTGAGGCCAGAATTGAACTCAGTTAGATGAGTTTTCCTGACTCTAGGCCTGACACTCTATCCACTATTCCACCTAGCTGCCTAACTCCATCTCCTAGCTCCAGGTATTTTTATTGGCTTTCTCCCATGCATGGAATGATCTCTCTCCTCATCTCTGCCTCCTGGCTTCCTTCAAGTCCTACCTAAGGAAGCTTTTCCCAATCCCTCTTAATTCTAGTACCTTCCCACTGTTGATTATATTAAATTGATCCTGTATATAACTTGTTTCTACAAAATTGTTTCCATATTTTCTCCCCCATTAGATTATAAACTCCTCAAGAACAGAAATTGTCTTTTGCCTCTCTTTGAATCATTAGCACTTTGTACAATGCCTGGCACATAGGACTGAGAGCTTTCGGGCATGAGGAGCTAACTTTTTAAAGGCACAGAGACAAAAAAAAATAGGATGTTGTGGAATATAAAAAAATAGAAGTCTATTTGATGGACACATGGTGTATGGAGGGATAAGTAATATAATAGAGATGGAAACATAAAGTCACAGATGTAGAGCTTTCATTGACCCCAAAAGTCATCTCATCTAACCCCTTCCTTTACCAGATGATGAAATGCTCAGGGACATTAAGTGACTTACCTAAGGTCACATAAAGAGTAATTAATCTTGAGCCATGTTATGAAACATTTAAAATTCCAAATAAAGGTGTTGCTATTTGGTTCTATGGGTTTTAGGGAGTTATAGGTGTTTCTTGAGTAGGAGAGCAGCAAGGACAGACTCTGTGAAGAATTTACTAGAGACTAAAAAATTGATACAAAGACATCAACGATGAGTCTATTGCGGTAGTAGAGGTTAGACATGACAAGGTCTTGAACTGGGATGATGATCATGTGAGTACAGAGAAAGGGACATAGAGAAGGTAGAATAAAGGCTTGGCAAAAATTAGTTATGGGGGGAGTGAGGAACAGTGAAAATGGAAAGATGATTGTGTCCTTGCCAGAAATTGGGAATTGCCAAAGGTTGAGAAGAGACATGATTTTGAGGGACAAAGAAGAGATTAGTTTTACAAGTTGCATTTAAGATGCCTTCAAGATATGCACTTGGAAGTATCCAATAGACAATTGGTGATATAAAGCTGGAGCTCAGGAGAGAGACTAAGATTGGATCTGTGTATGTGCAACTCATCTGTGTAGACAATAGATATAGACATATCTAAAATATATCTTCATGGATAGGGAAGATAATTGAACCCATGGGAGATGATGAGATTGCCAAGAGATATTATAGATTTAGAAGGGAGTTCAAGACCAAGGAGAGTGTTTGGGGAATACTCATGTTGAAGATACATAACGTGGATTATTATGCAGCAAAAGAAAACAATCAATCCAACATGGAGAAGGAGAACCATAAGAGATCAGTACAAGAAAACATGGAGAGTAGAGCATATCTAAGAACTATATTTGTATAGAACTTCAGCATTCAAGAGCATTTTCCATTTTCCGCATGCACTATCTCATTTAATCCTCATAGCAATTGTATGAAACATGTTATAAAGATTATAATTTAGAGTTGACAAGGGACCTCACAATCCATCTAGGGAGACAACTGAGGCTAAGAAAATTAAAGCAACTTGGTCAAGGTTGCACAGGTGGTAAGTAGCAGAGGTGATATTTCAACATGGATCCTTGACTCTAATCCTGTTTGTCTTTCTACTGTACCATATTGGTAATGAGATGTTACTAGAATTTCAGATATTATTGTCCTCATCTTATAGATGAGGAAACTGAAGGTCTAAGAGGGTAAGTGATTGCTCAAAGTCAAAAAACTGGTAAGTTGGGCCAAGACTTAAATCCATGTATCATGACTCCTATGGCACTTTTCCACATGTCATACTGACTCTAAAGGAAAATGGACCTAGAAAGAATGCCAAGAGAGACTTGGGTTCCCTATTTAGCTCTCTCTTCTTTGTACCATAAACTAATGGCTTTTCATTTTACAAAAAAGAAAGAAAAGAAAGAAAAGAAAAGAAGAGAGAGAAGGACAAAGAAAGAAATTACATAATGATTTGTTGAATTTCTAGAAAATGTTTGAGTTTCACCCCTCTGCTAGCCCTTGGCAGAGGATTAACTGGACAAGTCAAAAATGGTTTGTAGGGTTTTAGTTTGAATTGAAATTTTTTGGCATCTCCTTTTAAACATATTTTTCTATCATTTCTAGGGAGTCTTTTTTAGGTATCCACTTTTACATTGGCCTGAACTTTTGTACCATGACATTTCTTGATTCCTCTCCAAACCAAAGAACTTATAAAACAAACAAAATTAAAGGACTCTCCAAATACTGAATTACTCAATACTTCTCACAGTAATTTGAAATAAAGAACGCTTCGTGTTTCTGGAAATTCTTTATTTTGGGAAATAATTGGTATTTTTGAATAGACATGATATCAAGGAAAAGAAAGTGATTGGAATGTCCTGGGTTTCTAAGACAGTGTCAACCTTCAAGTTGGAAATTGGCCTGCTTAAGAAGGAGGCCCCTTTGATATCTTTTCATTGCTTTGCATCAGGAATTGTCAGTGGGAGCCCTAGAGATTTCATGTGGTCTTCATTGCCTATAATGAGGTTCAAGTCAGTCTTCAGTGTTGGAGGCAAGGCTCTGACTTGTGGCCTCTGCACTGCATCTCATTCATCATGGATGGCCAGCCTTCTGAGAAATTCCCAGTCTTCATTTGTTATTCTAGTCATATTTTCTTATCCCTGGTTTTAGAGAAATGGGATAGAGCTAGAAGCATCTTGTAGCATGTCTTTCCCTTTGTCTCTTTGCTGCAGGAATCTAGGAGAGGTACCAAGAGCAATGTACTTAACAAAAAAAAAAAGAGGTGAAGGAGGGGGAGAGAAAGAGAAGACAGAGCCAGAGCCAGAGAGACAGAAAGAAGGTATGAAGTGTGTGTATATATGTATACACACACGGAAAGAGAGAGAAGCAGAGAGAGAGGGAGAGAGAGAGAGAGAGAGAGGGGAGAGAGAGAGAGAGAGAGAGAGAGAGAGAGAGAGACAGAGACAGGAGGGGAGGGGAGGAGGAGGGGATGGAAAGGGAAAGGGATGGAAAATAAGGGGAGATAATAATAATTGAAGTTTATATAGTGCTTTAGGGTTTGCAAAGCAAGACATACCCATCCACCCCACCCCACTATATATGTATATGTGCACACATAAGTATGCATGTATATGTATATGTGTCATGTGTATATATATATATATATATATGTCATCACACTTGAGCTTTACAGTAACCTGATGAAATTGATGTTATTTTTATTATACATATTTTATACATAAAGAAACTGAGGCTGAGATATAATATGCCCAAAAGATTAGGACAGGATTTGAACTCAAATTTTCCTGACTCCAAATCCAGCAGTCAGTATACTATATCACCTAGTGATATGTATGCATGTATAAATTAAGTACCTACATACACATGTACATATGCATGTGTGTGCATATTTCTATGTATACATAGAAATATGCACACACATACATATATATATATTCAGTATAATTAATGTAAATAGAGTGCCAGGCCTGGAGTCTGGAAGACCTGAACACATATCCAGCCTCAGACTCTTATTAGCTGTGCGACCCTGGGCAAGTCACTGCTTGCCTCAGTTTCCTCATTGGTAAGGAAATGGCAAACCACTACAATATCTTTGTCAGAAAAACCCAAAACTGGGTCACGAAGAGTTGGACATGACCGAAAATGACTGAACAACAGTAACTGGAGTCTAAGATAGAATTTGAGTTCAAATCTTCCTCACTCTGTCTAGCACTTAACACATGCTACCTAGTAATGTTTGTATATTACCTTATATGCACATATATCGGTACATATATAGGTATATGTATAGGTATACAGATAGAGATGCAAATCTCTCTCTACTCAGTCACATAGTTACATAATATTATCACTTTGCCAAAGCAAACAACTACCACTGTTGAGAGGATTCAGGCTGGGAGTTAGATTAGATGAACCCTAAATCCATTACTGATTCCATGACACCATGACTCTGTAATTCAATCTTGTATTCTTGGTTGGGGGAGGGGCAGAAGAGAGATATTTCTATATTATCTTTGTAGATAACCTTCTACCTCCTTCCAGTATAATACTAGCAAACATTTATATAGTATTTACTGTGTGCCAGGCACTGCGTGAAGCACTTTACAATGACTATCTCATTTGATCTCCACAACAACCCTGGGAGGTAGGTGCCATTATTAGCCTCACTTTACATTTGAAGAAACTGAGTCAAATAGAGGTTAAGCAATTTGCCCGGTTTCACATAGCTTAGTGTTAGAAGTTGACTTTGAACTCAGGTTTTCTCAATTCTATGCCTTAAACTCTACCTACTGCTACACCTATCTGTTGACCACAGTGCTGAAATTTTCATCACACTGTTTTAGTAAAGACATCTTTTCTAGAACAGCCTTATAACAAGACATGTTACCTTGTTAGGACTCACACTTGAGTAGTTACTTATGTATCAACATGAATTAGGTTATCAGATGACTTTGTAGCTTCTAACAGTGAAGGTCCTAAGGCAAATGCTACATTAGACTGCCAAAGTTTTGTGGTAGAGAGATAAAGTTTGGAAAAGTCTGGAGAATTGTGGGGTGATATAGCGTTCTAAAATTGTAGGGTTTGTATCCTGGGGGAAACGTGAAGCAAGAGATCCTTGGCTCTTTTCTGGGATAATGTTTTGGGCTTTGGGGTGGAGGTTTTGGGATAGTGCATGGCAAGAATCAATAAAAAGAAGATGGATAAAAATGATGCCCTTAAGTCAAACTTTGCCTTCTTCACCAATTTGCCTTTGTGATGACTGGCCAGGTCCTCCTATTCAACTCCTAATGCACCTGAAAAGCAAGGAAGGATGCACAGGAGCAGCTGCTGTTCTATCATGCCTCAGGACTGTTCTCAGTATGGGGTGGAGTGATAAGAGTTTATGTCAATACACACTCATCAATAAAACATTAAACTAACACACATCAAATTTAACCCCTAAAATGCTAAATAGAAAAATCTGACGTCTACTATGTTTATTGTTTTAATGCTGCCTTTACTCTATGTTACAATTTTGAAAGTGCTAAGATGTTTGGGAATGTAATACAGGACATTATATACATGCTTGCAATAAAAGGCCTTAAGGATCTCATCCTAACTACTCTTAAGTACAGACATTGTGGTTTAGAATTGTCACTTTCTTAATTTAAGTATTCTACTCTGTGGTTTTTTCCAAACAGATCTGAATCTATTTTATGGGATTTAAAAATGTTTATTAGCTTGTTTGTTTGTTTTGAGACTGGGTCTCTATGTTACCTACTCTGGAAGTACAGTAACCACTCATGGGTTTAATCTCACTAATGATAAAAACGGAAGTTGTTAACTGCTCCATTTCTTATCTGGGTCAGTTTGCCCCTCCTCGGGCAGCCTGGTTGCCCTCCACTCCTGGGGGTTCATTTTATTGGTGTTCGACTTACTATTGTGGTGGTATTCAATCACTTTAGCTTGATGGAGCTTGGAATTCTCAAACTGAGGTGATGAAGTAATCTTAGTTTCCCTGGTAGCCAGGATTATAGGAATACACCATCATATCTCATCACTTTATATTTGAAAAGAGTGTAATTTCTGTTTTTCAATTGGCTAATGTTCAAAGAATGAGATTGTGTCTGACTATCTTTTGATAGAGACTTGTTGTTTTGTTCTTTCATTTGTGTTTGCCTCTGTGACCCCATTTCTTAGCAAAGATACTGAAGTGGTTTGCAATTTCCTTCTCCAGGTCGTTTTAAAGATGAGGAAACTGAGTTTTCCTGACTCTAGTGCCAAAACTCTATCCACTGCATCACCCAGCTGCCCTCATTAGAGACCTAGATTGCATCTATTCATGAAAAGTAGGTTTGAAAAGAATTTTTAGAATTCTAATGATTCTAATATTTCAAGTTGATCTGATTTCACTAGTGTGGTCTTCCTCCACCATCCCCTCTCTATCTTAGAACAGGATCTATAAGGGATGCTACTGCTCCAAATGCCATCATCCCATGGCTGACATGACCATAGCCCTCTTCTTCTTAGTGAGAATGGTCCTTGAACAACGATACAGTCTATCACTAGACTCATATTCAAAAGCTTTTCTTTCTTGGTAGGACCCACTAGGGCTACTTATTGAGAGCATAGAATTATCTTCATGGCCTGATCTTTACAAAACATCAGCAGATGACTATAGTGGATGAGGAGGGAATTATTTTTAAAATCTTAAAATTTATTGGACTGGTTGTCCAATCTTGACTGCATATAATTGCAGTTTCCTTCAAAATTAATTCGTATATTCAAAAATAGCCCTAAAGTCATTTTTGAAATATTAGCTTTACCTATTGTGGTCAACATAGGGTCCCACAATTAGGATGGCAAGGAAGGAGGCATTCTTTTTTTGTTTCTGGTCGACAAAGAGATACTGCTTTGTTATATGACGAACAGTGACATCCAGGAAACCCCTGAGGGAAGACCCATCTCTAGAGGGACCTCTGAATTTACAGATCTGGGGACATTCACTTAAATCATGATAAGATCAGTTCTTTATTAAAACTGAAATTCAAAATAGAAAATGACTTCAGCTTCTTCTATCATTATTTTAGAGCCAGAAGAGATCTAGGAATTCATCTGCTTCAACCTCTCTTTGTTGTAGGGAACTGCTAATGAAGAAAACTAATAATGAAAATCAACAAACCTTTTGTTTTACAGATGAGGAAACTGAGGCCCAGGGTGATTAATCACTTGTCCAAAGTCACAGTTAGTAAGTGGCAATGTTAAAATTCAAACCCAAAGTCTCCAAATCCATTATTATTTCCATTGTGCCACCCTGCATCCTTCTTGCCCTATTAGTTGTTTTATTTTTAAAGTGATTAGGAAGATCATAAGAGCCTTAGTTCTGTACTGTTTACCCTGAGAAAGCTTAAGTAGAGTTTGGGGATGAATGTAATTCCCCAAACATTAATTCTTCTGCTTTTTAGAGAATGCCTTTTAACTATTCTTCATCCCAAATAGTTCCTGTGTTTGTTTCTGGCTTTCTTCAGGGTTCCAGGGACTAGAGTGTATATATGAGCAATGCAAAATAACCCATATATGCAAATTATTTCTATTGATTACAGAGCATACAGTTAAATTTTATTTAAATTCATGGAAGTACAAATAGCAGTAGTTTCAATTTATATTTGTTTCCTATTTGGTTGTAAGCAATAATATTAAAATGAACATTTCAATATAAAAAAATAAAATGACATATATAAAAATGAACTTGTATTGGATATAATTTTAAGTATAGTGAATTTAACTTGGTAGTAACAATATCTTCCTACTTGTCTACTTAACTTTCTAAACCTCCTTATTTTTTCCTCTTCTGTGCATTTTTATATTTTTTCATTGTCATTCTTTTATTTTATTCTTTGAATTATTAATACTCTCCTTCCCAACTTTACTTTTTCACCTCCTCCCCCAAAAGAAATCTCTCTCTTATAACAAATTGTTGTCAAGCTAAACAAATTTACTCACTGGCTGTGTCTGAACAGTGATATCTCATTCTGCGTCTCTAGTCTATCATCTCTCTGCCAAGATGGAGGAATCATACGTCATCAGTTGCTAGGAGTCATGATTGGTCCTTGCATTGAGAGTGCTTAAGACTTTCAAAGTTTTCTTCTTTTTTTTTTTTTAGTATATTGTGGCTACACTAAAAAGTCACTGTTTAGTTCTATTTGTTCCACTTTGCATCAGTTGAATGGCAACAGTTTATGAACAGTGGTTTTTTCCTGGTAGCTATAGTGTTATTGTCAAAATGATGGACTATGTTCACACTCCTCAGTCCATTTAGGTCTAACATTTCTACCACCATTCCTAGGTCTTCAGTAATAACTCCTTGATCATACTCAGAGAGGTGAGGTTCTGCATTTTCTGATGCCAATATCATGTGAAGAGTTAATAAAGGTCTAGTTTGTTCTAGATAGCACAAATATGGAACTGAAATGGAAAAAAAGGTCTTTTTAGCATGGTTATACTGTGTGTTGAGGTAGGTAGGTGGCATGGTAGATAGAGCACTGGGTTTGGAATCAGGAAGACTTGTCTTCCTGGGTTTAGATCTGGCCTCAGACACTTTGCTAGCTGTGTGACCCTAGGCAAGTCTGTTTGGCCTCAGTTTCACCCTGTTTGCCTCAGTTTCCTCATCTGTAAAATAAGCTGGAGAAGGAAATGGCAAATCACTCTAGTATGTTTGCCAAGAAGATCCCAAATAGGGTCATGACAAGTCAGGCATGAATAAGAAACAACTCAACAACTATGTATGTGCTGTCTTATAGAGAGAGAGACATTAGTATGCATGATGTGTGTGTGTGTGTGTGTGTGTGTGTGTGTGTGTGTGTGTGTTTATTGGGAAGGGGTCATGTTATTGATGTGTTCATAGATTTTAGGTTTAGAATTAGAAGGGTCTTTAGAGGCCTTATTTTAGAGGCCCTTCATTTTAGGTAAAGGAACTGAACCCTAGAGCTGTTAAGAGATTTTTCCAGATTTAGAGGTAATAAATTACAGAGGTGAGATTTAAACCTAGGTCTCCTCACTTAAGATCCATTTCTATTAGTGCTGTACTACTCTACTTTTCATGCATTTTTCTATTTGTAAATACCTCTTTGAATCCGAGCCATTGAACTGAAGGAGAAGGAGTGATCAAAGACTAACAAGCAGAAACCATGAGAGGAAGAAAGTTACTAAAAAGCTCTAAGGAATTTGAAGGTTGATGAGACAGTGAGGTGAGAACATCCTGGCTGTGCATTTAGTTTCTCTTGTAAATCTCTTATTGTTCCTTTACTTTTCCTGTTATCCTTTCTGTTCTTGTGTCTGCTGTTCTGTTCTTATTTCTCATGCCACCCTTTTCCTTTATATTTCTCTAACCTCAGAGCTAAATTCTGGAAGCTAGAAAAATGGGGAAAGGAAAATCAATTAATGCGTTAACAGCAGGGTCAACATTTTATCTTCTGTAAGTAATAGAAATTGTCACATACCTTCCTGATCATGAAAGAGGTTTCCTGTACTCCCACCAGTATATTAATAATGTACAAAATGCCTGTTATGTGTCTACCAAAATACTAGTGTCCAAAGAAATAGACAATGGAGTCCCTGCTCTCAACTTTCAGCCTAGAGAAATGGAACATTAAAACGTGAAGAAAAAAACAAACAAATTTGAGTGTTGGAGAGGTCATTTTGTCCTTACAAAGCAATATAAAAGCATTCAAGTTATTATTGTTTCAGTCTTCTCTGATTCTTCATGACCCCATTTAGCATTTGTTTAACAAGGATAGTGGAGTGGTTTACCATTTCCTTCTCCAACTCATTTCACTGATGAGGAAACTGAGGCAAACAGGGTTAAGTGACTTTCCCAGGGCCATATAGCTAGTAAGTGTCTGATGCAGGATTTGAACTCAGGTCTTCCTGACTTCAGGCCCAGTGCTCTATCCAGTGTGCTGCCTAGCTGCCCAGTTAGAATTAATAACTCAGAATAAAAAGTGGTCAGGGAACATGAAACAGCTGTCCTCTTCATTCAGGCTTTATCCACGCAGAAACAACACCTGGGTTTTACTAAATACACTCACCCTAAGGAATGTTGGGCTTTCAGTCAGGAATACCTGAGTTCAAATCCTTCCTTAGATACTTATTAGCTATGTGACCTTGAGCAAGTCACTTAAACTCTGGTTGTTTTAGCTATAAAATGGGGATAATAAGAACACCTACATCAGAGGGTTGTTGTAAAGATCAAATGAGGTGATATTTATAAAGGGTTTTGTACAATTCCTGGAACATACTAGGCATTATATAAATGCTCTTATTATTATTATTATTTTGATTGTCATTATTATTAAGGATAACCATGCACTATAGCCTGACCTTATTGGCCCTGGTGTACCTATATCTGGGTTTTCTGCCCTAAAGAATATATCTGGGGGGGGGGCAGCTAGGTGGTGCAGTGGATAGAGCACCAGCCCTGAAATCAGGAGGACCTGAGTTCACATCTGGGCTCAGACCAAACACTTGACACTTACTAACTGTGTGATCTTGCACAAGTCACTTAACCCCGATTGCCTAAAAAAAAAGAAAAGAAAAAAGGAAAAAAGAAAATATCTGTGCCCCAACACTTTCTGTTGGCCATATACCCACAAACAGGATGAAAAAAAAATTTAAACCACTGATGTCTATAGGGGGCTTTAATGACAACTATCTTGCAGCAATAATATCTGCCAACAGAGGTTATGCATGATTTTGTAAAAGCAAGCCAGTTCAATTAAAAGAAAATCAAGGTAAAGTAGTAGCTACTGAAGGTACAAAGATAAAAATATATAATCTCTGTCCCCAGAGTAGTTACAATGTGTGGAGGGAGTGTGGGTGGAAGTGAGATATGTAAGTAAATAGGATATAAGCTAGAGTGGGAAAATTGAGAGCAAAGGTCCAAAAATGGCGGCATGACATTGGAGTTGAGACTTAAAAGAAGAAGGTGTACCTAAGTTTACATGGAAGAAACAGCAACATAGAATTGGGGAATTGGGCCCATTTGGCTGGGATGTAGATTATGTGAAAGGGAAGAAAAAAAGGCTAGAAAAGTAGGATGGGAATAGGCCATGGATGGCTATGAATGCAAGAGTCACAGTTTTTGTTGGGAAGAAATAGGTGGCATAACATGTTTGGCTTGGAGTCAAAAAGACCTGTGTTTGATTCTTGCCTCACAGTCTTTTTAGCACTGTGTCCCTGGCTGTGCAAGTCACTTAACTGTTCAGCCTCAATTTCCCCTTCTATAAATTGCAGATAATAATAACAACCAGCTCCCAAAATTATTACAAAAATAAAATGAGATAATGTATATTAAAGACTTTGCAAACCTTATATGAGTGTTAACTGGCAGCAGCAGCAGTAGCATCCAGCAAGTAATAGGGAGTCACTGAAGATTTTTTTTGAAAAATTTATTTCATTTTTAATATATGGAATAAAACAAGCATTTCTATAACATAGTACAATAAAAAAAAGATGATTGTGCATGAAACTGCAAATCTGCTATACACAACTTGCTATTCCTTTCAAATATACAACAAAATTATCAGTAAATTTCTTTTTTTTCCCTTTTTTTCTCCCCACCCTCCCAAGATAGCTATGATTAGCCACAAATATGTGTGCATGTATGTGGATGTGTGTGTAAAATTATTCTAAACATATTTCTATTTATCAGTTTGTTCTCTGGATGCAGACAGCATCTTTCTTCATATATACTTTATAGTTAATTTGAGTATTTCTAATAGACAAAATAGCTTATTCGCTCAAAGTCTTTCTTAAGACAATTGTTTCTGTTACTGTATCCAATGTTGTCTTGGTTCTGATCATTTTGTTCTTCATTATTTTGTGCATGTCTTTCCATGTTTTTCTAAGATTGTTGAACTCATCATTTCTTTTTTTCCTTTTTTTTTGGAGTGAAGATTTTTTTATTTTATTTTATTAATTTATTTTGATTTGTCAACAATCACTTCCATATGCTTTTGAGTTCTTTTTTATTTTGTTTTATTAATTTATTTTGATTTGTCAACAATCACTTCCATATGCTTTTGAGTTCTAAATTTTTCTCCCCCTTCCTCCCCACCACCATCCCCAAATAGGTACACAATCTGATACAGGCTATACATTTACATTCCTATTAAACATTTTCTCATTAGTGAAGTTGTAAGTAAAAATTGAAACCAGTAGGAGGAACCATCAGAAAAAGGAAACAAAACTCAACAGAAGACCAAAAAAACAAAACAAAACAAAACGAGAGTGATTCAATTTTCACAGTTATGATTACTGTCTGTCTTTTTCACCATCCTTTTTTCCCTGTTTATGGTTTTCTTTCTCCTTTTCCCTCCTCACTAGTGTTTTGCTTTTGACCACTCCTCCTTCAGTCTGTCCTCCCTTCTTTTATCCCTTTCCGTTTTCTTCCACTTTGCCTTTACTGCTTCTTCCCTCCTTTCTATCCTCCCTCACTTTTCCTTCCCCACTTCCCTCCCACTGCCCATAGGGCAACTTAGATTTCTATACCCAACTGACTATATTATTCCCTTCTTGAGCCAAATCTGATGAAAGTAAGGTTCAAACGATGTTCACCCACCTCGTTCTTTCCCTCTGCTGCAATAGGATTTTGTGTCTTGTCCTGTAATGTAATTTACCCTTGTCTGCCTCTTCCTTTCTCAGTACATTTTGTAAGATCAGACTAATACGCTTACTTGGATACATTTAACCCACCTGGTTAGATTTTTTTTAAATCATTATATCAAAGTCAACTAATATCCACCCCCTTTATGTATACTCCTTTAACATAGTGTAATAACAATGCAGTTCTCAAGAGTTGCAAGCAACATCTTCCCTTCTAGGGATATAAACAGCTCACCCTCATTAACACCATATTGTATCTTTCTAACCCATTTACCTTTTTATGTCTTTCTTGAGTCCTGTACTTGAAGATCAAATTTTTTGTTGAGCTCTGGTCTTTTTATCAGGAAGGTTTGGAAGTCCCCTATTTCATTGAATATCCTTCTCCTTCTCTGAAAAATGATGCTCATTTTTGCTGGGTAGTTGATCCTTGGCTGCAATCCAAGCTCCTTTGCCTTATGGAATATCATGTTCCATGCCCTGTGGTCAAAAATTTTAATGTAGAAGCTGCAAGGTCCTGTGTAATCCTGACTGTGGTTCCATGATATTTAAGTTGCTTTTTTCTGGCTGCTTGCAGCACCTTCTCTTTCATCTGGTAATTTTGGAATTTTGCTATTATGTTCCTTGGCGTTCTCAATTTGGGATCTCTTTCAGGGGTGAGCGGTGTATTCTTTCTATGGTTACCTTACTCTCTGGTTCTAGGACTTCCGGGCAATTTTCCTTTATGATTTCCTGAAAGATACTGTCCAGGCTCTTTTTTTATCATGATTTTCAGGTAGTCCAATGATTTTTAAATTGTCTCTCCTGGATCAATTTTCCAGGTCGGTTGTTTTACTGATGAGGTATTTTATGTTTTCATCTATTTTTTCATTTTTTGTTTCTGTTTGACTGATTCTTGCTCTCTCATAGAGTCATTAGTTTCCATTTGTCCAATTCTAGTTTTTAACAGATTGTTTTCTTCTGTTAGTTTTTGTACTTCCTTCTTCAATTGGCCAATTGTATCTTTTAAGGGATTTGTTTTCTTCAGTGTACTTTTTTTTCCAATTGGCCAATTGTATTTTTTAAGGACTCTTCTACCTCTCTCATTAGACTTTTAAAATCCTTCTTGAGCTCTTCTAAGAAGGCTTTTTGGGCTTCAGACCAGTTCATATTCCCTTTTGATGTTTAAGATGTGGATTTGTTGACAATGTTGTCCTCTTCAGAATTTCTGTCTTGATCTTTACTCTTCTCATAATGTGAATCTATGGTACATTTGTTTTTACTCATGGTTTCTTTATTCCCTGGCCTTTAAAGACATTGAGCTCTGCTGCTGGGGAACAGAGGGCACTGACCCAAGCTTCTCATGTTGGGAGCCTAGGTCTAGGTCACTGGCTTTGTGTGCTGGGGACTCATGTTGGCAATTGGAGGCTGTAGGGTTTTGGCAGCTTACCTGGTGTTGGGCTGGAATCAGCAAGGCTGGAACTTTCAGGAAATTCTAGGTTTCCTGCTTTTCCTTTCCTTTAGCTTTTTTCAGCTCCCTTTAAATGGGTGCTGCAAGGTGTTTATCTGCCTGGGGCCCCTTGCAATGCTGCCACCCTCATTTTTGCTAGTGCGCTAGGAGATTCCTTTGTGGTAGAGTGCCTAAGCACCTTGTGGTTTTCTGAGCTGGTTTCCATCTGTTCCCCCCTGCCCTCACTGAGGCACTCAGAGGTCCAGGTGTTGCTGTATGCCTGTTCTACCACCTGGGCTTAAGATACTCCTCCTGGTTGACAGTTGGAGGCTATAGGGTTCTGACAGCTTACCTGGTGTTGGGTTGGAATCAGCAAGGCTGGGACTTTAGTAAGACTCTAGGTTGCTTTCTTCAGCTCCTTTCAGATGAATGCTACAAGGTACTTATCTGCCTGGGGCCTTTTGTAGTGCTGCTTCCCTTATTTTTGCTGAGGCACTGGGAGACTGGTTTGCTGGGCTGCTGTACTGCTGTTCCCTGTCTTTCTTCTAGTTCAACTGTTCCATGTTTTTTTGTTTTTTCCCTTGGGGTTATATTTTCTGGGTTTTCAGAGGTTGATAGGGATGGGTGAGAGCAACTACCTTTTTACTCCACCATCTTGGCTCCTGGAAGCGGAAGTCCTTGAACTCATCATTTCTTATAGCACATTAGTATTCCATCACAATTGTATACTACAACTTGTTCAGCCATTCCCCCGTGGATGGATATCCCTGCAATTTCTACTTCTTTGCCACCACAAAGAGAGCTGCTATAAATGTTTTAGAAGATACAGGTTCTTTTCCTTTTTTTTCTCTTTTCATCTTTAGAAATAGACCAAAGATTTTTAGTAGGAGACTAACATGATCAGGTTTGTGTAATAGGAAGGTTTCTTTGGCAGTGATGTGAAAGATGGATTGGAAACTGGATAGAGTGAAGAGGGGAGATAAATTCCGAGGCTATTACAATAGTCCAGGCAAAAAATATAGCACCAGTAGTTTAACAAATATTTGAATAAGTTAGGATCCAGCGCTGTGACATTCCTCTATATTTTAGTGATTCAGTGAATACAGTTTTGCTGGTTGGGCTCCATTCCATCCCTCTGCATTTATGGAATTAAACCATCCCCAAAGATGAGAACATATCCTGTCTTTAAAAGCTCTCGGGAAAGGGCTTGTATAGCTTTTTTTTTCAATAACCTACCTCAGTGCATAGCAATGTTCCCTGTCAAAATGAATTAGACAAATGTTAACCTATCATACTGTATTTTTTCACTCCTACACAACCAATTAACTAGAAAAATATGATGGCTTATTTCTCTTTAAAAAAAACTTGCTTGTAGTTCCCATTTGGGGCAAGAAGTGATTGAAAAAGAATAAATAATTAAGATCAATAAATTAATCAATAAGCATTAATCAAGCTCTTTGTATGTGCAACTTATGGTGCTAAATACTAGGGATGAAAGACAAAAGTGAAACAATCAGTGACCTCCAAGAGCTTACATTCTTTTAAAAAAATATTTTTGTTGGAGAAGATGTGGGAAAATTGGAAGACTAATACATTGTTGGTGGAGTTGTGAAATGATCCAACCATTTTGGAGAACAATTTGGAACTATGCCCAAAGGGATACAAAACTGTGCATACTCTTTGATCCAGCGATAGCACTTCTAGGGCCATATCCCAAAGAGATTAAACAAATGGGAAAAGGACCCACATGTACAAAAATATTCATAGCAGCTCTTTTTGTGGTGGCAAAGAATTGGAAATTAAGAGGATGCCCATCAATTGGGGAATGGCTGAGTAAGTTGTGGTATATGAATGTAATGGAATACTATTGTGCTATAAGAAATGATGAACAGGCTGACTTCAGAAAAACCTGGAAAGACTTATATGACGCTGAGTGAAGTGAGTAGAACTAAGAGGACTTTGTACACAATAACAGCCACATTATGCAATGACTAATATTGTTAAACTGAGCCCTTCTCAGCATTACAAGGATCTAAGACATCTCCAGAGGCCTCGGGATAGAAAATGCTGTCCCCATGCAAAGAAAGATCTATGGAAGTCGAATCGCTATCATTTATTTTTACCTTCTGTTGAGTTTTGTTTCCTCTTTCTGATGGTTCCTCCTATTGGTTTTAATTTTTACTTACAACTTCACTAATGTGAAAATATGTTTAATGGGTATATAAATGTAAAGCCTATATCAGATTGTACGCTGTCTTGGGGAGGGTGGGGGGAGGAAGGGGGAGAAAAATTTTCAACTCAAAAGCATATGGAAGTGATTATTGATAAATCAAAATAAATTAACAAAATTTTATATAAAAAACATATAAAAGAAAAAAAAAAGAAAAAAGTTTTAATTTATGGAATAAAGCAAGCATTTCAATAACATACTATAAAAAAAAGATGATTACACATGAAATTGCAAATCTAGTATGGACAACTTGCTATGCCTTTTAAATATACAACAGAGTTAACATAATAGTCAAAATAGCTTATTTGCTCAAAGTCATTCTTAAAACAAAATTGCTGTTATTGTATACAATGTTCTCTTGGTTCTAAAGTGCTTACATTCTAATGAGGAAAAGAACATGTGCATATGTGACTACATATAGAATCTGTGCAAAATGAATCCGAGATAGTTTGGAGAGGAGATACATAAATACCTGGAAGGGGTAAGGGAATGGGGGGGGGGCATAGGATCAGGAATGGTTTCATGAAAGGCGTGGCACTTGATGAGAGCCTTGAAGGGAACTAGGGCTTACAAGAGGTAGAGATGAGAAGGGAAGGCATCCTAGGTATAGGAACCAGCCAAAGCGAAGGCATGGATGCAGGAGATAAAGCACCTTGTGTGCAGAATAATGACTAGGTTATTATGATTGGAATACAGAGTGTACGAGGGACAGTAAAATGTAGAATGGTGGTAAGGGTCCAATTTGCGGAGAGAATTAAACATCAAAGAGAGGACTTTATTTTTTTTCCTAAAGAAACCCAGAGAGGGAACCACTGAAGTGTCTTGACTGAGTGGGGAGGGAAGTGTGGTGACGTGGTCAGATCTTTGTTTTAGACAGCCATTTTGGCAGTTTGGTGAAGAAGGGATTGGAGACCAAAAAGGAATCTACCGTAATAATCCAGGCCAATGGTGGCGAGGGCCTAATCTAGGTAGATAGCTGTGTGAGCAGAGGAAGGGCTGTGTATGAGATGTTGGCTCAATATAAGCAACAGAACTGGCAGGTAATTACGTATGTGGTGTGAGTGAGAGTGAGGTGACATTGAGGTTGCTGTTGCCACTGACATTAACATAGAAGCTTGGAAGAAGGATGGTTTGGGGCTGGAGTGGGGAATGATGAGTTCTCTTTCATACATGTTGAGTTTGAGATGGCACCAGGATTTCCAGATGAATGTCTAAGGTGTAGGCACTAGGGAATGATGAAGATGGTAGTATGTATATGACACTTCAAAGTTTTCAAAGCACTTCACATATGCTATCACATTTGATCTTCACAATATCCCTAGGAAGCAACTTCAGTGGGCTGCCAAAGCCAGCTTAAATTAGCTTGAAGGAGGTATTTCTTGTGATTGAATCATTGCAGTCATATCCAACTTCTCATAAAACCATTTGGGGTTTTCTCTGCAAACATACTGGAGTGGTTTGCCATTTCCTTTTCCAGTTTATTTTACAGATGAGGAAACTGAGGCAAA
The DNA here is from genome assembly GCF_003287225.1 of Phascolarctos cinereus. Classification (NCBI taxonomy): domain Eukaryota; kingdom Metazoa; phylum Chordata; class Mammalia; order Diprotodontia; family Phascolarctidae; genus Phascolarctos; species Phascolarctos cinereus. The sequence goes on from NW_027555514.1 coordinate 244,431,644, forward strand.
CAGGATTAAGTGACTTACCACACAGCTACTAAGCATCTGAGGCTGGATTTGAAAAGTATGTTTTCCAGTTCTTTTCTGGGGTCAAACTTGGTTATTACAAATGCCAAGTGTTAACTTCTTTGTTGTTTTTATGAAAGAAGGCATTAAACAAATTTATAACCAATAAAAAAAGTTTAAATGAGAGGCAACATGGCATATCGGATGGAGAGCTAGCTTCAGACCCAGAAGGATCTGCACTGCTGACAGACACTGGCTATGTGACCCTGGAAAAGTCATTTAAGGTCTTAGTACTCTTAGCAACTTTCAAAGAATGTAAGTGAAAGAGAAAGTTTGATTCTGTATTGGTAGTGGGATTTTCTTCACCTTGGATTGCCCTTTACCAGTGGAATTACTGGTCTTGTCCTCTAAGAAAGTTTCTCCCAATAAAAAAGAAATGGGACTACGACATATTTATTTTCATAGATATTTAAAGAGAAACAAAAAATTCCCTTTCTAGGGAACTATTAAGAGTGCACCAATTATTGATTATTTTCAAAGCAAAGTTCTTTTTCCATTAACTTTTGTTACTGTACCACAGGGTACCTCATTAACGATCTAGGCACATATGGTCTGAATATTCAAGTTTTGCTGACACAGCCATTTTTGCTTCATTGTCTGCATTTTTCCTTCTCCGCACACTGCACTGCTTCTGCTGAGGATGGATTTCATAATATGGGGAGCCTTCCATCATTGTTAAACATTGTCACTTATTTACATCATAACTCTCTGCACCATTGTGCCATGACAGCCCCATAAAAGCTTCAGAATCTTTTCAAAACTCTGACCACCACAGAGGTTGAGGCATCAAAATCCAAGTTATTGTACTTTGCTTACAACATATAACTACAAGTCATAATTATATTGTCCGAAAACCCATAACCATAAGCTTGAATTGCTAAGACTCTGCCAGAGTCTTAAAACAAACATCAGAAAGAAATTCTCTCTTTTCAAGTCTCTTTCCAGAATGGCTTGTAAATCTTAAAACTCTAGGTTTCTCTGAACAATTATTTAAAGTAATACATTCCAACAACTAAGTGCTTAAAAAAAAAAGCTTTGGACCCAGAGAAGTGACCTGATTGCTTTTCAGAATAAAAAGTAATAAGGGTTCCTTTCCACTATGTTTCTGAGCAAATACACTTTTCCAATCTAAGATGCAAATAGTTATTTATAATCATTACTGAACCTCATAGGGTTGAATTCTCCCATCTACCATCTTAGATCTGACTTTGAAGACCATCAATGCTACAGACCACGAGTTTATGTTACTAAAAACCTTAGCCAGTGAGCTAGTTTTTTTTTTAATTGTATTTTTAAATTTTTTTTTTTGGTTGGCACAGACCTTTAATGTTATTGATTTTGGAAACAACTTTCGATGTAGAAACTTCCTGTACTGTGAAAATAAACAACTGATTAGTAAATTATAGTCTCGGAAAGCTATTGGTGGCTAAACGAAGTGTCCACAGTCACAATGCTAGTATGTGTCAGGCCTAAGACTTGTGTCAGGCTCTTAATACCAAGGCCAGCTTTTTCAATATCATGTTGCTACCTATAGTTTGTTTGTCATAAAATAGTTGCACATCTCAAGGAACTGGGGGTTCAGATAATTTAGCCTCCCCAGAGATGGTGTTCTTCTGTATACCTGTCAAATGTAACCAAGAAATTTTAATTTCAAGAATCCATGATTGTGGCCCTGGTTAAGTGCAAATATATTAAAAATGGGATAAAAGGAAGATGAACTATGCAACAACAATAATGAGTGAATCCTTGGATTTTTATCTATAAGGTAATATCCCCAGATTTCACATTGATGTAATATAAATTACATGATTTATTATCACATTCCTACAAAGTAGGTAGGATTCAATATCATTCCCATTTGAAATGGCAAAGAAGTATAATACAAGTGTGACTTGTTAATAATTACATCATGGGGCAGCTAGGTGACACAGTGGGTAAAGCACTGGCCCTGGATTCAGGAGGACCTGAGTTCAAATATGGCCTCAGACACATAACACTTACTAGCTGTGTGTCCCTGGGCAAGTCACTTAACCCCATTGCCTAGCCAAAAGGAAAAAAAAAATGGATCATGACATAACTCTTGCCTTTTGATTCCTAATCTGTGGTTCTTAGCATGAACATTACATTATCACATGTTATAGTATATTCATGTTGTTTCCTATTGCTATATTGTTTTGCTCTATTCAAAGCTCCCAAGCATATTCCCTTTGAACCCAAAGATTCCGTGTGCATAGAATGTAAACTTCAGATCCCCTAAGATCTAGTTTTTGAGCATTCTGTTACTGGTTGTGGATAATGCAGATGGAAATATAGTCCATATGCAAAACTCTGGATATTTTAGTGAACTATAGATTCATAGGTAAAGGTTTCAGGATCTTAGCTCAGTATACATTAACAGTGTAATATGACCAAAAAAAGAAAAAAGCAGGTAGAATCTTAGACAGATATTAGTTAAGAAGACAGAGTGTCCCATATGAAGCAAGTAATTAGTCTCGCTGTACTGTGCTCTGGTGAGAACATTATGGTAGGGATAATGACAAACTAGAGCTCATTCAGAATACAACAACATGGTGTAGCATCTGGGGACCATGCCATTCTAGGATTGGCTTAAGTTACTAGAGATGGTTATCCTGAAGAAATTAAAAAAAAAACAAACTTTCTGGAGATGTGATAGTTCTCTTCATATATCCAGAGGGCTCTCAAGTTGAAAATGCTTTGTTCTGCATGGTCCTAAAATAAGGATTATTAACCTGAATATCCATGGATCAATTTTTAAAAGGTCTGTGACCTTGGATGGAGGAAAAATACATAATCATTTTGATATAGTTACTTTTCTTTGTAATTCTATGTATTTTACTGTATTCATTTAAAAACTTGATTCTGAGGAGGGGTTCGCATGCTTCACCAGACTACCAGGGGGATCCTCGACACAAAAAGGTTTAGGAACTCCTACCTTAAATGTGATTTGTATCCATGATCTCTGGCTCTTGTGGATCAACCAAGTACCATCTGCCTCGAAAATCGTACAGTCAACAACAGCATGGCTGAAGACAGATGGGGAAAATCACCAAAGAATACCACACCACCAAAGCTATGCCATTCTTCCATGAAAACAAACAAACAAACAAACAAACAAAAGAAAACAAAACTCATCTTGATCTCTTGCTATCCATCTGTCAGCATAGAACTATGTCTCTGTAAGTATAATGGGCTAGTCTAAATACTAACAGAAAAATTCCATGCTTTCCTACTGGTGGTACAGTAGATAGGGTGCTGAATCTGGAGTGAGGGAGACCTGAGTTTAAATCTGGCCTCAGACACTTACTACCTGTGTGACCCTGGGCAAATCACCTAACCTATTTGCCTCAGTTTCCTCATCTGTAAAATGAGCTGGAGAAGGAAATAGGAAAACACGTCAGTATCTTTGCTAAGAGAGAACTCCAAATGGGTCATGCAGATATGACTGAAAAATGACTGAACAGATGACAAGAACAGCAAAGTCATATAACCATACATTTTTTTTTCAAGGTAGCTCATTTTAAAACTTCACAAAATTCAGCTCTAATTTTTAGACATTACTTTTTATATTTTTACACTCAAGGAATTAGTGTATTAAAGTTTATGTTTTGTATGGAATTATGAAAATTATCAGTAATCTGGCAGCCATTATGGAAACAAGTGTCATAGTAATATATCATATAGCCTCTTTTCTATTCAAGTAGCTCAAAGTACTTTAGAAATGTCATATAATTCTTACCTAATCATTAAAGAAGTCAGTATGTTAATAGCATTTAGCATTTATCTACTCTAGTTACTCTAAGACTATTTGGGGAATAGGAGGCTCCAGACAGGAAATTTCACCATTGTAAGAGAACTCCTAGCATGGAAGTTCTTTATATTCATTTCAATTGTAATTTATTTTCTTGTAGAATTGCTTGAGACACTAAGAAGTTCAGTGACTTGCCAATGGTCACATAACCAGTAGGTCATAGATGTGGCCTTTGAACTCAGGTTTTTCAGATTTCAACATTAGCCATTATGCCACACTCCCTCTTCAACTCTAATGATATGATTAAAATCCAGTGAATACAGCTTTCAGGGAAATTATTCCTTTTTTAGGTTTTCCTATTTTAAGGGAGGCAATCTTAACCAAGTATTAGATGTGATTTTCTGTTTTCATTTTCTGTTGTCAGAATATTCAGACTAAGATATCTAAAAGATTTGGGTATTTTCTTAAGCCAACAATTGCCATCAGCTATTGACTTTAGGACATTTGAGGTCCCTGCCAACCATGAAATACTATGATTATCTTTAAATGGAATAAAAAACACAATATAATCTTTGATGGAAAGATATTTACATTAAAAACAAGAAAGAAATTAGGAGCAGAGACCATAACAACTAACCCTGTCTATAGCATGTCAGAGAATGCAGGACCTTTTCCCAAAATAAAGAAAGCATGAATATAGGCTCACTCATTTAAAAAGGTTTCCTTGGTTCTCAGTATTGGGATATGACTGTGATAGATAATTTAATAAGGAATTCTAGACATCCCCTTTTCAAGAAAAAAAAACCAATTAGACGTAGTGTAATTAATGCATTGGGACTCATGCTTAGTAGTACATGCTGGGCTTTTCCATGTGAAAGAACAAAGACGTTCTTGATTGTTATCTGAACTCTGATGTTGGGCAGCACATGTAGAGAGAGATCCTTGATGAAGCTGCTAAGTTTGAGAAGTTCTGTACTGCTGATGCTGGCCAGCTCTGGGTCCTAATTATTAAAGTCCTTTGGACTGATGTACTCCTCACATTACACAGAACTAGCAATGATGGGGGAAGGGGGGTAAGAAAAGAAAAAAAAAGGAAAAAATCCTTTGCTACAGTCTGGGAGAAATTTTGTTAAATGATATTATTATATGGGTTGTTGAGTTCTTTAGAGTCCTTTGAAGGATGGCCAGGCTGTTTCCATGCTTTGTTTATTTTGGGAAATGGTTTAAATAAAAGACTGATCTGAACTATGCCTGGATTCAGCCAAATATTTACATTATGGCATTATTGATAGAAATTGTGTCCTGCTCCTTAGAAATGAGGGAATGTTTCCTAGGATAGCACTTTTGGGCCCAAACCTCACTTGTGGACTTCATTTTCTCCATATTAGTGTGCTGCTGGAGTTTGTTCCCCTATTTGTCATGCATAGAAACAGCCACCTATTAGAGAAAGCATGGTTTTGGAGTGGCAATATTAGAAACATGTGCACTATTCCTTTGCAGAGAGGGGCATATAAACTGTTTGCTTCAGTGAATGCTAGTGGTCAGCCGTGTGTGTATGTATGTGTGTGTGTGTGTGTGTGTGTGTGTGTGTGTGTACACATTTCAAATTTAAAATACATTTCTATGATAAGAGAAGAAACCTCCCACTCCGTCCCTTTGAGAAGGTGGAAGATGAATCTATGTTCTACATTGCACACATTTTCAAATTCTTTTGAATGATCAGTTATGTTGAATTTTCCCCTTCTTTTGTTTGTCTTTTAAAAATTACCATTTACTATATGGGATGGCTCTCTGGGAGAAGGAGAAAGGAGTAGGAGGAGGAGGAGGAAGGAAAGAATACTGGAGGAAATTACTGTGTTATAAAAAGATAGCAATAAAAATTTTGGAAAAAAAACTACTTTGATGGTACATCATAAAATTACCATTACCAGCATAAAGTATACAGATATGTCAAAGGAAATGATGATTTTATCTTTAGTTAGTTGGAGTTAGTAATTGGGGACAGCAAACTCAGTCTGCACCTGGACTTGAAGGTTTAAAAGCCACATGTGGATTCGAATGTAAGAGACCTAATGAAAAAGTAGCATCATGCTCTCTGAAGCTCTTTCCTAGTCTCTAAAAGGAATTCCTGTAGGACCTGTTGAGCAGAATTGTTTTGAGGATAGAATGGGATGATGTAAGGAAAAAAACACACTCCCCATTCCTCTCTGTCTCTTGTCTCTCTCTGATTCTTTGTCTCTCTGTGTATGTCTCTCCCCCTTCTCCCTTCTTTGTCTCTTTCTCTCTCCCACTTCCCTCCTTCTCTGTCTTCCTCCCCCTTCTCCCTCATATCTCCCTGTCTCTATCTGTTCTCCTTTTCTCCCTTGCTCTTCCTCCTCTTCCCCTTTCTCCCATCCCCACTCTCTCATCTCATCCTGTTCCCCCCTCCCCTCTCCTCTTCTTCCTCTCACTTTTTAGAATTACAGAAGCCTTCTAGATCTGGAAAGAGCATTAGAGATCAGGTGATCCAACTTCCTGATTTTACAAGTGATGAAACTAAGGCCACCTAAAGTGGTTAATGACTCACCCAGCATCCCCTAGGTTTAAATAAAACCCAGCTATCATTATTCCAGGACCCTTCCCGCTGTACCTCACTGATTGGCTGGAGACAAATTGTACAGATAGATTCATAAGTAGCAAAACATTCTAATTTTTAGCTAAACACCTGCCTTCTGCTTGTTCTATGCTTTCTCAGCTCCCTTTCTTTACACACCTGCTAGACCCTGAATCCTCTTCAGCCAATTTCCAGCCTTTTTTTACATTTCTTTTTTACCCCAGATGCTCAAAATTTATAGATATTATTTTATTCTTGCCCAATTCCTAAATTGAGTTGCTACAATTGTTGTGTGAGTGAATGCAAACACATCTAACCCCAGTCTATCTAATTGACTCAAGACATGCTTTACACCTTCACTTTTAGGCAGTTGAGTGACATAAGGCTAAAGCACTAGCCTTAGAGTTAGCAAAAGCTCAGCTAGAATCCAGCTTCAGATCTTTCTAGCTGTGTGACTCTAGGCATGTCACTTAACCTCTGTCTTCCTTAGTTTCCATATTTGTGAAATGGGGATAATAATAGCATCTACCTTCCAGGGTTGCTGTGAGGATCAAATTCAAACCTTAAAATATTATATAAATGCTGATTATTTATCATCATCACCATTATCTTTGTTATTATTATCCCATCTATCCTTCCTCCAGACAACTTAGCCTTACCTGGGCATATTCACCGTCTTCCTTGAGTATTTGAACATACCTCCTCCTTCCCTTTTCTCTACTTCTTGCTTCAAAACTAGTAATCGAATCCATACTACTGCTACTGAAAAGGGCTACTGACAAGTGACTGTCCCATGGCTCCACTCCTAATTTCTTTTACTCCTCAGAAAAAAAAAAAACTTCCTTCCCTGCCCCCCAATCCTTTATGGATGTATTCTACCGTTGTTAAAATGTAAGCAGGGGAGGACTCAGTTTTGGTGTCCTCCTTGCTTGGGGCAGGCAGCCAGGTGGCACAGTGATAGAATGTTGAGCCTGGAGTTAAGAAGACTCTTCTTGAGCTCAAATATTTACTAACTGTGTGACCCTGGGCAAGTCACTTAACTCTGCCTCAATTTCCTCATCTATAAAATGAGCAGGAGAAGGAAAGGGTAAACCACTCCAGTATCTCTCCCAAGAAAACCCCGAATGAGGTCACGAAGAGTCGGACAAGATTGAAACAACTGAACAACATGCCTGGCACACAGGTACTTAGTAAATGTCTATTTCTTATTCATCATTAGTATTCTTTTCATCTTGTCCAGTGGATTTCAGATATACAAGTTACTAACCCGCCTTTATTCTTTTATATTTAATGTTCTTCAGACTATTGCACAGATGGATAAAATGACTACTTTTTGTAGTCAAATGAAAATATGATAATATAAGTTCCCTTTCTGTAAGCTCACGGTAAGGACATTTGGTACAAACCAGTATTATTATTATCCTCATCTCATTCTTCTCGTTCCATAATGATTGTTTTCTTTCTTTTTTGTTAAGCACTGGGTGTAGTCATCTTAAGGTGGTACTTGGATCTTTGTATGTTCTTAGTAGGTCTATTTACTAATCCAACATTTAGTTCCCTGTAACCGTTTGGAGCTCTGTTCTTGCCTACACCACCCTGCCCACTAAAACCACTTCTTCCTTCCCTCTTCCCAGTCCTCTTTCTCTCTACCCTCCTTTAAGACTCTTGATTCTGTTTCCTCTAAGCAGCTTCTCCAATAAGTCAACAGGACAAAGGACCCCCAAAATCCCAAACACCATTAACAACCCTAATACCTCACTTCCTAGTGTGTGATGAAATCATTCTCTTAAAAAGAGTAATTTTCTTTTTCACCCTGGAAAATAAGGTTGAAAAGAGACTTTTAGAGTACATTCTATTATAAGAAGATTGGGGATTAATGATCTCTTTGGCAAGCCCCCTTTATTGAACTGACAAACTGCCTTAGATTGAAGTTGACCTGACAGCTAGATGGAACTAGATTTTATGCAGAAATTTTTATAAAACTCTAAGGTTTCTTCCATCTCCTGCTTAGACAGCACTAATGGATTGGGATCATGCATTTGAGGCCCAATTTTCCCCTCTACCTTGAGTGCTGTTACTCATTAACAGCGGATTTTGTGATGAGTAGAGAGAACCTACAGTGAGCCCAAATGAGGAAGCCTCAGCTGCAGGTAAACTTAGTGGAAGCCTGTCTCTAATTTGGAAAAAAAACATTTTCTGAAGATCCTTAGAAGTTGGATTTACATGCCATCTGATGAAAGAGAACTTATACCGATTAAACAATTTAACCAAATTTATATTGGGAACGTGGGTTTTTGCTACTTAATAACACCAGCCCTTCGAGAAAGAACAAATTCCTTAAACATGGAATAAATCAAAATATCTCTTTGAAAAACTGAATGTTGCTTTGATTTTAAAATGAAACCAAAGGGATCTTTGTTATTTTTCAAGAGAATACTATTCTTAGAATAAATCCACACAGGAGTTGTGCTCCATGGTAAAATAATGACAGTATTTCTTTATTTCCTTTTTTTTTTCAAGAGTTCCCTTTTACAGGCAAGGCAGAGTTGGGCTCTACCACCAGCTATTTCTGTGTCTGCCAAATGGTCTACATCAGGGATCTAAAGCCTTTTTTTGTGTGTCATTGGCTATTTCGGTGAAAACTATAGAACCCTTCTCAAAATAATGTTTTCAAATATTTCAGAAAAGGGGTAAATTTCATTTTGAAGTAGGTGAAGATAAAGATATATACATCTAAGATATCTCCCTCTAATATATATATATACATATATATATATGTATATATATATATATGTATGTATGTATGTATGTATATATATATAAACATATATATATGTCTCTGTGTGGATACATGTATGTATACATATATATTATACACACATGCATATTCCTCTGACATCTATCCATCTATTTCTTGTGGGTCCACAGACTGCATGCTAAGAACCCTTGATCTCTATATTGTTGGGTTTTTGTTTGTTTTATCTTTTGTCCAAAGAGAGATGGATGGCTGAAAGAGTTTACTATGACTGGAAATAGTTTGAATCAGAGATGTTTCAAGTGTGGTGAAAGTATGGAGATCATTCTTCTAAAGGCAGCATGATATAGTAGATTGGATCCTGTATTTTGGGCCGGAATGCTGAGATTTGAGTCCCATATTCATTAACATTAATTAGGTAGCATAGTAGATAGAGTACTAGGCCTAGAGTCAGGAAGACCTGAGTTCAAATACAGCCACAGAAACCTTTATTAGTTGTGTGGCCTTGAGCAGGTCACTTAATCTGAATAATGGGGATGATAATAGGACTTACCTCATAAGGTTCTTGTGAAAATCATATGCAATGATATCTGTAAAGTGATTTGCAGACCTTAAAACATTATATTAATGTGCTGTTACTATTATCATTTGATATATGACTTTTGGACAAGTTACTTAAACTTTTGAAGTCTCAGTTTCATCATATGCAAAGAAGAAGAATAATATACAACTATCTCAAATTTCGGTCTGAAGAAAGTACTTTTTGCATAGAAACCATTTTTCCAAAGAAGAGAAACATATCAGCATACATTTAAAGAAGGCCTAGAATCATTCATAATGAATGCAAATTAGAATATCACAAAGATTTTTTTCTTACACACATTAAATTGGCAAAGATTAATTAATGTCAGAAAGGCTGAATCACATGCAATGTTCTAGAGCCATGGATTTGTCCCACTCTTTTTTTTTTTGCTTTTTGGTGAGGCATTTGGGGTTAAGTGACTTTCCCAGGGTCACATGGCTAGTAAGTGTCCTACTCTTCTTGAAAGAAAATTGGAATTATGAGATGGAAGTCACTGAACTCTTCTGTCTTTTGACCTCAATATCTGATGAGCATGTTTCCCAAGAAAGTCAAATATACCAAAGAATGGGTACTTTCTGTGGAAATTAATATAAGAGGGGCAGCTAGGTGGTACAATGGATAGAGCTCCAGCCTTGGAATCAGGAGGACCTAAATTCAAATCTGGCCTCAGACACTTGACAGTTACTGGCTGTGTGATGTTGGGCAAGTCACTTAACCCTGATTGCTTCACAAAAAAAAAATGAATAAAAGATGAAATATCGGAAATTGTCAAAAAACAAAATGTAACACCCCACCCCCATTTTTAAAAGGGAAATGTCTTTTGAAAAGGACAAAATGAGTTATGTGTGAGCTTTTACACACAATCACACAATCGCAAACCCCTAATTTCTCAGAAAGGAAAATAGATACAGAAAGTTTATATTGTATGTCTAACATCCCTCAAGTTTTTAATTTTGGAAGAGGGACCAGAATTTAAAATTTCTGACTCCAAATCTAGTACTACTTTCCCCACTGCTCTTTGCTCATCTTAACTACAGATCTATAGAAATTCTCTTGGGCTGCTTTTATAGCTTTAGTAATAAAGGATTATAGGCAAGCATTTTAATTTTTCTGGAACATCGTTTTCTCATCTGTAAAATTAGGGGTCTGGCCTAGACCAGGGGCTTTTATGTCATGAACACCTTTGGCAGAATAGTGAAGAATCTCTTCTCTGAATAAGGATTTCAGATAAGTGACTAAAATGTTAAATGCCAGAGCTTTACTGAACATGAAAATGTAATTTCTCCCTCACCCCATTTAAGTTAGCATATGCCTTGAAATGTACCCAGGAATTTTTGAATGCCAGGTTAAGAACTGCTAACTTATATGAGCTCTAATGACCTTTTGATGTCAACAGTATGTAAAGTGACAATGATTCCTTCCTATACACTCTAATTCAGTGACGGTCACTGCTCGCCACAAGGAGGTGCTGCAGAGAAATGAAACTAGTCTTAGACACGGCTGTTATTGATGTTTCTACATCGGCCACTTGGTGGCATCCTTCATACTTACCGCCGTAAACTTTACTCAACCCTAACTTTGTGACACTTTATTCTGGTAACTTATGTGTTCCGACTTATTGAAAGCATCATCACTGGGAAGATGCAAAGATTTGCCATTCTGTTTTTCCTTTTCTTATTGGTCCATGATCTGTGATTTCATTGGTATTAGAAATGCCCCAAAAAGTACAGTTTGTAATCCTGGACCTGGGGGCCTGGGTGGTTAAGGATTTGCTGAAAGTCACTCAATTACTATATTTCAGATTTAGGGCTTGAACTCAGTACTTCCTGACTCTAAGTCTACTATGCCAGGATTTTCCAAAGCAAAAATTCAGGATTTTCCCTGCTTTTCCCCCCAATGCATTGCTTTGCTGTGCTAAATCCATACCACAAGAAAAAAGTTCATGATCATTATTAAATTTGTTAGGAATTTATTATTAGGGATAGGACCTGGTCCTGTGTTTTTGTTGGCATAGAGAACTCTCTGCATGTGGATCTTCTAACCTATTACAGGTGAGCATCTTCTCTTCCGCTATTAATCTTAGAGAATTGCCTATAGCAATCAGAGGTTAAGTGACCTGCCCAGAGTCAATCTGCTGTTGTATGTCAGAGCTAGATCTTCCTAGTTCCAACCCTCTCTTTTTTAAAAAAACTTATTTTCAGTTCTGAATCCTCTCCATCTATCCAGCCCCTCCTCAAACCTATGGAGATGGCAAAAAATCTGATACCCATTATACATAAAAGTTGGGGAAAAAAACATTTCGACATTGGTCATGTTGCAGGAAAAAAGCAGGAAAAATAAAGAAAGTGAAAAAAGAGCATGCTTCAATCTGCTCTGAGAGTTCATTGGGTCTCTCTCTGGAGGTAGCTGGCATGTCTCTCCAGCCCTCTATCCACTATACCAGTCCACCTTTCTTATGAAAATCATTGGAAGGTCACTTTTTTGTTGTTTGTGCTTGTTTAAAGATGCTTCTTTTGTACTTAAAATATTTTAGTTCATTGAACTGAAGAAACATTGCCTAACTGGAAGGTCAAATCCTACAGAGTTGAACTTGTATTCCTTTAGAATAGGAAATAATTGATCTGAATATTATGAAATGAACCATCCGTTAGTGAATACATTAATTAGCAAAGGTATTAAGCTATTCCACCCATTACAGGTGAACCATTTTGGGGGCTGGAGTAAAGGTAGAGCAGAAGAGTTTGTTGTTGCCATGCATAATTTTCAGCGTGTAGTATAGTGGAATGACTGCTTGGCTTAATCAGAAAAGACCTGAGTTAGAATTCTGCCTTTGACATTTACTATTGTATGACCCTGTGCAAGGCAATTAACCTTTGTAATCATCAGCTTCCTCAACTGCAGAGTGGGGATAATAACTGGTTTAACTACATCACAGGATTATCAGAAGAACCAGATGAGATAACATGTGCTGGAAAATGCTTAGCAAATCTTACCATGATATCTAAACACCAGCAATTATTGTATTGGTTTGCTATAGTCAATGGGGTCATAAAGACTCAGAAACAATGAAGAACAACAGTGATTTTATATCTACATATATGTATATGTATATATACATACATGTGAATATATGTATTCATGTGTATGTATATATGTAGAGAGAGACAGAGAAAGACACACACACATACAGATATTCATTATGTATACTACCTTTAAGCATACTTTAGTTTACCTGATTTTTTATTGCGTCCGTAATTGTAGCCTTATTTGAAATCAAAATCATTAAAAAATGTTCTCAGGATTTTCTTTTCATGTAGTCTTGTCAAATGCATGGTTCAAATAGGGTATTTCAGGATGGGTTAAGTATTTGTGGGAAGCTGGCACTCTGAAATTTGAGGTTTAGGGTTTCTCTCCTCTTTCTTTCCCATTCAAGAAAAGAAACATATATCCCAGAATCCAAAATCCAGTGATTTAGGAAAAAAAATGTATTTTTTTAAATGCTGCTATAAAAGGGAAACAAGAGAACAAAAATAGGAAAGGGGTAATACTGCCATCCTGGGAAATTGCTTCCATACTGTCCTGCAGAAAATGATCAAGTTGCATCCTTTAATAGTCCTTCCATGAGTTTAATCTAAGAAATACTCTCATTTATCATTTTAACAGAAATGCTGTTTTAAAAACATGGTATTATCCCCTGGATGCATCCCAAAACACTTCAGCCTATATATAATCTGCTTTCTTATTTAACATTTCTTAGCTAAGAAGAAAAAAAAAAGTTCTTTTTTGTAATCCAGATATCTCCAGCTTTGTTCCCCTTTCGTTTGTTCCCACCCACCTCACCTGTTTTATTTCTTGTGATCAAGGAGATATTGAACATTCTTAAGCCCTGCATCCATCCAGTGTCACTGGAGCACTCGTACTGACTGGGCTCATGGATTGGTTTCAAAGTTTGCCTTTTGGGGCAAAAAAAAAATCTTCAAGTTAAAAAAAATGGAAAGAAGGTGGTTTGGGGGGTTTTGTTTAGCATTCAAAGTGGGAGCTAGATGAAAGGAATCTAATATTCCAGATGGCAAGCTTGATCCTACATCTGACCCACCATTTCCCAGAACTTGCTTCTTTTCTGCTGCTTTTTGAGTTAGCCCATGCTGAGCTCACACTGAATCATGGTCTGGTTACCTTTGAACTCTGGCTTCCGGGCCCTTTTGGCAAGCTTTGCTTAGTGACTCAGTAATTGTAATAGGAGCGGAGTCAGTTAATCTTCCACTTGGAGAAGACATGGAAGCCAAGACTCACTCCAGGGGAGTTTCATAATACATTTCTTAGGTATTGGGGGAAGGGAGTAGAAGGAAGCCCATTCTTCCTATTTAACTCAGTTCAATTCTACATGTATCTGTAGAGTACTCATGAGTGACATGCTAGGGCCTTAATGATGTGGGAATGCCAATATATATACATATATATATATATATATATATATATATATATATATATATAATTAATATATATATATTTATATATATATATATATATGAAGTACATTGTTCCAACTACTTACAAATCCATGATTTTGGCCCTTTTGTGTCCTCTGTTCAACATATATTGTTTTTGCTTTGGAGGAGACCTGATGGTGAGGGAATTTCCTCTTCTCCATCAGATCAACCCATGCTTTGCAATCTACATATTATTGCTTAGGGGATTGAGAAGTAAAGTGACTTGCCTAAAGTCACACAGCTAGTATGTGTAAGAAGTGGGACTTGAACCCAGGTCTTCTTAACTCAGGACACCAGCTCTTTATCCATAATACAACACTGTACTTCACAGATTGTTGTGAAGATTTAATTGATAGAAGGGGGAGTGTGGTATAATGCAAAGACCACTGGACTTAATCTTAAGAGACCTGGTTTTAAATGCAAGCTCTGTGTTTGGCAAATAGTAGGGTGTTTAGTAAAGATTGGTTTTTATATTGCTAAAGGGCACTGTTTTTTTTTTCATAGTCCTGCCTTAGACACTGTTTCTGTGACCTTGTCTGTAAAATAATGGGGTGGGCTTAATGGCCACTAAGATCCCTTTCAGGTTTAACTTTATAAGCCCGTGCTACTTCTACAATTTATCCTTGGGAAAGGGGACAGGGGGACATACAATATATATACATATAAAGAAATACCAAACATAAAGAAAATAGATTAAAAGTGATTCAATGTGAGTGATATGAGGGGGGAGGGTCTCACCAACATTTGGAAGGACAAGGAAAAGGCTTCATTTTGAAGGAAGCATCTAAGCTGAGCTTTGATGATTGGCAGGGGTTCTCAGAGGTGGAAGTCAGGAGGAAGTACATTTGAGACGTGGAACACAGTCCATGCAAATGCACGGACAGAGAAGATGGTATGTTGTGTATGTAGGCAGGTAGGTGGCCCATTGGCCAGAGTGGCTGCAATTGGAGTCAGGAAGACTCCTCTTCCTGAGTTCAAATTTGGCCTCAGATATTTTAGTTGTGTGACCCTGGACAAGTCACAACCCTATTTGCCTCAGTTTCCTCATCTGTGAAATGAGCTGGAGAAGGAAATGGCAAACCACTCCAGTATCTTTGCCAAGAAAACCCCAACATGGGGTCATGGAGAATTGGACATGACTGAAATGACTGAACAACAATATTGCATATGAGAAACAGACAAGATATTTTCACTGTACCGTTGCATATGTGAAGAAGAACAATGTAAAATAAACATGGAGAAGTAAGCTGGAGCCAAATTGTGAAGAGCTTTGAATTCCAAGCAGAGGAATTTGTGTATTATCCTAGAGGCAAAAGAGAGAAATGAAACTCTTAAAAAGGAGGAATGACAAAGTCAGACCAGGGTTCAGAGAATGTTACATTGGCAGCCATGTGGAAGTTGGATTAGAGAGAAAAGACACCAAAAGCAGGGAGACCAGTTTGGTGGCTATTGTCAGAGTGCAGGCCAGAGGAGATGAGGGTGTGAACTTGGGTGATGGTCCTGTCTTTGAAACAGTGGTATAGGAGATGTTGTCAAGGCATACCCCAAATTAGCAACCGGCTGGACATAGGAGTAAGAGAGTAAAATGGTGCACTCTATGATTCTATCACTCCTCAAGAAATTTACCCTTTATGTTGGTGTGGAGAAATGACAATATTTGTACATATAAGTAAATACAAAGTAAATTCATAGTAATTTCATTGGAGGATGTACAAGGAATGTATAAATGTTATAAATCTGGGTGACTGGAAGGATATTTATATCCTTGACAGATAATAAGGAAGTGAAAATCAAAGATAGGTTTGCATAAAAGATAGTGAGTTCAGTTTAGGACATAATGAGTTTAAGGCATGTATGGAACATCCAAGTGGCTCAGTGGATAGAGTGCCAGGCTTGGAGTTAGTAAGACTCATCTTCATGAGTTCAAATATGGTTTCAGACACTTACTAGCTGTGTGACCCTGGGCAAGTTATCTAATCATTTGCCTCAGTTTCATCACCTGTAAAATGAGCCTGGAGAAGGAAAAGAGAAGCCACTCCAGATCTTTGCCAAGAAAACCCCAAATGGAGCCACAAAGAGTTGAAGACTACTAAAATGACTAAACAACACAATGAGATTTCCAATTGGAAATACCCAATATGCAGTTGTCTCATTTTTCTGTTTACATCTCCAGCAAAAAGTTCAGTGCTTTGAACTTTGTAGGTATCTAATAAATGCTTGTTGATTAATTGTTGTGAGATGGACTTAGGAAAGACTAGACCTTGATATGCAGTTTGGGGAGTCATCTCCATGGAGATAATCCTTTAACTCATGGGATCTAATGAGACCCCCAAGAAAAAGAGTGTGGAGAGAAGAGAGATGAGAACTCTAGGCAAAGGTGTTGGGGATGCATACTTAGGGGACATATTGAGGCAACATGATCCAGAAAATGAGACTGAGAGTGAATGGCCAGGAAGACAGGAGAACCAAGACAATGGCATCACAAAAACTCAGAGAGAAGAGAATGTCTAGGTGAGAATAGTCAACAGTGTCATCTATAGTAGCAATAATGAAGGATGAGGACTAAGGAAAAAAACCAATGAATTTGGAAATTAAGAAATCATGAATAACTCCTTGGAAGGAGCAATTTCAGTTATTTTGCTAGTTTAGAATCATAACATATAATTTTAAAGTTGATTTTATTTAGGCTAATTATGATTCAATCCAACATTTATGTACTTTCAACTATGTGCCAATTTGCTAGTTACATTTGTTTTGCTTTTTCCCTCTAACATAGCTTGCTTTGTGTGTGTTCTTCCACATTCTGCAGAACAAGGTGCATTTCATCAATTTTAATATGGGAGACAAAAAAATAAGATAAATGGACCGTAGTGGCCTGTTTGTATATATCCTATACACTCATTAAGTAACCTAGGATTCCCTCAATGGGTAACTGCAAGTCATTACAGAGGATAACCGGGTGAGTGTGGCATCTTTGAAGATAAAGGAGGAGAGAACACCAGATCTAGGCTTTCTCTGATAAAATGTTTTCTTTTTACCTTTACTACTGTTGTCAAGATGGAATATTGGGCAGCAGGAACCATTGGTCTGAAAAGAAATTTTATAGTTCAAAAAACAAATCAAAGAGTGGGTGTTATAGAGAGAAAAGACTTCTCTATAAGAAGATGGAATTTGTACCTGTCTCCACAAGTTGTTAATGTTGTCATCATCTCCATTGCTGTTATTCTTGTTGCTTGGGAGTTTTTTTTTTTTAATTTAGAAATTGAGGACTATATAAGATAAATTCTTATGTAGTTCTTAGGTACACTTCTGAATAGTTACTTTTGTATGTATGCATAATGCAGTCTTCTACAGAGTAAATTTTCACAGATTTTGTTTGTTTGTTTTTAAAGATTGAATATATCTAACCCTGGCCAGAAGACCAGACAAGAGTCATTCAAGGCCAATCCCACCCTGATTGTCATGGGGAACTTTAATCTGATTCATTTCTGACCTGGGCCAATTCACTCCTCCTGGTGGTTGCTCACTCCTGGGGTGGGGGGCTTGTTTTATTAATGACAAATTTAGCATAGACACCTGATTGAATTAGCCCAGGGGTGGGGAACCTGAGACCTGGAGGCCACATGGAGCCGTCTAGGTCCTCAAGTGCTGCCTTTGACTGAATCCAAAAGTCACAAAAAAAATCTTCTTAATAAAAGGATTTGTTCCATAAAAGTTGGACTCAGTCAAAAGGTTGCCACCAGGAACCTAGAGGGCCCCACGTGGCCTCGAGGCTGTAGTTCCCCACCCCTGGCTTAGCCTTATCCAACTCAGAATTCACAAGCTCAAGATATACACCAGCTTCATACTTCCAGGTATAGCAGGTATGCCCCACCATGATGCTCAGCTGATATTCACTATTAAAAAGACGTCTATCTTTACTTTCAGTCATATACTTTTAAATTTAAAATCAAATACTCCATTCTGGCTTGTTCACAGTGTTGTCAGGTGATAGCTTTTAATAAATTCCCCAAACCAAGATTTCAGAGTCAATTTTAAAAGTATGTATAAAATTGATGAAAATTGAGTGTACATGCATCATGTAATTCTGGGTTTTTAAATGGTTTGGTGCTCTTTTGTTTAAGAATATTTTTAAATTTGTGAATAAAATGGGGAATGCTAACTATATCACCAGCAAAATTCTTGCATACTGGGCATTTTAGATAATAGACTTATATGTTTAAGGCTCCAGAATCAGCCATTCTGGGAAGAGGAGATAATTATCTATGCAGATCCACATTTTCCATCATCTTACACTCTTACAATTTTTGTTATTACTATAATTTTTGAGGGGGAAAGAAAGGTTGAATAGCATAGTTGAGGTTAAACTAAAATCTGTTTGCTTCTCACAAAGTTGCTGCTAAAGGAATATAGATATTCTTAGGGTGGATTTGATTTAAATAAGGGAAACTCAATTTTAATCACTAGCTAGAAATAATTTAGTGATTTTTAAAAAAAGTTCCTTTGATATGGCATTAATTAGCATATTTAATCAATTAGCAAAACTTTGTTGAATTCTTAGGATGTTTGAAACATTGAGATTTGACAAAAAGATAATAAGATATGGTCCCTGTCCTGAAGAGATTTACAATCTAGTGTTTAATTAATTACTTAGTAGAACAGTGTTTCTTAAGTTACTTATTACTATGTTCCACAAACAATAGCTTTGAGGACAAACAGAATATTTCCTGTTCTCAAAGAGACAGAGTGACAAGGCCATACATGAGGACCTAGAGGGCCACATATAACCTTGAGGCTGCAGGTTCCCGACCCCTGGTAAGAAATTAAAAAAAAAAAAAGGATCACGATGCTTAAGATCATTTGAGACATGTATATAAATAATAATAATACAAATAATATAAACATTTACAAGAGCCGTGATTTGGTAACCTCCAGAGGGAGGGATCATCTTACCAAAACTGATCAAAAGAGAATTTATCATCTTTCTCATTAGACCTGTATGTATTTTGGACATTCCTATTTTGACCACCATTTTTCCCTCGAACAAGGTCCAAAAGCCGAGAGTCCTTTTTGCTCCTACTTCCTCATGCCACATATCTAATCAATCACCTAGTTTTATTTATCATCTCTGTAATATCTCTCAAATCTGTCTTCTTTTAATTCCTGCTGATACCACTCTTGTTTCTGAGTCTATATTAGGGTCATACAGTAAACCCCTAAGCTATGGTCATGGCTCCAGTCTTTCTCTCTCTTATGTGTCCAACTTGCCACCTGGCATCACTAGTAGCTGGGGTCTTCAGCCCTGAATGGGTGGTTGTTGTCCTTTGTTGTGGAAGAGGATCAAAATGACATCACTATGGTAGGGTCAAGTAATGAATGAGTAATGAGGACTTGAAAAGCAGATGCCTTTCTCTGTTGTTAATTCCCATCCTGCAACCTTTCTCCCAATTGTATTAAATCTCCAGTAGTCTGGGAATTAGTAAGTAATCTTGGTCTAAACTACTCACTATAACACACCCATTTCCTGTCCTGTGTAATTTGGACTGAATCCTTACAAAAGATCCTATTTTGGAGTCTTCCAACTTGGATTCCCACTTAATAAATGGAAAATAGATATTTGTTAGTTTGTTATTTATTAATATACTAAAAATTGCTTATAGTCCCTTTTCCATAGACTAAGTCAATTTCTCTGTGACTTGGATATGATATACTTGTCTCTCTCCCTCACCCTCCCATCTCACCACATTCCCCATCTACCACTTAGACCACAGCATTAATAGGTGTGAGATGAGACTTCAAGGCCAAATGAA
The DNA here is from genome assembly GCF_003287225.1 of Phascolarctos cinereus. Lineage (NCBI taxonomy): Eukaryota > Metazoa > Chordata > Mammalia > Diprotodontia > Phascolarctidae > Phascolarctos > Phascolarctos cinereus. The sequence continues at coordinate 244,451,701 of NW_027555514.1, forward strand.
TCTTTCCAAAGTCTAGGTATGATCACATCACTTCAATAGCTCCCCATAATTTACATAAATTAACATGATGTACATAATTTACACAATTTAATTATGGCTCCCTATAATTTATCTCACTGTGGTATTTATAGCTTTCTACAATATTACCTTTCTACCTTTATTTCAGACTGTTTCCTATTGAGTATGTACTCTGTGGCCATGCTAACTGCACTGTTTGCTCTATCCCAACATGTCTCATGTTATCCTGCCTCTTAGACTTTCCTTAAGCTGTTCACTATGCCTGCTTCATTCTCCATTTCCATCTACACCTGATGACATTCTCCTCAACCTTGAATGTCCAAATAAGAAGCTTCTTCTAGAGGAAGCAGGTAGTACAGAATATAGAGCACTTGGCCTGGAGTCTGGAAGTCCTGAGTTCAAATTTGGACTCAACCACCTACTAAGTGTGTGACTCTGGGCAAGTTACTTAACCTCTGCATGCCTCATTTTCCTCAACTATAAAATGAGAATAATAATGCCACCTACCTCACAGTGTTATTGTGAGATCATATGAGATAATACTGTTTTTTTAAAAAAAGTGCTTAGCACAGTGCCTGGCACATAGTAGGTGCTATATAAATGACTATTCCCTTCCCCTACCTGCTTAATGACATTTTCTTGGATTCTAAGTGTGGGAACTAATGTCAACCTCATCTAATCTCTAAGTAATTTGTTTTTTTGTTATGTATTTACTGTAGACTAACTCATCTTATGCAGGGTCTCCCAAAAGTCTTTTTTTTCTTTTAAATTATTTTTATTTATTTCAATGAATATTTCTCAATTATACATAAAAAAATTAAGAATTATTTTTTAAAATTTTGAGTTCCAAAATCTCTCTCTAGTTCATCACCTTTCCTTGAGAAGGCAGGCATTTTAATATTGATTATATATGTGCAGTCCAAAAAGTCTTAATGTAGTTTTAAGCTTTAAATACGTATACTTTGCAATTATTCAGTAAATGTTCAAGTTTTCTTTTTCCTAATAGATTTTAGGCACACTGAAATCAGAGGTCATGTATTACTTGTTTTTGTGTCTGTTCCCATGACTACTGCCCTACCTTCTATATTGTAGTAAATGTAGCTAAACAATGAGTAAAATAAACTATTTCCCTTTCAATAGGTTATTTTGGGGATGTATCTTTAAGCCGTGTGAAGAAAACAACAGCTATCATTAAAAAAGGCATCACTCATAGGTGATTATGAGATACTCAGATCAGAACCACATTTTCTTGGAGCCAGGAAATAACTGCGTACAAATCATGACTGTAACATAGTCTAGTTATGTAAATTTGAGTCAATCACTTAAACTCTCTTGTACTTGCATTTGTCATCTGTTAAATGGCCACAATGACACCTATAATATTAATTTCAAAGGGCTTCTTTGAGGATTGAAGAAGATAATGCATGTAATTCAATTAAAAAATATTTGTAAGCTCCTACTATGTGCAAGGCATTGGGAATACAAAGACTAAAGTAAAAAAAAAAAGACCTTACCCTTAATGAACTTACATTCTACTGAAATGATGCAATATAAAAATAGCTATCATTTGTATGTTGCGCTTGCGTGTGTATAGTTATATAAATAGCTATATCTAGTTATATGTAAAATATATGTAAAGCATTAAGCACAGTGTGTGGCTCATAGTAGGCACTATACAAATGTTACTATTTTATGACAATTATCATTGCTGTTGTTATGAAGAAGATGGAGTGAAATCAATTGGAAAAATGTATTTAGAACTAGTTGGATGGATGGACCCAGAGAGTTCTCAGCAGCCCTTTTGAAATCGGATATCATTGTCCTCTTTGATAGAAAACAAATCTGAAGTTGGTAGAGTTTAAGTGACATCCCTACCGACACAATGAGGCAGGCTTTAATGGGATAAAGCAAGTTGGAATTTTTTCTGAAATTCATTGAATGTTTACTGGATATTTTTCAAATACTTAGCCCTGAGGTAGGTGCTATGGAAGACACAGAAGAAATCCTTGACAATATTTCTGCCCCTAGACTTCCCATCCATGAAGGCCTTCCCTCACATGCTCATTGGCATAGCTTGTCAGCAGTCATAACTAGAATGGAGGACCTGGGGCTTTGGCTCAGTTCATTTAATCATAAGGTCATAAATGTAATTCCTGGCAAGGACTTCAGAGTCATCTAACCCAGCTCTCTTCATTTTTCAGATGAGAAAAGAACCTTACGTTAAGTGATTTGCCTGAGTTCAAAGAGATGTCAGACAGCTAATTGGCACAGTGGATGAGTGCCAGGTCTGGAATCAGGAAGACTTATCTTCTTGACATCAAATCTGGCCTCAAACACTTACTAGCTTTGTGACCCTGAGCAAGTCACTTAACCTTGTTTGCCTCAGTTTCCTCATCTGTAAAATGAACTGGAGAAGGAAATGAGAAACCACCCAAATGGAGTCATGAAAAGTTGAACGTGACTGAAATATCTGAATGACAATGAGTGATGTATATTAACTAATGCCTCCTTACCCTCTGTTAAATTTGTCTTCATTCTTTCTCAAGCCATTTTCATATCATAAATTCCTAAATTGATTCAAGCAAAGTTGTTCACCTTAAGCACGTTGCTTGTCCAACTCATCAAAATTGCTAGTTGTGGCCCTGCTTTTCTTTTCTTTCTTTTTTTAAATTAATTAATTTTTTTCTGTTTTTTTTTTGGGGGGGCGGCTGCTAGGCACACAGGGTCACACAGCTAGTAAGTGTCAAGTGTCTGAGGCTGGATTTGAATTCAGGTCCTTGTGGCTCCAGGGCCAGTGCTTGTGGCCCTGCTTTTCAAGGAGTCATAGAGAGGATTGCCGTTCAGGGAGCTGGACCGATTGACTTCTTTCATTTCTTCCATTTTAACTGTCTGAATGTGTGAAGTATTATGTAACTCCCTGCTGTCAGTTGTTTTTGAATCATAACATAAATAAAAAATGGAGAACTTTTTCAGACAAAACAGCAGTTTTACATTTAAATAGGAAACAGGAGCTTGCAGGTGAAGGCCAGCTGAATGAAAATATTTGGAAATCAAAGTAGAAGCAGACATTCTGATATAGAGCATGGGAAAAAAAATTGGGGGGGGAATTAAGTGGACAAACTGGGTATCATGAAGCATTATTTAAGTGGTTATGACTGTAAACAGTGATTTAAATAAAAGTGGAACCAGGACTTAGACAAGGCATGAAAACAGAGTAAATGGCAGTCTTCATAAAAGGGGTAAAGAAGCTGAAAAATCTGACAGCTAATGTGTAGTAGTAGCAACTTATTTGAGAGAAAGAAGTCACATTAGACTTGCTTCTTCCAATACCTTAAGCTATTAGGGAAAGTGGAACAAGGAAGGTGGATGTCAGGGAGAGTTAGGGGTTGGAAGCTGAAAAGCATCCTGCCTTCACTAGATTGAATTTGAGGTGCCCAGTCACACATGGCTAAAGATGATGAGAGATTTATAACTTGGTAGATAAAAAGTGACTAGAGTTAGAATGATAGAGATGGAAACTATGAGAGGGAAATGGTATGGCAGCCATAGAAAGAAAAAGGGAAATAGAGAAGAGGAATAGGCCCACCCCCTTTTCTTTTACAGATGAGGAAACTGAAGCTGAAGGAGGGAAGGAAATTGCCCAAAGTTACAAAGCTATTTGTAGCAAAGCTTGGAATGGAATCAGGGCCCTTGATTTTTTGGTGGAGGAGGCTCATTTGGAAATGCTGCTAGGTGGCTTAGTGCATAGAACACTGGGACTGTTGTTAAGAGTTCAAATCTGTTCCCAGACACTTACTAACTGCGTGACTTTGGGCAAGTCATGTAACCTCTATTTGCTCAGCTTCCTCATGCATAAAATGGAATAATAATAGCATCCCTCCTCCCCTCCCAAATTGTTGTGAAGATCAAATGAGACAATACTTCAAAAAAAAAAAGCATTTACTACAGTGCCTGGAATATAGTTGATACTATATGAATACTAGCTACTGTAATCATTATTTTTATAATATTATTATTATTATAACAAATGATAGTTGACATTTAAATAGTGACATGTTTATACATACATACCCATGCGTACAAATATATACATATGTTTGCATGTTATGTATTTAGAATTATGGTAGATGTCATATTTTAGACATATATGAGATAGATATATTAGATGTTACCTATTTAAATATTACATATATACACATATTTATAGGTATGTGTGCATACATACACACAGAATCTTACTTACCCAAAGCCAAAGTTGCTTAAAACTACACTAAGACTTTAAGAAACATCCTGTATTTATAAAATGACATTTGTACCTCATAACAGCCGTATAAAGTAGGTGCTATGGATATTATTGTTATTTCCATTCTAAAGATGAGAAAACCGATACTCAGCAAGCTTGCTAAAGTACCCCCACCAAGAAAATGTCAGGACTAGGAATTAAATCCATCTTTCATCGGACCCTAGGATCCATTAATATTTCCACTGTATAATATTCTGTTCCTCAGCTTTCTCCAACTGTAAAAGGAGGAGAGGAAAGTAGATTTCCACAGTCTCTTATGACTCTGACATTCTAGGGAAATATTTTATGAGGATGGGATGATGATACCTACCTGGTCAGGTAGGATTTTCAAAGATAAAATGAGCAGCTCTGGAACAGATGTGAAGGACAGCTGCAGAACACCTTGCCTCCTTTTTTTATGCTCCTGTTTTTTGCCCGTCTGCATACACACAAAATGCCAAGACAGAAGAAATATTTTGGACATGCTGAGCCCTGGCTGCAAGCAAGGTGACATGGCTGTCAGCTTGTAAGAAACTGTAGCAACAGACAAGTGCAGAATTGAATGTGGGGAGAGATCCCAAATAGAACTAAATCGATACGAGAAGCAAAAGCAACTACAACCTTTACAAAGCATTTTTTATAGAACTGAATCAAGAGATGATCTTGACATATTTGTTGTCTGGAAAGGAAAGGTCACACAGTGATCTCTTCTAACCACAGCTATGCACAGACACAGAGTAGTCACCTCCAGCTGGTTGTACAAAGTGCATTCTGTCTCTGCAGTATTTCCTATCTTATTCTTAGTCCTCACTTCCACCATCACCATGTGACCCTGACCAATTTCTGCTGGATCCAAGTCCAGTGCATTATATCCATTTCTATAATTAGTGACATTCCCCATGAAACAATCAAATTGTTTCTGCTAAACTTCTCTTTGGGCCCAGAGTATCATTTTTGTTAGCTTCCCTATCCCTTTCTAAGCATACAGTACTAATAACAATATCAATTATTATTAGCATTGCTAATTATTAATTAATATAATTGATCATTATGTATAATTGATTATTGTAATTATTATTAAAATTATAATAACAATGAATATTTACATAGCTTCTACTGTGTACCAGATACTATGCTAAGCACTTTAAAACTGTCTCATTTGATGCTCACAATACTGGGAGGTAGGTGCCATTGTTATTCCCATTTTATGGAGGCAGAAACTGAGGCAAACAGAAATTAAGTCACTTGCCCAAAGTCATACATCTAGTAAGTGTCTGAAATCACATTCAAACTCAGGTCTTGTCTTCCTGTCTTAAGGCCCAGTACTCCATCCACTATATTGTTATTGTTGTTACAATAATATTATTATTATCCCAAGGTAACACAGTTAGGGACAGCTTTTAATCTGAGGTTTTAATCTCAGGTTGTCTGAATCCCAGTCCAGTATCATCATTTGTGGAACTATGTCAATGAATTCCCTAACCTGTATTTGTTCAGGACCTCCTCTATGCCAGGCACTATCCTTGTTGCTGAGGATGCAAACCCAAAGTTGATATAGTTACTGTCCTTAAGAGGATGACATGCTAATGTGTTGTACCTGTGGTCACACAGTGAGGGTCAGAGGAAGGCTCTGACCAAGACTCTTAACACTCTATCCAGGACATTACATGGTGTTACTTGTATAACAGTTTCTGTAAATCATGGCTAAATATATTATCACCCATTTTAGAGAGTGACTAGGAGCTGCTGGTGGCTCAGGGAATAGAGTAAGACCTGAGTTCAAATCTAACCTCAGATGCTTACTTGCTGTGTGACCTTGGGAAAATCATTTAACTTCAGCCTCAGTTTCCTCAGCTATGAAAATGGTTATTAATAATGCCTACCTCACAGAGTTGTTGTAACCATCAAATGAGATAATATTTGCAAAAAGCAAAAAGCAAAAAAAAAAAAAGTGCCTGGAACAAAGGAAGAGCTATATGAATGCTTGTTCCTTTATTGACCCTGATATATACTCACAAACATATATTTGTACACATATTTATGCATCTGCTTTGCTATATGCTTATGTATTATATATCTGCTCTGGCACATGTTTTTATACACAGATGCCAGTGAACGGACAGTAAGGTCAGATAGTGACTCTAGCCATATGTAAAGTATTTAATACTTAAATAATCTTAGGGCCACAGACAGGGGGCGAGAGGTAGCACCTTTATATATCAAGGTTGGCGCATTAATATAAAAAGTGCAAAATGATATATTCTGAGATGCCAAAATGACTTTCTTCTTAGTCGTAGTCTTTTTTGGCAGATGACTTTACTGCTAAGCCTTCTATAAGCTTCCTCAGGGTTATATTTGAACAACCAAGATGCATCCAGATTTTAATTTGGACCCTACTTCAGAGAGAGATTTTTATTTTTATTACTCACATTGGCATTTAGTATATACAGACACAAAATTAAATCTCTACTGAGTCTATTGAATAATATGATAAGCAAGGGGAAGTACATGTTATTGATTATATTTTATATATACTGAAATATATATGTATATATAGATACATATATTATATATATATATAACATATTTCTATATGTAATATGTATATTATATGTTGGCGTATGCGTGTGTTTATTCTACATTGTACAGCAGATAAAGCATTGGGCTTAGAATCAGGAACTCATCTTACTGAGTTCAAATCTGGCCTCAGACACTTACAAACTATGATTCTGGACAAGTCACTTAATCCTGTTTGCCTTAGTTCCTGAACATCTACTAAATGAGCTGGAGAAGGAAAGGGCAAACTACTCCAGTATCTTTGCCAAGAAAGCCCTAAATGAGGTCACGAAGGGTGAAACAAAACTGAAAAACGACTGAACAACACACACACATTAGCACACACACACACACACACATTTACATATATGCATATATGTGTGTATATATGTGCACACATTTGTATGTTTATATAGGAAATCTTTTTATCTGCATAATTCCAAAGATATTTACTAGCCTATCTCATCCAGAGAACATCGCAGTAGCTGATAATTGTGGTTTCTTGTATGGTCTTGTAGAAAATATTATTTATATGGCCATGAAGTATTTCAGAAGGTACTGAATTAGGAACTCAGCATTCTGTGCTTGGATAGTAGATGGGAAAGGCAGGGATCAGAAGAACATTGGCATTGAATTTATGAGCTTCCTTTTTTTAAAAGAAGTTCTGGTTTGGTTACTGATTTAAGATTTTTTTTTTCGCTTTTCCAGTCCAGAAATATTGCATAGAGAAATAAAAAATCGATGTAGTATTTTATCCATAGAGCCAAAAGATCCATCTTATTTTTATAGATAAGGAATTTGAGGCACAAGAAGTAAAGAGTCCAAGTCACACAGCTATATTTGGCAAAGCAAGAACTAGAACACAGATCTTTCTGGTTCTTGTATTAGTTTACTACATTAAGGCTACTTCTTTTAAAAAGGTTAAAATGTGAGGAATTAGGAGTGATGGGCTCAAACTATACCTTCCTTCTTCCTTCTTTCCCTACCCCTTTATAGCCATCTCTCTTTCCTCTTATCCCATTTCCTCTCTTTATTTCTTCTTCCCCCTTTGTCTCTCCTTTTTTTCCCTCTCTCTCCTGTTTTCTTTTTTCTCATTTCCTTTCCCCCAACCTTTTTGCTTTCCTCTCTCTTTTCCTTACCCTTTTCTTCTCTAACCTCATTTCCTTGCCTTCTCTCTCTCTCTCTCTCTCTCTCTCTCTCTCTCTCTCTCTCTCTCTCTCGCTCTCGCTCTCGTCTCTCCCTCGCTCTCGCTCTCGCTCTCGCTCTTGCTCTCTCTTTCTCTATCTCTCTCCCCCCCATTCTCTCTCTCATTCTCCAAAAAGGAGTTTTTTCTTGGCAATGTGGAGCCTCTCAAGTTTCATGACTGATGAAACAAGAGATCTGATCTTAATGAGAAAGGCAGGGAATCTAGGTGAGAGCCTATTTAAGTAGTAAAAGTATGACTATTATATAACTTATGCAGATCAATCAATAGTACTATTATTACTATTATAATTCATTTTCAAAACTCACCTTGCAGTTTATCAAGTGGTATTCTTAGAAAACCTGTGAGAGAATTGTGGTAAGAATTATTATCCCCATTTTATCGATGAACTAACTGAACCTCATAGGGGATAAGTGACATTTCCAGAGTCTAACAAGTGGCCCAGTTAGGACCCAGACCTATAATATCTAACTGCAAAGCTGATTGTTTTCTTTCCGCAACACTAGTAACATTCTCATTAGCCTTAATATGCTTTCAAAGACCCAAACATTCAGGTTTGTTATAGTTTCGTCCTGACATTTTAGGCAACAAACTTCCCCCAACCATGTTGTTTGCAAATTTCAAATGAAACATGCAGGTCTTTTAAATAGAAATGTAGCAAATTGGGCACATATGCAACATCGTGCTAATGTTATACAATGTAGTTACTGACAATTTCCTGTCTAGTTGTAGCATATCACAATTTTCAAAGGGTAATGTTCAGTTTACTTGAGCTTGATCTTGGTAAAAGGAATCCCATCATAATCTTCTTGTAGAACACCAAGGTTTTCAAGAGGAGGTAGATTTTCAAAGGTGATTAAACTAGCAACCTCGCTTCTACTCTTCCTTTCTTCCACCCAGATTTAGTTACTGTGGCATCCTACTGTGTTATCCTACTCAAAGGAAACTTGTGAAGGTTAAGGTTAACACATTAGGCAGTCTCATCTAGTACAGAATGTTTTAAATATTCATTCACTGGAAGGTGGAGAATTGCTGGAGGCAATAGCTTAATGAGCTAAGCATCAACTTTGGGATGTGTCATAGTACTGGGATGGGTATCAAATCTCCAGAAGGCTGACTCAGCCCTTCTGTATTTGGAGGTAAAAAAGGAATGTCGAATAATGTCCTGCATGCAGATCTTTGAAACCAAAGCTGCAGCTCATCTACACAGACTGTAAAATTATGCTGTATTTCTCTCCCTCCCTCCCTCCCTCCCTCCCTCTCTCTCTCTCTCTCTCTCTCTCTCTCTCTCTCTCTCTCTCTCTCTCTCTCTCTCTCTCTCTCTCTCTCTCCCTCCCTCCCTCCCTCCCTCCTCCCTCCCTCCCTCTCTCTCTCTCTCTCTCTCCCTCCCCCCCAAAAAAAAGGAATTGAGGATTTGCTGTAATCTTATACTGACTTCTGTCATTTTATATTTGAAAAGGTGTTAGGCAGTACTTGGAAAAACAAATTCTACCCCAGATCAGACATTTTTAGTACATAAAGTAAAAAAATGGAGTATCTGAGAACTTACTCTATTCCTAGAATTATATGAAGTACTGAGGATTGAGCAATCCCCTTCCTCAAGGACCTTATAATCTAGTAGCAGAGAATTGTATAATTACACTAATCAGTGAACAGTTAAATGTTCCGCTATGTGGTATGACCTCTAGGTATGTGACAGTGGATGCAGTAAGGATGCCCACTTCATAGGTTTCCCCAGGCAATAATAGAGTGCTACACATACAACTATATCTTCTACCCACTTCCATACTCTACTTTTCTCAAACCTACAGAAAAGCAGGCCATCCCTATAATAATTAATTAACAGAGAAGGGAGACTATCACTGGCCTGGGTTGAACATAAAGATATCAGTATAAAGCTATAGTATGACATAGAACAGGGGGTGACAAACTAGGGTTCACAGGTCAAATCTTGCTTGCTGCCTGAGAATGGGAGAATTTTTGTTTTACTCAAAGGCCATAGTTTGCTGATCCCTGAATTGAATTTGCTATAAAACCATTAAAATAGGAAAATCTTTCATCTCAGTCCCGTTCTCATTTTGAGCATCTCCCCTTCTTATACTTGGTCCTCTATATCTGCAGTCTTAAATGGGCAATCCATACTGTAGTCACACAGATTGTACCCAAAACACAACAACAAAAAGAGAAAACCAAAAAGGGTTTTGTTACAAGATGTTTCTTGCTCCATGTAGAGAAAAATATTTATAGCACCCCACTATTGGTGGCAAAAAAGAACTGGATGCCTGGTTGCTATACATCAACTGGGGAATAGTCAAAGAAATTGTGATACACTAGTGTAGTAGAATTTTACTGTGCTATATGAAATGACAAATATGGTAAATTCAGAGACATGTGGAAATACTTTCATGAACTGATACAAAGTGAAGCAACCAAAACTAATGAAACAATATACTTAACAACTAAAAAGAAATAAATGAAAAGAAAAAGCCGAGAACAATAGCAAATAGATATTGCAGAACTATAAAGAATAAGCTTGCCTCCCCCAGAAGGAGATATGAGAAGACACCACCTCCAATTTTCTGCAGATGGAGGGAGTGGGTGGGGCATGGAGGTAGAATATAGTATATAACATCAACTATTTTTTAGTGTACTCATTTTGATGTGTCAATCAATTTTGCTGAAATTATTTTCCTTTTCTTCCTCTTTTTCTTTTCTTTTAAAAAAGCATTTGTTATAAGGGATGGCTATCAAAGAGTGGGTGGGGGGGGAATGGAGTGGAATTAGGTGATGTAAAAACAAAAGATGTCAATAAAGTTGTATTAAGAAAAAAAATCACTCCTTGGGACACTCATACCAATCACCTCAATTTGCCAGTCTCTCTTTCCCCAACTAGTGAAAGGAATAAAGAAAGAACTTATGTGTGTTGTGAGTCTCTCTTTAGTAGTATCATCTGAGGCCAAAAAAATGTATTAGAGAACTTTGTCTTCCTTCTGCTTGATCACCTGATGCAGTTCTTAAAACAGTAATGCTAATCTACTGTAGAATTCATCTCTGCACCAGCTCCTGACTGCTTCTGACTACACTAACTCCTATACTCCTGGTAGGCAGCCTTTAGGCATCTCTGTTCTAGTTCTAGATTCTCGTCACAGTTGATCCTTGCTAGAGTCCCGGGCTCTGGCAAGGATGCCAAAGCAGCGGTGGCCCTAACAAAAAATTAGTCTGAGTACTCCCTGATCCCCTGTTCTAAATGGTGAGCATGGTAAACAGACACACATTTCACTATATTACCCTTAATTTAGATTCTTCCTTCTTCTGTACCCCAGTCTTATGACAGGAAGTTTCTTCAAAGGCAAAGGAAAAAGGAAATTCAGAGATTTGGGGAAGTATACCCATGCATGTATTTTTTCCTGCCTTACCTATTGTGTCGTTGACGTTTCATTCAGTTAGAACTTCTGGGAGGGGAAGGAACTATAAGAAATACCTGCTCCAAGTGCAAAACAACAACAATAAATATGCGTGTGTGTGTATTCCTGAGAAGGGAAAATGAATTAGTCTATAGGACTTGGAGAAAGCCTCACAAAGGAATTCAGACTCAAGATGGGTACTGAAGAAAGAATAAGATTAGATTAATGGAGGAGGAAAAGGACACTCCAGGAATGGGGAGCCACAAGTAAAGGCAACGGAAGTAGATGATCGTGTTCCCAGGAGACAAATATAGAAAACCCTGATGGGGCAAAAGTCTCCTGTGAAGAAATAGGACAGTTTTGGTTCAATAGCATGTGATCTGATTATGGGGGACCTTGAAAACCAGACTGTTGAATTTGGATTTGATGTGATAAGTAACTTTCTAGCTTCCTGAGCAGAGGAATGATGGGATTAGTCTGAGTAATGTGTAGCATTCGTTCATTCATTCAACAAATATCTTTTAAAATATATTTGTATTTATTTTGTTAAATATTTCCCAATTACATTAAATTTAACATTCATTTTTAAAAATTCTGAGTTTTGAAATCTTTCTTCCACCCCCACCACACCTTTTGAGAAAGCAAGTAATACATCATTTGTGCATGTAAAATCATGCAAACCATATTTCCATATTTGACATTTATTAAGATCCTAATGTGTGCGAGGCATTGTTAAAGGTATTGAGAATGAAAAGAATGATAAAATAAATGGAAGAATTTCTGCCCTTAAGGAACTTAGATGCTACTAGAGTGAACATAACCTATATGTAGATAAATTTACCTAAAATACAGCATGTCACAAAAGGCTTAGAGCAGTTTTAAGCTATTTAACTTTAAAAGAATTTGGGGCAACCCAAAGAGTAAATATGAAGCAATTTCAGAGGGAGAATGCTAATAATTGGGAGGATCAGAAAAGGTCTTAAGTATAAGATGCTTCCCAATTTGGATGCTGAAGGAAGCTGGGGATTCCCAAGTGGTGAAGACGAAAAGGGAGAGTATTCCAGATATGGGACAAAGTCTTAGTGAAGATTCAGAGGAAGGAAATGTGATGGTGCATAAGGGAAACAGCAAATAGATCAGTTCCCCTGGAAAATGTACTGTATGAAGGAAATTAATGTGAAAAAAAGCTTGGAAAGGGAATGTGGAGCCAGATTGTGAAGTTATTACTTTAAATGCCAAGTAGAGAAATTTGTATTTCATAATAGTGCGATAGGGAGCCAATGACTTTCTAAAAGAAGGGAGTGACATGGTTATAACAGGATGAATTGAAGGAGGAGGGAGAAACATTGGTATCAGGGAAGTCAGGTAGGAAGATGGTTCAAAAATCCATTTACAAATTAGTAAGGTTTTAGACAAGGATGATTGCTAGCAATGGGACAGAAATGCTGGACCTGAAAGATACTTAAAGAAAGAAAAGAAAATCTAGAGATAGGGGATGAGGAAGAAGAAAGGATCTATAATATATTCAGGGAGATATTTTGAAACTTAAAACTGGTTGTACCACTGATCAAAATCACATATTTAGTATACACACATTATATCTATATATACACACAAACACACATATAGTGTGTAAAATATAGAGTGTATACTATAGATATAGCATATAGTATATATATATGGTACATATTGGGTGTGTGTGTGTGTGTGTGTGTAGGTAGGTAGGTAGGTACACACACACATTAGTAAATATATCAGTTTGATCAGTGGTACCACTATGGTTGGTATATGTGTGTGTAACATACATGTGCATATATGTAATGTGTGTAAATGCATATGATACCATACATGTATATTATTTAATCTCATTATATTTTATATTATATGTAATTGTCTTTAATATATGTGCTACCATATTATTCTATATTATATATCATTTTATATTATGTAACACATGTAATTATTACATTGTAACATTTTATAATATATAATTATTATATTATTTTAGGTTATATACACACACATTTTTATATTTAGTTGGTTTGGGGGAAGATTAATTCAGTTTTAAATACACAGATTTAGAGATGATGGTGAAGACACCTGAATGAAGATTCTCGAATGATGATTGGCAATATAGGACCAGACCACAAGTAATGGGTCAGAGACTGGAATGCAGATTTGGAGGTTATTCTTAGAACTGATAATTACAAACAAGGCAGGCAATATTGAAAGGCAGCCTAGAATATAAACTTGTAGGACATCAATAGAATAAAAAACAAAAGATGAAACAGCAGAAGAGACAGGGAAATAATGAATGAATATGGAAAGATAGCCTGGAATGTAGACTTGGAGAACACTTATAGTTTAGAGGTAAGGATGAGGCAGAAAAGGAGACAGGGAAGCAGTTGGTGAGACATGAACAATGTAATGACATAGAAGAGAAAGGATTTCAAGTGGTCAGCAATGTTAGCTGCCAGCAACAAATCAAGAAGGTTCAGCAGGGGCCATTGGACTTGATAAAAAGAAATTTGAATCTAAGGTTCCAGTAATCTGAGAGGAATATAATGGAATCAAGATTATAAAGTGTTAAAAAAGAATGAAAGATAGTGGATAGGGGGGAAATCCTTGGAATAGGCATCTCCGGTCTGACTGAAGTCAAGGTGATTGAAGTCATCCATACCCTTAGGCGGTTCATTCAATTTCTTCATGCCCTAAGTGACAGAAGAAGGCACAGAATAGTTGATCTACATTGGCATAAAAGAAGATCACTTCACATAGTGCCTGGCTTATAGTAGGTGATTATTAAATGTTTATAAGTTGTTTAGTTGATAGGTATGAATTGTATTTTTTGGAGCATTGAAGAGTTCCTGACTAACAAGAGAGAGAGAAAGAGAGAGAGAGACAGACAGACAGAGAGACAGAGAGACAGAAACAGACAGACAGACAAACACAGAGAATGACAAAGACAGAGACAGGCACAGAGAGACCAAGAGAGCTAAAATGATCTCATACAGATAACTTTATAACAAAAAACTTTAATATTCTTTGATAAAAAGGATATCTACACATTCTCTTAGAATGAAAAAAAAATAGCTTTTTTCCCCTCTTTTTACTGATTGAGAAGCAATTAATCCCATTTCAGGAGAAGTGCTATGGGTTTCATTATTGATTATTAAACCTTCCAATATTTTGCCATTTCAGATAAAATAGTGTTGTGATTTTTCTGTCCTGCTCTTCCATCCTAGCATCAAATACACCAAATACATAGACAGTATGTTGTCTGTGTTAAATTCCAGCCGTATTAAATATTCTACATCTTCCAGTGTGTAGGTATAGTTGACAAACAACAATGATGTATGGCATAAGCTTGGATAAATTTGTATTGCTAGTAACCTCTCACATACATTCAGTGCCTGATGGTTTCTAGGACTAAACATGGACAAATTGAATAAATGTTTATTTGCTAAGCCTTCTTTTCAAGATTTACTTTTGTATCTGGAGGTAACTGTAATAACCTTAATGTCATAGTAAGAGTTCCATTATCATCAAGATGTCTCATGGCTTTTTAAAGATAGTCTTCATATTCTAAAGCTTATATTCAAAGAGTAGGATATTGCTATACTTTATGAATTTATTTAAAGACTATAACTTTCCAAGTATAACCAGTTACCAGATGACATTTATGTTTATTTGGGAATAATGGTATTTGACCCAATCTTTTATTGGATTTATTCATAAAATCACATCCCTATCCCAAGTCTTGGTGCTCTTATATTCTTTTAACAGTAAATATTTTTGTACAAGTAATGGAATCTTATGTCTAGAGGTGGAAGAAATTTCAAAGGCAATCTAGTTGAAACCCTGTATTTCAGGGATGAGTAAGCTAAACCCTAGGGATTTAAATAACTTACTAAAGATCACCTATATAATAAGCATCAGAGACCCATTGGAAGCTAGGTCCCCCAAGTCCACCATATATCATTTTTCCTTCATCATTGATGATACCTTCAGTAATGCACAATTATTTCATATAGAAGTAATTCTCTACAGAACCCCAATTTGTAAGTTCCGTGAAAGCCAGGAGTCTTGTCTCACATGTCTTTATACTTACCCTAGCACCAAGCAAAATATGTCAATGGTAGGTGCTATTAAATATTCGTTGAATACTGAATGAACACATATACAAACATGGGATAAATTATATATATTGACATTGATTACTAGTTGAGTAGTTAATATATCTAATAGGAGAGATAGACTTTGAAACTGTCTTACTTTTCAAATAAATTGACTTTGATATCATTCATCTTGAATATCCAATTGTAAACACATTTCTCCTTTAAAAAGCCCAGTGAATTTAAGTCTGAAGTATTATTTTCCCAGAGCTTACATTTTGGATGAACTACAGAATTTAAAATTTGCCATGCGTACTTTATTTTTAAAACTCTGATCTTAGTTATCACCTACTGTCTTGTTATCAGGTAAGTTAAATATTAGTTGATAGTTACTGTACTGCCTATGTTCCTCATATCTGTAGAATAATGAAGTAATCTTGGGAAGGGAGGTTTGTAAAATAACCTTGCAGATGATTGTCTTTGTTCTTTATGCTCAGAGAGCATGAATATTTATGGCTGCCTGAAAAATACATCGGAGTGTTCAAAGACACTCGGAAATTAGATTTAGATTCATCTATGACATTCTGAATCTGTGCAGTAACTGTGTTTATTATTATTGCTATTCTTGACTCACTGTCTCCTGTAATACTAGAGAAAATGGGAAACTTACCGAAACCCTACTCTGTCTTTTGGCAGCTTTTCAGATTTTAGCATGAGGGTGATAGCAAATCTGACACTCAATTGAAGACTGACATTGATAGCTTTGGCACTGATGGCCAACGTTATAACCAGTCATGATTATTTTTAAATTTTAATGTTTATGTGGAAGTCTATCGTAACAAAACACTTTATCAATTTTATTTAATTAACAAGCACTACAAGGTAAGACAGTGTTCCAAAACTGAAAGTCTGTGATTCTCTTTGGGTTGGTGTTGTGAACTCTTGAATAGAAAGCTAGTTGGCCCAAGGGAGTGCTGAAACTACAGTCTGGAAGATCTGAGTTCAAATTGGGCCTCAGATACATCCTTCCTGTGTGACCCTGGTCAAAGTCACCAGCATGTCTGCCTCAATTTTTCTCATCTGTAAAATGGGGTTAATGGTAGTACCTCTCTCCCAGGGTTTTTGTGAGGATCAAATAAGATAATGTTTATAAAGTTCTTTGAAAATCTCAAATCACTATGAAATCCTTGCTATTATTATTAACATTGACATTGTTTGTTATTACTCAGTTGTTTCAGTTGTGTCCAACTGTTTGTGATTCCCATTTGGGGTTTTCTTGGCAAAGATACTAGAGTGGTTTGCCATTTCCTTCTCCAGCTCATTTTACAAATGAGGAAACTGAGGCAAACAGGGTAGGTGACTTGCCCAGAGTCACACCTCCAGTATCTGTCTGAGGCCCAATTTGAATTCAGGTCTTTCCTGACTCTGGGCCCAGCACTCTCTATTATTAACCTCTATTATTATCTCTATTATTAACATTAGTATGAATATTATTTTACAGACGAGGAAATGAAGACTTTGTAAAGTTAAGTAACTTGCCAAGGTTACCTAGTTATTATAGGGAAATTTAGACAATGACCCCAGGTTGTCTGATGGGAAAGAGCTTGTTATCTTTTGGCTTTATCATCAACAATCATTTGTCAAGCACTGTATGAAAAGGAATCCTCTGGTGTTAAAAGAGATACACAATTTAAATAAAATGTGGCTCCTCCCCTCATGTTGCTACAGTCTATTAGGTAGATAAAGCATAAATAGAAATGGCTATAGACATTACAGATACTTGATTTTAATTCATTGTCCTTTAGAAAGTTGCAAAACAAAACAAAATTATATGGGAAATGGATATGAATTTAAAAAGGGATTTGAGGGCTTCAGGGATGTAGCAAATAGCCTATACAATCATGCTTACCCTCAGGGAGTGTATAGTCTAGTGGGAAGGAGAAGACACCAACACAAATAGTACCAGATGATCTGTGAGGGAGAAAAATTTTAAATAAAGAGCTCTATGAGGACCAAGATTAAGGTTGGGGTGATTTGTAAACGAGCTATGGTGAAGAATCAGATCATTATACTATAAACTACCCTAGTCCATATTTGTGTAGGGCCTTAAAATGCTTAAAGCACTTTCCCTAACAGCCCTGTAAAACACACAATAGAAGTGTAGGTTGGGTTTTTTTTTCCTGTTTCTTTTTGATTGATATATGTGTAGGAGGGATGGAAGTGTTTGTTAGGACTGAACTTGTTATTTCATTAGGGTAAGGACCTCCCATCAAAGAAAATAAGTTATTTACCTACTTTTCAATTTACAGTCTTAGAGTTGCCTGGGGTACCAAGAATTTAAAGGACCATACAGCTAGTAGTATATGTCCAAGGCGAGACTTGAATCCAGGTCATCCTAGCTACAAGACCAGTTACCTCTCTATATATACTACATCCTCTGCCTCTTAGTACATATATGCCCTCTTTCCTCCCCCAATCCACACATACAATTTACAGATGGGAAAACTCAGGCTCTGAGACCTAATGACTTACTCACAGTCTCAATAGTCATTCTACTACTGCCTTGGAAAGATGATATAATGAATTCTACTCTTCTGGCATTTTTATTTTTTTTAAACTTCTATTGCTGCTAAACTAAATGTCTTTGGTTCATTTATTCAATAAGCATTAGAGGCTTCAAAGAGTGCATCACCCTTAAAGTGCTCTGTAATAGGGAGAATTTAGTGTAATATGTGGTCATATTATTAAGCTGAGATATCTAGTCTTCTGTGGAGCATTTGGTTTATTGTCAGAAATGAATATCTAAAAGCAACTAAAGACGTTCACAGAAGAAAAAATTCAAGCATACTCAATCTGCAGCCTAGATTTATATAACAATGAATATTCATGTCTGTAGTTGGTGTGCGTATTTCCACAATTCTCCAAAAGAATGAAACTGGAGGACGAGCCAAAAGGTAATGGGTAAGCAAAAGTGGATTATAAGATGTGGCTGAAGATAACCTAAATGCAAGAATGGACATTTTTTTAAACCAGAAAATGCAAGATCAAGAAAGGAGACATGGGATGATTATACAATAGAAGCCAGTGATAAGAGGATTCTGGAATCCAAGAGATAGGAGAAATTGAAGGGGACATCCAATCAATAGACATATGTTAAATATGTTCCAGGCACTGTACTAAGTGCTATGGATATTAAAAAAAGAAAAGAAAAGAAAAAAGAAAGAAAGAAAAAGAAACACCAGTCTTTGCATTCAAGGAGATCATAGTCTGATAGGGGAGGTAACATGGAGCAATTAAGTACAAATAAGATAAATTCGGGATAAACTGGAGGTAGTCTTGGAGGGCAGATATTAAGATGAAGGAAGACCAAGAAAAGCTTTTTGAGGAAGGTGATATTTTAGCTGAGATTTGAAGGAAGCCAAACAATCCAAGAGGTAGAAATGAGGGAGGAAAGATTTCCCAGCATGAGGGACTGCCAGTGGCAGTGTTGGATTACAGAGTACCTGGTGAGGAGAAAGGTACAAGGAGACTAAAAAGGTGGGAAGGGGTCTGGTTATGAAGGGTTTTAAAAGCCTAACAGAATATTAAATATTCAATTCTGGAAATGATAGAGAGCTGCTAGAGTTTATTGAATGGGGGTGGCAGGAAGTGATGATGGTGGTGGTAGTCAAAACTGTACTTTAGGAAGATCAGTTTGGCATCTGAGTGGAAGATGAACTGGGATGGAGAGAGACTTATGGCCAGCAGACCAGTCAGCAGGCTATTGCAGTAGTCCAGATATTTGGGGATAAGGGCCTGCATCCAGGGTGGTTGCAGGATCAGAAGAGAGATGGGGGCATATATGAGAGATCTTAAAAAGTTAGAAGCAACAGGACTTGACAGTTGATTCAATATAGGGGATGGAGAGAGTAAAGGAGTCAAGGATGTCAGCTATATTGTGATCCTCAGTAGTTGGGAAAGTAGCAGGAACTTTAACAATAGTAGGGAAACTAAGACGAGGGGAGGATGTAGAGGGGAAAATAACAAGTTTTGTTTCAGACAGGCTGAGTTTAAGATGTTGTCAGGACATCTACTTTGAGATGTCTAATAGACGAATACAGATGTGAGACTGGAAATCAGGAAAAAGGTTAGGAGTAGACAAGTAAATGTGAGAGTCATCTACATAAAGAAAATAATTGAAACCATGGGAGCTGATGAGATCACCAAATGAAATAGTTTAGAAGGAAAAGAGAAGAGTGCACAGCACAGAGGCTTGGGGGACCTCCACAATTTTCAGGGATAGAATGGATGAAGATCCAGCAATTGTTACATGGAAGGAGTAATCTGGTAGAAGAAGAACCAGTAGAGATCAGTGGTAGGAAAACCTAGAGTGAAAAAAGTATCAAAGACATAAGGGTGATTGACAGTGTCAGAGGCTACTGAGAGGCCAGGGAGGAGAAAAGGTTGAGAAATGGTCACTAGATTTATTAGTTATGAGATTAGTAGTGACTTTGAAAAGAGCAAATTTAGTTGAATGATAAGGTTGGAAGCAAGACTGAAAAGATTTGAGGTACCACATCACACCTATCAGACTGGTCTAAATCCTGTTACAACACAGGAAAATGACAAATGTTAGAGAAGATGTGGGAAAATTGGAACACTAATGCATTGTTGGTGGAGTTGTGAAATGATCCAACTATTCTGGAGAGCAATTTGGAACTATGGCCAAAGGGGTATAAAAATGTGCATACCCTTTGACCCAGCAATAGCCCTTCTAGGGCTGTATCCCAAAGAGATCATACAAATGGGAAAAAGGACCCACATGTACAAAAAAATATTTATAGCAACTTTTTTTTTTTGTCATGGCCAAGAATTGGAAATTGAGTGGATGCCCATCAGTTGAGGAATGGCTGAACAAGTTGTGGCATATGGATGTAATGGAATACTATTGTGCTATAAGAAATGATAAACAGGCTGACTTCAGAAAAACCTAGAAAGACTTGTATGGACTGATGCTGAGTGAAGTGAGTAGAACCAGGAGAATGTTGTACACAGTAACAGCCACGTTGTGCAATGACTAATATTGATAAGCTTAACCCTTCCCAGCAATACAAGGATCCAAGACATCTCCAAAGGTCTCATGATAGAAAATGCTATCCACATCCAAAGACAGAACTATGGAGTTTGAATGCAGATCAAGGCATAGTATTTGCTATTTTTTTCCTTCTGTTTTGTTATTTCTTTCTTGTGGTTCCTCCTATTGGCTCTAATTCTTCCTTACAACATCACTAATGTGAAAATATGTATAGGCTATATCAGATTGTGTGCCATCTTGGAGAGGGAAGCGGGGAGGGAGGGGAAGAAAAATTTAAAGCTCGAAAGCTTATGGAAATGATTGTTAACAAATCAAAATAAATTAATAAAAAAGACTGAAAAGAGTTAAAAAGAGAATGAGAGGTAAGGAAGTAGAGGCCTATTGTAGATGGCCTTCTCAAGGAATTTAGCTGCAAAAAAAAGGAGAGATATAGGATAGATAACAAGGCTGTATATATCAAGTAAGGGTTTTCTTTTTTGAAGACAGGGGAGACATGGGCATGTTTGTAGATAGTAGGGAAGCATTCAGAAGACAAGGAGCAATTGAAGATAACTGCAAGAGTTGGGATGATAGAGGAAACATTGTTAGAGAAACTGGGGTGGAATGGGATCATTGGTATATGCCTTAACAAAGAGAAGGGCTGCCTCTTTTGGTGCATGTGAACCAGGGGTGAAGGAGGAGTTAGTGGCAAGCCATCTGAGTGATGTGTGTTGAGGAACAGGGTAGAAGATGGAGCTCTCTGGGAATGGCCTCAGTTTTTTTTTCAATGAAATATGAGGCTAGATTCTCAGTCAATTCCATATATATGAATAAGAATCTTCATTACAATATACTGATGAGTGAGCAGCTAGGTTTTGGTTGAAGAACTCTAGGTCATTACCTTCTGAAACAGTCTATTCTACTTTTATAAAGCTTTAATTATTAGGAAGATTTTTTTCTTACATCAAGCCTTTGGTTGCCTTTTAAAAACTTCCATTCATTGCTTCACTCTGGGGGTGTGGTGATGGGGGAAAGCATGAGTATAAATCCTTCGGCATATATTTTAAGACTGTTCTCATGTCCATTTTATATCTTCTATTCCTCATGTTGAGCATCTCTATTTACTTCAACCAGACCTCAGATGGTATGATCTCAAGCCACCTCACCATCCTGCTCACTTACTTCTTGAAGCATACCAGCGTCTTAAATCTGACATCTGAAATTGACCACAGTGCTCTAGATGTGGTTTCACCAGGGTGAAATACAGAGACACTATAGCCTCCTTAGTTCTGGATACTATGTTTTTTCTTAATCCATTAGCATTCTTGCAAGCCATATCCAGAGTGTTGATTCAGATTGATCATGTAGTCCACAGGAACACCCAGGAACCCTCAGATCTTGTATGGATAAGATCCCATCTAACTACAACTCATTAGTCTTATATTTTAGACGTTGATTTTTCAACCCAAGAGTAAAATTTCAAGTTTATACTTATTAAATTTCATTGTATTTGATTTAGACCAGGATTCCAATCAGTCAAGTATTTTCTATATTCTCACTCTCCCTCCCCATCTCCCTTCTTCTCCCTCCCTCCATTGATGAGATGGGCAGTCCATCATGGGAACTTGCACCCAAGAAATGTTTGTGTGTTTGTGTATATAATACATTGAAATTTAATAAGGATAATTTTGAAGTTATACTCTTGGGTTTAAAAATCATATATAAATACATATAAACATATATAATATATATAAACATATATGTATATACACATGCAACATTTCCATGGGTACCAGTATGCACACATATATATGTATATGTGTGTATATACATATACATGTATACACATGTCTATGCACATGTATATATATACATGTACACATTCATATATGTGTGTATATTTACATATGTCATATATATGTATATGATATATTTATATATCATTTATATATGCCTCTGATATGTTGGGTGAATCTTCTGGAAGAATACAGAGAAGTTATGAGAAGACATGGGAAAAAACATACTGTAAAAGAAGAGAAAAATGAGTTGCAAATCTATAGCTTTAAAGTGAGTAGCCTCAGTGATGAAATCAGAGATTCATTCATTTATTGAAGCAATCTGTTTGAAAATTAAATGCCTGTCTTTCAATATTTGAAACTCAGGGCAATCACTTTTAAAGAATCATTGATTTTCTAACATGATACTAAATATCATGGTATTTTTAGATGTACATACACATGTGTATGTGTTTATATTACCCTTCCTTATCTTTTTTGTGTCCCCTTTAAATTTCTCTAAGCTTTCTTCAAGTAATATGAAAGAAACAAGGAAACTCAAATAAGTTTCCATTATTGTAATCAAGCGAAATAAGATTTGACTCATTCCTCACCGGAAATATAACTAATTATTTTAAAGTTGTTGTGTTTTTGTCAAGAAATCTTTTTTTTTTCAAATTAGATATAAGCATCATTATTACACAATCATTACATCAAGCCCATATTAAGTAAATAAGTGAAGATTAACTATGTTCGGTTTTGATTTCAGAGAACGGCATGTTTCCAAGGATTTTCTAGCCATAGTGGCCCCTCCTCTGCTTTCTTAATTCTATAGTAAAACAAAGTCCATTTTTTCAGCCTCTTTAAATTACAGTCTTATTTCCACAAAGTGGCAAGCTTCATAGACATAGCCATGGGTAGTTTGTTTATATTCAGTGCACATTCATACGATATGTTTGGTTTTATTTACTCTTGGATGTGAGACTACTCTTGTTCTCACAACAGAGAGGGTAAAGGCACTGGCTCTTCCATTTCCAAGATTATGGGTTAGGGTCAAATTGACATTTCAAGTTAAGTAAATTTGACGGTATAAACCTGTATCGTGAAACCATCCCACACCATTGACAATGAAATATCTATGCCACAAAACCGAAATGGAAATAAGAACCTCTACCATAACTATATCCCGCACGATTGGGAAGAGATGTTATTTTTTCATGATGACAGGCCTCATGAAAGACAACTTTATATGGATGGTATTTCTTACAAAAGAATTAGTTCCCACAGTCTAAAGCTAAAGGACAGGAAATGGACAACTTAAGAAATAGCCTCAATTCAATTTCACTAGTATGGGGGCAGAAAATGACTTAATCTTCTAGTCACAAAACCTTCATATCATAGTGGATAACTTTATGAGTTAGTTATTCTGCTCTCCTTTCCCAAAAATTCATCACATGGCGGCCAACCTTCTAATGAGTTCATCTTCAATAAAGACATGATCGCAGATATGTAATCCATCATTGTGCTCATACTGAAAGTATGTCCATCCTGGATATCACTCACCAAGAAATATACTTCTTTGGCATAACCTTCTAGAAACCATGGTCACCTCTACAACATAATGAAGTGCCAGAATAGCAATTTGGTGGAAAGAGAGAGGGGTGGGTGAGAATAAGGGCAATCAAAAACTGAACTGGAAGATAAAATTTATCTACTATGCAACTTTGCTTTGAGATGACACCAATTACAAATTATAACGGTGATGATGATAAGGATAGCTTATATTTTATAATAGTTTACACAGATTGCTACATATGGTTCTCACAACAAATATTATAGGTCAGAGAGCTTGAGTGAGTTGTCCATGATCACACAGCTAATAAGATTGAAGTTGAAACTTAGTCCCCCAGATTACAATTTCAATGTACTTCAAACAAAGTAAAATTGAATACTGTGCTTCCCACTGTTTTTTTTTTTCCTTCTATTTTTCCTTCTCTGAGGTTGGAGGGTGGGAAGCAAGAAGCAGAGCAAGATTAATATTAAATAAAGGTAATAAGATATTTTAGCTTATCGGGGTTAATGTGAGAAATCTGGGCATGCTGGGGAGATGTTATGAAGAAAGTATTGCTTCTTTAAGAGCATTGTATGAATAATGTATTGTCATTCAACTCAGATCAGTTTCCCTCTTACAAGAGAGTCTGCAGTCCTTTGTTCTGTGACATTAACACATTGACATTATTCTTAGTTTGTTATTTAAGAAAATATTGGAAATATTAAACCTCTTTCCAGAAATATTTTTAATGTATTACCAGATGGGTGAACATTTCTCCAATCCAAGAATACAAAATTTATGACTCATTTTTATCTCTGGTTTTCCACTGTAAAGAATGGGTGTCAGCTTCCTATGTAATTTTGATTTGTTTATCCAGCAGTTTTGTTTGTCCATGCTGTTTTCCCTGTGCCAATTGTGGTCAATATTTGGTTTCCATAAAAGGTATGAGTTTTCTTTGAGGCTATCTTTTCTTGCCATTGCCAAACCCACAACTGATGCACCATTACTTGGACTTTTGCTCCTAATTTAAAACTTGGCATGGGTCCCCCTTTGGTGTAAAACATGAAACAAACTCTGTTTTTACATGGAAGCTGAGGAGGAAACTGTTTCCTTGATATTTTCGAATGTATAGGAAGGTTCTTTGTGTTGCTCTTAGGGGAAAAGAAATCTACTGTGCCATCCAACTGCCGCATAATCCTATGTATTTTATTTTATGCATTTAAGAACATTATTCCAAAAAGGATTTCATAGTTTTTCTACAGAATGCTAAAGGGATCCATTAAAAAAAATGTTAAGAACAACTGAGTAGACGAATTCTGGTATCCCTTCCAATTCTAAGATTCTATGAGTCTATACTCAGTTAATCCTATTATATGGTTTATAAATGACATCTTAGCAGCTTGACATATTCCCAAAGTGAACTTTTCATCAACCTTTCTTGGACTCAGTTTCTTTATCTGTAAAATGGTGATGTGACCTCTAAAGTTTCTTGTAGTCCTACTATTAATTGTGATGGGATGATAATTATCTTCTTGCTAGCAGGTTTAGGCCTATTTTTTGCTAACAAGTTTGAGGGCCCCAGATTGCAAGCATGTGTAAAGTCTGTGCTAGAAGGCTATTTTGAGGCCGGTTCCTTAAAACAGGTAGAGAGCACCAACAAATCCCCAATTCCGTTCTATACCCCAGTGACTCTACCATTTTTATCCCTAGATCCTGCATATCCAGGACCCACTCTGGACTCTACCCTGTGACAATTAAAATTTACAAGCCCTTTGAATTATGGAATATTTAAGTTTATGAGTCAATGAGTTAAGGCTAATTCTTCTATTGTAATGTTTCTATTGGATCTCTGCCCTACCCCCTAGGTTATATAATATCACCAAAAAAAAAAATCCAAAACCCTAGCAAATCAGATTTTGATGAGTATGAGGGGTGAAGAAGTAGCAAAGCCTGAGTTAAGCAATAGCAAATTGTTCAGCTGCAATTGTGTTGACAGATTTTTGGAAGAGGTTTATGTGTGTGTGTGTGTGTGTGTGTGTGTGTGTGTGTGTGTTCGTGTTCCTTTTGCCTTAATGCCTTTTTTTTAAAGGATAATCTCTAGGTCTCAACATTGCCTATGTTGGCAGTTTTTGCTGATTAGGTCATGATGTTGGGAATGATGATAGCATTACAAATGAACACTCCTTATGCTCTCTACTTCCAGATTTGGGTCTAGGGAAGGGGAGAACGAGTCATGTACTATTGCCTTGCAGCATTGAACCTATTGTTTCTTTAAGAAAAAGAAGCAGTGTGAGGTTGTAAACATTTTGGAAACAAATTCCACATCTTATAAGAAATAGCTTTATGATGGAAGGTAATTCATTTTTATTAGGTAATAAAAATGCATGGGATCATTTTCAAAGGAGAACTGATGGAAGAAAGTAGTATTGTTATTCTCCCTAGAAAGGCCACAGTGATATAGTAAGGTAATTCAGCCTTTTGGGAGCCCAAATTGCTTCACATCAGTCAGAGGATAAACCAAGGACTGCTTTTGAAGCTGAGTCACCTTGGGTGAATTATGAATACTGGATTAAAATAATCTGTGATTTCCATCCTTCACTTAGGAAAGTACATCTGTAGGAGCCCCCACCCCTAATTCCAATTGCAATTCATCTCTGACAGGATCTAAGATACAGCTTGATAGTCAGTGCACGCCCCATGTGAAAACCCCCTTTACCAATTTCTTTGCAATTTATTATCTTAGCCAGTTATCTGGGAGCACATGAGAATTTATGTGACTTGTCCAAAGAGCTAGTTTGTGTCAGAGACAGGAGGTGCACTCAAGACTCTTTGACTCTTAGGTGAGCTCTCTAAATATTATGTCGAACTGTCTCTTCAAAATTGAGCTGTTTATTTCTATACAGCTATGATGTCTAACTTAAGTTATGGCCCTGGTAGTCTTACCTGTCAGAACTTGATGAATGTTTCTCTGTCAGAGTTCTGTATTTTACACTGGTGCAAAAACTGGTATGAAGGTAAAACTAAGGTCTGTTTTTTTTTTTTAACAATGCTAGTGAAATTAGGAG
Source organism: Phascolarctos cinereus (assembly GCF_003287225.1). Taxonomy (NCBI): domain Eukaryota; kingdom Metazoa; phylum Chordata; class Mammalia; order Diprotodontia; family Phascolarctidae; genus Phascolarctos; species Phascolarctos cinereus. The sequence goes on from NW_027555514.1 coordinate 244,478,725, forward strand.
AAAATGCTCAGATTTAAAAGTTTCTTTTGCCTTGACTTCCAAAGGTTTGACTGTTTATTTGCCTAAAAATTACAGACCCTACTCTTCTTCCTCCCACCCCTCCTCATTTTCCTTCTCTTTCTTCTTCCTCCCTCCCTGTCTCCCTTTCTCTCTTCTGTCTTCCTTCCTTTCTTTTTTCTTTCTTCTTCTTTTTCATTTTCATCTTCTTTCTTACATTTTCTTTCCTTTGGACAGACTGAAAGTCTTAACATAATAGAATTTGTTATAATACTATTCTCTGGCCCCTAGCCTTGAATTAAATCCAAAGGCATAGTCATATAATGATTAATCAAAGAAGAAAAAGAAGCTGATCGTACTTGGCATTGGCATTAAATCTTTTCATCTAATGACTCTCTTATGTTCCAAATGATTTTATTTGTGTCTGGACAGTTTTTTCCTTGGAGAAAAATCCTTGATATTGAAATATTCAGATTCCCACTGGTAGTAACTACTACATCTTCAAATTTATCTTTATATTCAATTGTGACTCTCACTATCTTACTCTCAGGAGGCTCTAAATCTATGCTTTACTATTAGTTTGTGACTTGCTCAGGCCCATTTGTAACTACTTTGTCTTTTTACGTATGGATACTTCTAATTGTGACCCAATTCCTTGCTAACTGTTTCCTAATTACATGTTAATCTGAGTGGATTGGCAGTAGGGAGTGTGGGCCTTGTAGGCTCTCAGGCAGAGACAATAAAGACCTCTATGGTGACTGTGAATAGTCTGTGACAAATTTCCAGCCAAGAATTTCAAAAGAGAAATTGCATGAAGGACATGTCCTAGAGATGTAGAATTGGAAAAGAAGGTAGGCTGGGTATTTGTTTTGAGTTAATGATGACCAGTGGACACATCATTAGTTCCACTTTTATCTGCACAGTGTCAGAAGAATTAAAGGGAGGCCATGAGTACATTGGGTAGATTCCTATAAAGGATTTATGGAATGACATAGATCTGAGTTACATAGAACAGTAATGAATGGGTTGTGATTTTCATCATTGGAGGGTGTCCTCATATTGATGACATCACAAATTAGTCAAAGTAAATGAATATTATAAAAATGTCAGGATTGCAAATTATTTTATTCATTCATTCACCATATATCTGTGCTGAAGGTACTGTGATAAGCACTGGAAGAGGTACAAAAACAAACAAAAAAAAGATACAGTTCCTTTGCACAAGGAATCTACATTTTGTTGGGAAAGATACACCTCATGCATAAGTTGGTATGACATAATACAAAATGTATTTGAGGTAAGACATATCCAAAGTGCTCAAAGAATATAAAAGAAGGGAGAAAATATTTTCAGGTGGGCCTTGAAAGGAGAGAAAGATTCCAAATTTGGAGATAAGGAAGAAGTAGATTGGAGGACTATATGAATGCATAAATGCCAGAGGCAGTATGTCTAGCTTAGAGAATAGCTATTTGTCCAATTTATGAGGGGTGTAGAATGCATGAAGGGGAATAGTGTGATATACCCTTAGAGGAAGGTTGATTTGAATTAATTTTGGAGTGCCCTAAATGAGAGGTCACTGAATTTGTACATTATTCTGGAAGCCTATGGAAGACAGTGGCAGTTTTGAAAGAGGGGGAGTGACATGCTTAGACCTGTCTTGGAAACCTTTGTTTTGACTGCTATGTGAAGAGACATATTTTTAAATAGAAAATAAGAGGAATCTATATATATATATATATATATATATATATATATATATATATATATATATATATATATATATATATATATATATATATATATATATATATATATATATATATATATATATATATATATATATATATATATATATATATATATTTTTAAACTAAACAGAAATTTGCAGAGAGTACCCTTTAGGATTATTCTTAAACATGTATAGTTGTTTCTGACAATTTTGACATTTTGAATTTCCTGGCCAATATCCAGGAAGCAAATAATACATTGATATAGATATTAAACATATATAACACATATAAAGTTCTACATGTAAGACTAATATATAATCTATATCTATATCTATATCTATATCTATATCTATATCTATATCTATATCTATATCTATATCTATATCTATATCTATATCTATATCTATATATACACACACACATATACAAACACATATATATCTTTTCTATTTTGCTCCAGTTTTTGGTCTGAATATTTCATGACATAGAGGAATATCTAGGCATTTACAAATTACTGGTGTCTCTGAATTCCTATACTCAATGATTCCAGAAAGACTAGTTTCCTTTAGAAACCATGTGGTTCATGAGTGTGAAATTTCATATGAGTGAAAAATCTCTCTACATCCCGGTATGTCATTGTTGAAGATTATGTAAAGTCCTTCTGTGGCCTTTCCTTGAAGATGTAGTATTTCAGGAATGATTTATTATGATATTCCAAGAGCTTTAGGATTCTTTTCTTTGCTTCCTATGTTTTTTTTTTTCGAGATATCTAAAGTCTAGCTGCAACTTGGAAACCAAGTGGCAATTGAATAACAAATTATTGAGAGTATGTCAAAGGGGATGATCAGTGAGGTATGAGTTATACTAGATGGTCTTTGGGGTTCCTTTCATCACTTAGATTCTGAGATTCTTTGGGGATATACCACAAAGGGATGAATGGAGAGATGGCATTTCAAAAAGTTGGGAATTTTTAAAATTAATGTTCCTCAATAGAACTTAAAATCTCTGAGGACAGGACATGTCCCACTTTTGAATTCATATCTGTAACACTTAGCGTGGTTCCTGGAACATAGTAGACACAATAAATAAATGTTTGCTGATTTATTTATTTGTTGATTTTATTATATTGGCCAAAAAAATAAGTGGAAGAGAAGAAAAAGACTAAAATCAAGAGGGTGCTATGAGATAATCCTTAGATTAAGAATTTAGAAAAAGAGAGTTGGGAATAGAGAGATAAAAACAAGAAATATAAAATAATGATTATAAGAATATACTGGCACAGTTTATGTATGTTGGTACCTATATGCAGAAAATAGTTTGTTTTAAAATGTATCAACTGTTTTTACTTAGCCAATTAAAACTAGCACAGAGGGAATATTTGGCTTGGGAATTTCAAAATATAGCTAATTATAAAAGCAGGTAAACAACATTGTTTACATTTTAAAATTCAGTTCATTAACAATTACAATAACAATGAATAGTTTCACAAATGTTTGAACTCAAAGCTTTTAAGTCAATAGCTATTTACAAATTTAACTTAATTGTTTCTGAACTCAAAAAAACCCTATTAGACAATTACATAGCTGAAAAACATTCAAGCCAAGAGGAAAGTACATTCAGAGGAATAACATAAATAGTCTATGTAGAAAATAAATAGGCATTCTTTCTGAAGAGTGACCCTGTATTTATGTAGAAGCACAAGAAACACAATGAAAGAAATATAAAATAACTGCCTCATGTTTGGACATTGGAAAAACAACAACAGCATAATGAATAATGTAATGTTTGGCCTCATGGTGGGCAGTACACAAAAGAACAGACTTAAGAGGTGAAATTAAGGGCAGTCTGTCGGAATTTTCCATTATTTTGTAATTCAGTTTAAAGTTTCTATCAGAAATACAACTTGTAATGGAAAGACATAGACAATCAGTTTCAGAATTGGGAAAACTGACCCTGAAAAACTCTCATACCATAAAATGGAAATGGAAATGCAGTCAAAGAAGAAAGAAAAAGAATCTTCACATCTAATAAACACTTAAAGAACAAATGAAATAGGAAATGATCAGCACGTATGGCCAAGGCTGCATGTTACAAGTTGCTATCTTTTCTTTGGAATGGGATTTTATTGATGATGCTACTTATAGGAAGGACAGTTTGAGTGAGAGACAGCATGGTACAGCAGCCAGAGGGTCATGGAATCCTAGAACTAGTGGTAGAAGTTCTTAGAGGCCATATAGTCCACACCACCCTCCATTTTACAGATGAGAAAAGTGAGGCCCAGAAATATTAAGTGATGTGCTCAAAATCACAGAATTATTTAAATGCAGAACCTCTCCCCGACATGTATTTTTTTCATCTTTCAACTGTAATGTACTGCCCTAGGTAGATAGAGGGCTGAATGAGGAGTCAATGCAACCTGGGTTCACATCTCACTCTGACACTGGCTTACTAGTTGTGCCAGCGTGGATGGATTGCTTAACTTCTCTGTACTTAAGTTTCCTTGTTTTAATAGGGGTGAAATAAACATTTATTAAGCACAAGGGAAATCTCATTTGATCCTCAGAACAACCTTGACCGACGGATGCTACTATGATCCCCATTTTAGAGCTAAAAAAACTGGGGCAGGCAGAGATTATGACTTTCCTAGAGTCACATAGCTACATGATACAGTAAGTGTCTGAGGAGGGATTCAGACTCAGACTTTACAGATATCAGGCTTAGTGTTCTATATGCTATGCCAGCTAGTTCCTACATGATGGTGATTACAGTATTCGTAGTACTTAATTCACAGGGCTGTTGGAGGCGCAAACGAGAAAACTTATGAAAATTGCATCACAAAATTTATAGCATTATATAAATGTCAGTTTTTATTATTGATGAGTTTCCATTGGACTACACTTACAAACACTGCTACAAAGTCAATGGGAATATCCATGCCAATACCTCTCCTTACAATGGACCTTTTTAATTATAACATTCAGAAGGTGGTGCTAAATGATGGAAAGCAATGGGATATGCCATTTCAAAATGGAAATAGGGGAGAACATTTTACAATAAAAATGATTAAATGGTATAATGCCAAATGAGAGGGTTGAAATAAACTAAATGATGAAAAATTTTCTGAGTGTTTTTTGTTTTTGTTTTTTAAAGAGAAGCCAAAAGCACAACTCTTCAAATCCAAGAGTTTCTTTGAAAGTTACCATTGTTACTGAAGGCCCCATACTTAATAAAAGATATTTACTGCATTTGGGTAAAAAATTGCTTAGAGTTAAGCCTTTCTCCTTTCAATCTGCAATGAATATTTTGGCCAGAAATTGACTTAAGAGCACAGCAGTATTAACAATTCTCCATTAATCTATAGTAGATTTCCAAATGAGAAATATCAGCATCTATTTCACTTCAGGTTCTGGTTTCATTTATTTCCTGGGAGTATGCTGGAGTTCCTCTTAGCCTTCCTACAATCCATCCACATTTTGCATTTAAACTCAATGTTTACTAAGAGATTAGCAGACATATTTGGCAGTGTGGAGCAATGAGGGTACAAAGACGGATCAAGATATGACACTTACCTCAAGGAGCTTATAAACTAGTTAACTCCTCATTTGCCTTGAATCTTTCACCTGGAATACAGTAAATTAAGAGTCTTGAAAGGTACATCGTTTAGACTTGTTACATCCACTCAGTTGCAAGCCGCATAGATATTACAGGTTCACTTTATTTTTGCCACTCAAATTAAAATGAGACAATATATCTCCTTTTCTATGATTTATTAGGGTTTTATCATATTCACATATATTCCTATGTGTAAAAAAATCACTTATACATTTTTTAAAATATCAAATCTATTATGTTCATCATTAATTGCTCCTCTGGTGCTTGTGTGTGTATGTGTGTGTGTGTGTGTGTGTGTGTGTGTGTGTGTTAAATGGTTACTGTTAGTTACATTGTATTTGTTATCATGTTTAGACATATATACATACAAATACATATACATACATACATAGGACAGATATTTCAAATAGACCATGAGCTTGCAGTTAAATAAGAGGAAGAGAGAAGACTGAATTACCTTTGGGAAATGGCACAGAGATTTGAAAGACTTTCCTTCCCCCAGCTACACCTTACAACAATGGCCCTTTTAAACAACAGTTTTCATCTACTTCTGCTACATGATGGGAAATAATAGAATATGCCACAATCTACACAGCTCAAGTAGAGTAGGATAAGTATATATTAGCGATAAAACATCATGAAGGAAAGGTGGCGAGTGTTACAGAATCTTGAAGTGTAATTTGAATGAGAAGACTGTCAAATGGCTAGGATCTCATAATTCAATTAATTAAACATGTATCCAGCACTTACTACATCTAGAACAATTGGCTTTGTTTGCTAAAAAACAACACTTGATGAATCTTGAAAAAAAATTTCAAACTAAAAATTCAAAATCTCACTTAGCATTGATCCAGCCCTTAATATTTCAATAACAACTTCTCAGCTGCTTCACAGGGTTATTATGAAAATTAAATAAGATCATGCTTTAGGAAAGCATCTAGAAAATTGCAAAATACTAATTGCATGCTATTTTTCCAAGAGTTTGGCTAATTACTATTATAATTCCTTGAGAGGTCCTATTTTCTGGGCCTATTTTTGCTGGGGTTTTTTGCTGCTATTTTTTTTTCTTTTTCTTCTTTTTCATAGTAGGCAATTTGTCCATAGCATCAACAACAAACATATATCTACCATCTCCAGAAGCGCTGAGTGACAAAGAGGCAAATTTAGGTCTGTTATAAGGCAAGACTTCCTAACAGCTTAAGGTTTTCAAAAAGTATGCGGGCTTCCTTGGGAGGTGGTACACACCCCCACCCTTTATTGTTGTTGTTGTCTTGTTCAACTCTTTGTGACCCCCATTTGGGGTTTTCTTGGCAAAGATCTTGGAGTGGTTTGCCATTTCTTTCTCCAGCTCATGTTACAGATGAGGCAAACAGAATTAAGTGACTTGCCCAGGGTCACAGAGCTATTGTGTGAGGCCACATTTGAACTCAGGAAGATGAGCTTGACTACAGTCCTAGTGCTCTATCTACTATGCTACCTAGATGCCCTTATTGGCAGCCTGTAAACAAAGGTTGGATAATCATCCATTGGGTGTTTCATAGTGGGTATGGGTTCAATTTGCTGGCCTTTTAAACATTTACTTGACATAAGTAGAAATCTTAGGCATTTCATCTTTTCTCTCTCTCCCCCTGGACATAGTGGGCCACCTCTTTTTCCCATCATACATTTCCTCTAAAATACATGTTATGCCATTTTAATCATCCAACAAGCATTTATTAAGTCCTTACCACGTTCCAGGTACAATGTTTTGTGTTGAGGACATGAAAGGAAAGGGAAACAAGTACTTTATTTTTTATTTACTTATTTTTAGTTTTCAACATTCATTTTTATAAGATTTTGAGTTCTAAATTTTTCCTCTCTCCTTCCATTCTCCCCTCTCCAAGAAAGCATGCAATTATATTAAACACATTTCCACATTAGTCATGTTGTAAAAGAAGAATCAGTACAAAAGGGAAAAGCCATGAGAAAAACAACAACAACAACGAAGAAAATAACATGCTTCAATCTGCATTCAGATTCCATAGTTCTTTCTCTGGCTGTGAATAGCATTTTTAATCATGAGTCTTTTGGAAATATCTTAGATCATTGCATTGCTCTGAAGTGCTAAGTCTAACAGTCGGTCATCACACAATGTTGCTGTTATTGTTACTGTGTACAGTGTTCTCCTGGTTCTGCTTACTTCACTTAGCATCAGTTCATACAAGTCTCTCCAGATTTTTTGAAGTCCACCTCCTCATCATTTCTTATAGCACAATAGTATTCCATTACATTCATATACCACAACTTGTTCAGCCGTTCCCCAATTGATGGGAATCCCCTCAATTTCCAATTCTTGGCCACCACAAAAAGAGCTGCTATAAATATTTTTGTACATGTGGTTCCTTTTTCCTTTTTTATGATCTCTCTAGGATGCAGAACTAGTAGTGGTATAGATGGATCAAAGGGTATGCACAGTTTTAAAGCCCTTAGTTCCACATTGCTCTCCTGAATGGTTGGATCAGTTCACAACTCCACCAACAATGCATTAGTGTTCCAATTTTCCCACATCTTCTCCAACATTTATCATTTTCCTTCTTTTGTCATGTTAGCCAATCTGATAGGTGTGATGTGGTACCTCAGAGTTGTTTTAATTTGCATTTTTCTAATCAACACTGATTTAGAGCATTTTTTCATATGACTATAGATAGGTTTAATTTCTTCATCCAGAAACTGCCTGTTCATATCCTTTGACCATTTATCAATTGAGGAATGACTTGTATTCTTATAGATCTGACTAAGTTCTCTATATATTTCAGAAATGAGGCCTTTATCAGAGACATTGGCTATAAAAATTAAAACAAGTACTTAATAAACACCAGCTATGTACTAGAAACTGTGCTAAGTGTTTTTACGTTATTTTATTTGATCCTCACCATGGCCTTGGGAGGAGGGTGTTGTTATTTCCCTTTTAAATTTAAAGAAACTGAGGCAGACAGAAGTTAAATGACTTGTCCAGAGTCACAGAGTATAAATTCAGATTGGAACTCAGGTCTTCCTGAATCCAAGCCCAACGCTCTATCTACTGAGTCACCACCTGCCTCTAAGAAGACAATATGTGCATGTTTACATATATTTGTAAATATATGCAAATACAGAGTAATTAAAAAAAAGGGTGTTCCAAAAGTCTTCGTGCAGATTTAAGTTATTAAACTTTAGAATTGCACTCAGACTTTTGAAACACCCTGTTAAGGCACATTTTGAGGGGAAAGATACTAGCATTTGGTGATATCAGTGAAGGTTTCACAAAGGAGAAGGTGCTTAAGTTGTGTCAGTACTTTCTGAGTGCGAGCCATCATTAGTTGTCATATAGTGAAGCCTACTGATTCCCCCTGGTATGTCTCCCTATTGCCCTTTGCATCACTACAATTTTCATTCTTCAGAGACAGACTATGCATATCAAAAGATAACTGATGCCCCGAATGTCTCCAACTTGACACACCCTAAGGGAATTCTGCTATTGTCACTGTGAGGTTTTTTTTCTCTTCATAGTAGTTTATTCTGATGAATATTCCACCAGAAAGAACCCTGAGCTTGGAGTCACAGAGAGACCTAGAATTCAAATCCATGCTCTGCTCTGCCACTCACTACCTGTGTGACCTTGGGAAATCACTTAACCTCTCTTGGCCTCAGTTTCCAAACCTGTAAAATGAGATAACTAGAAACTAATCAGTCTCAGAGATTATTTCACCTCTAGATTTGTAATTTGGTGATACTATCCCTTTTGCTAGCTTGTGCCTAAGATGCCAGATATATGGTACATGTAATAAGTATTAGGGGAATTCGGAGCAATAATTGAAGACTGAAGCTTTTGATGAAAAAGGTGAGTTCAAATCAGATCTTCAGAGGTAAGGAAGAATTAAGGTAGTTGGGAAGGATGAGATAGAAATTACAAAGGAAGAATTTTCACATTGTACTTGGGAAACAGTAAGTAGACTGGTCTGAAAAGAATTGCAGATTTGTGTATTGGGATTAAAAGTACATAGAAAGAGCAAATATGTAGAAATATGTAGAAAAATAGAAAATCTATAGAAAATGTACAAAAAAGCTATTGTTGTTTCACTCATATATGACTTTGTGACCCCATCTGGGATTTTCTTGGCAAACATACTGGAGTGTTTGCCATTTCCTTCTCCGGCTCATTTTACAGATGAGGAAATTGAGACAAACAGAATTAAATGCCTTGTCCAGGGTCACAAAGCTGGTAAGTGTCAGTCTAGATTGAACTCAGGAAGGTGAGTCTTCTTGATGTTAGGCCTGGTACACTATCCAGTGCGAAGACGTAGCAGAAATGAATAAGCATCAGGTTGTGGCAGACTGACTACCAAGCAAGTTAACATCACCTTATAGACAATACCATTATTCTAAAGGAAAGAAAATTGAAGGAATTACTAAAGCAGACTATGTCTTCACCTCCTTTTTCAAGGTATGGGAGGATATAATTATGAATGCATAACGATATTTCAGGTAACCTGAGAAAACACCTGCCATTCATTACCTGAGTCTCATTACTTTCATAGTGCTGAATGGGAAACAAATCCATATTAGCATGAAATACCTGCTAATTCATTATGCTGTATTCATTTAGCCTTTTATAATTGCATATCTGCAATAAAAAAAAAATTAGTAAGTACCTTCTCTGAGCTCATGGTAGGCAAAAAATAGATGCTTAATGGACTGATTAACTCATTACTCAGCATTGTACTAATCACCAACATAATAATAGGGTTGGATTCCATTGTCTAGCATTTGAGGTCTTCTATAATCTTACAACATCCGATTTTCCAAATCTCATTGCTTACTATTTCCCATCTACTTTATAATCAAACTGGACTATGCTTTGGCCCTGAATACACTCTATACTTTCCCACTCTGCCATGTTTTATTCAGGCTTTTTGCTACCTGCGAATAAACTTGACCAAATGAGATAATATTTGTAAAAGTATTTAGCACAGTTTATGGTACATACAGGTGCTGAATAAATGCTTATTCCTCTTCTCCTTCCCCTCCATATACTCAGCACCTGACATCCCCGTTTTCTCTTTACTCACTGAATTCCTCCTCTTCTCCAAAGATCAACTCAAATGTTACTTCCTCTAGGAAATTTCTCATGTAGCTTCTAATCAGTAATATTTCCCCTCAGTTTTACATAAGATTTTGTACCTCTCGGGTTTATTTATCAGATATAATTTTATCTTAGAGTTATCTTAGCTTTCCTATTTCTCTGGTAAACTATAAATTCCATAAAGGTAGGGACTATGTCTTATTTAAACATACTATCTCTTCCAGGTATAGTCCAGTTCTGTGCAGATAGTGATTGCTTAAAAATATTTGTCACATTTGTAGTTGAATGTAGAAGGCATTAACATGTTCTCATGATAGAAGTGATTATTGTGCATCCTCCATCAATTTCTTCCTGATAAATATCATTTGCCTGTGATAGCCACTCTTCAGATTGATCCACTATTTCCCAGCATTCCACAGATTTGTTTCATTGTTTAAAATATGTTATTTATCTGTGTGTAGTGATTATCTGAATAATTTATTGAGATTATAATTTTTTTCTTTTTTTATTTACTATAATGGCAGCCATGAAAAGACTCCTGGGGCTTTGATTCAGAAGACCTGGGTTTGAGCCCTAGCTCCTAAGAAACAACAATTAAATCACTGAACTCTGGGAAAACTCTGTCATGGTCATAATACTTGTACTATGTTATAGGGGGAAAATGTCTTTGCAAACTATAAAAGTTTATATAAATGTGAGCTATCTAATATAATTTTATAAATTATTTTGGATTGGGTCAGTTTGAGGATTCAGGCTCAGCATTAGAATGTAATGAAGTGCTCATGGACCACAAAAATGCAACAGAAACAACTTGCAGTTCAGATACAATGGTATTGTCTTTCCCCTTTGTTTTCACCATGGCAACTGGCCATGCTAAGTCAGAAAGACTTTCCTACGGAGAAGTAGCACAGAATGTTGGATAGGATGGGCCTTTTATTCCTCAGGCAGTAAGGAAACCAAACTAATAATGATTGAAGAATGGCCTCTCCAACCCTTTGAAGGGAAGTCATCCCATTCTACATAAAAAGATACTCTCCTACCACATACAGCATATTACATATCATATCATAAATCACATATTAATGTGATATCATACTATCTCATATTATATCATGTGGTTTCTCTTTCCTTGATCATTTTTTTTGCAGTTGCCAGAAGAAGGAATCTTTCTACATGCTGACATTTTAGACTTCAGAATATTTCAAATATAAAAGGATTTGGTACACAATGAATTTGACATTTTATTTTTTTTCTTAGAAGCAATATTAAATGCAGACTTTGCAGAGAACACTCCTTTACATGAACAATGTAGCTTTTTTTATGTCACTGAATAACTCCCCAAAATACTTTTGCATCTCACTCAAAGATAATTCTTAGATTTAATAGGATTTTAATCACACATTCGGGCGGAGATCATTCTTTTCTGTGAAAATATCTTGAGTCTGATCTCATCATTTTATTTAGGGGTACATGGGAGAGGTTAAAATTCTAAAAAACCAGAGGGCAGCATGCAAGTTCATTCTGGGGACAACACTTTTTTTCTATACATGTAAATTTTAAAGTGAATTTCAAAGCAAAATGTTAATCTGAATTAGCACATCTAAGGTACCTCTATTTATTTTGGCTCTCAGTCTGTATATTGTGTTATAGGCAGTTGGAAGGGAATTTCTAGACTGTTTTTGACACTGGTTTAGAAGAAGTAAGAGGTGCTACAAAGTTGGATGTAAAACTCTAGGCTTTATCACTGTCATGTAATTTAAAAAGAGTTCCATTAAAAGAAAAAAAAGCAGAGGGGTGGGAATGTCTTGAGGAGTAAACCAGTCAATTGAAAAAGATTTATTAAAGGCCTTCATATACAGATTGGGTATAAAGGTTCATCTAAAATATAGATATTGTCTAGCAAAGTGTATAATCCAATGGAATTTCTTTGTATATGTAAACTGGAAGCAAGAGATGAAGAAAAGGCAGAAGGAAGTCAGCCAGCCAAATTGGACAGTTGCCATTCGTTATATCTTACATTTCTTCTCTCGCTCCTATGCGTTTACAGAAGACATTTATTTTCCATATCTAGAATCCACTCTCTTCGCTTGACTTCCAAAAGTCTCATCTTCCTCCAAGATTCAATTCAGATGTCACCTCCACTATGGAGGCCTTCCATAAAGCTGATCAATTATTGATGTGCTATCATTCGTCAGATTGCTTTTTGTATGGCGGCTATGTTGGAGAGGGGGGAAAAAATCTCACTGTCTCATAGTGATTTGACATTTTCTCACTCATTCTTTTTGAGCTCTCTGCACCATGTGACACTATTTACCACCTTTTCTTTCTGCATATACTCTGCACCCTAGATTTTTGTGGAAATATTCCCTCCGGTTCTCCTTTATTTTCCTAAGTGGGGGGACAGCTGTCCAACCATTCCTTTTTAATCTCTTCTGTTAGTTATTCATCCATGTGCACCGTTAAATGTGGATTTCACCAAAGACTTTGTCCTGAGCTACTTTTTCTTTTTATACTTTATTATCTTAATTGGTGATCTCATAAGCTCCTGTGCCTTCAGTTATTATCTCCATGCAAATCATTTCCAGATGTATATATCCAGCCCTAGTCTCTCTGCTGGACTATAATAGTATATCTCCAGCTGTCTCTGGACATCTGATCTGGATATACAGTTTGGGTCTCTCAGACTGTCTGTTCCATAGGCATCCCAAATTCAATATGTCCAAAACGGAACTCATTATCTTTCTCCCTAATCCCCCTATGATTTTGACTTTTTTTTTTATCATTGTTGAGGGCATGACCATGCTCATCAGACCCATAACCTCGGTGTTATTCTTGACCCTTTCCTCATCCTCACTTACTCACATGCTAATTTATTAGCAAATTTTGTCATATCTACCTTTCCAGCATGTCTCACAGCCATCCCCTTTTCTCTATTCTTAGAACCACAGCCTTAATGCATGTCCTTCCTAGCTCTCACTAGGACTGTTACAATAACCTTCTATCTAGTCTCCTTACCTCAGTCTCTCCCCATGCTCATTTCTTGTCCACTAAGCTTCCAAGGTTATTTTTCTAAGTTGTAGTTCTGACCTTATAACTCTCCTCCTGGATCAAAAATAAACTCCTCTGGCATTTAAACATCTTTATAACTTGTCTCCTTTTTACCTTTCTTAAATATCTTTACCTTACTCTCCCCTCTTTACACACTCTGTGAACTAAGTACCTTGGGCTACCAGTAATTCCTTGAACATGACTCTCTGTCTCTCTCTGTCTCCTGTCCCTGTACATTTATACCCATTGTCCCTTATGCCTGTGATTCTCTGCCTCCTCACCTCTGATTCTTAGTTGCTCTTCCTTCAAGATTCAGCTCAAAGCCAACCTTCTATAGGAGTCCTTTCCTAGTTCCCCTAGCTATTAATGCTTTCCTCTTCAGATAGTTGCCTTCTCCATTAGAATGATTATTTGGCAGAGACTGGTGTTTCTGCTCTTTTCTTTTTCTTTTTGCCTTCCTTTGTATCCTTAGTGCTTAGGCCAGTGCCTTCCTGGCATTTAATAAAGGCTTGTTGACTCTGAATGAATGAGTGAATGTATGACTGGTGACAGTGAACAAGGATTCACTTTATCCCAGTTCTTTGTGTCTGGTGTTTCAGTGTGATTTGAAGGTAAGTAGGCTTATTTTTCCCAAGATGCCCTGAATCAACACATTGGTCCTGGTTGAAAGATGGTGGAGTTGCGAAGCCACCATAAATAAAATTTGGGGCAGCCAGGATTCATGTTGTTGAACAGGATTTCAAGAGCTTTGATTATTTGTCTAGGGTCAAAAGAGTACCTGAAGAGACATCGAAAGAGATTCAAATCTCTCCCAACCTGGCCAAAGGTAGTTGTAGCTATCAGTCAAACCAGAGATGACCTAGATGCAGATATACTGTGTATTAATCTTAACCTAGAGGAAATCACAACTAGATGTGAGATGAGATACGGAGATTATCTTCACTGAACATCTCCAATTCTACTAGACTCAGAATTGAATCCTATTTACCTCCTTATTTTTTGGGGAAAGCTAGACTGGCCCAGAAATTGAATCAATGTAAGGAATTTCCCCAAAATAAGCTATCTCAACCGATAGAGATGGCCAAATATCCTCTAACTTATGGTCCCAAAATTGCCTGAGACATCAAGCTGTTAAATGAATTGCCCAGGATCGCAGAATCAATGTGTGTCAGACAAGACTTTGAACCTCAGTTGTCCTGACTCAAAGGCCAACCCTCCAGCCACTATTCTATGATGACTCTCATAAATGTACTTTTGAAAAAATATATTTTATTTTGAATTATCAAAAATCACTTCCATAAGCTTTTGAGTTTAAAATTTTTCTCCTGTTCCCTCCCCACCTCCCTCCCCAAGACAGCACGCAATCTGATATAGGCTATACATATACATTCCTATTAAACATTTTCACATTAGTGATATTGTAAGTAAGAATTAGAACTAATAGGAGGAACCACCAGAAAGAAGAAAAAAATAGCAAATAGTATGCTTTGATCTGCATTCAAAATTCACAGTTCTTTCTTTGGATGTGGATAACATTTTCCATCACGAGGCCTCTGGGGATGTCTTAGATCCTTGTATTGCTGAGAAGGGTTAAGTTTATCAATATTAGTCGTTGCACAACATGGCTGTTACTATGTACAACGTTCTCCTGGTTCTGCTCACTTCACTCAGCATCAGACCATACAAGTCTTTCCAGGTTTTTCTGAAGTCAGCCTGTTCATCATTTCTTATAGCACAATAGTATTCCTTTACATTCATGTACCACAACTTATTCAGCCATTCCCCAACTGATGGGTATCCCCTCAATTTCCAATTCTTGGTCATCATAAAAAGAGCTATTATAAATATTTTTGTACATGTGTGTCCTTTTCCCATTTATATGATCTCTTTGGCATATAGCCATAGAAGTGCTATTGCTAGGTCAAAGGGTATGCACATTTTTATAGTCCTTTGGGCATAGTTCCAAATTGTTCTCCAAAGTGGTTGGATCATTTCACAACTCCACCAACAATGCATTTGTGTTCCAATTTTCCCACATCTTCTCCAACATTCATCATTTTTCTGTTTTGTCATGTTGGTCAGTCTGATAGGTGTGATGTGGTACCTTGGAGTTCTTTTGCTTTGCATTTCTCTAATCAGTAGTGATTAGGAGCATTTTTTCATATAACTATAGATGGCTTTGATTTCTTCATCTGAGAACTGCCTGTTCATATCCTTTGAACATTTGTCAATTGGGGAATGACTTGTATTCATATAAATTTGACTTAATTCTCTATATATTTTAGAAATGAGGCCCTTATCAGAGACACTTGTTGTAAAAATTCTTTCCCAATTTTCTTCTTTCTCTCTAATCTTGGTTTCGTTGGCTTTGTATGTGCAAAAACTCTTCAATTTAACATAATCAATATCCATTTTGCATTTTGTAATGTTCTCTATCTCCTGTTTGGTCATGAATTCTTCTATTCTCCATAAATGTGATACGTAAACTATTCCTTGCTTTCCCAGTTTGCTTACATCATCAGCCTTTATATCTAAATCATGAACCCATTTTGACTTTATTTTGGTATATGATGTGAGATTTTGACCTATGCCTAGTTTCTGCCATACACTTTTCCAGTTTTCCCAGCAGTTTTTGTCAAAGAGTGAGTTCTTATCCCAAAAGCTGGGGTCTTTGGGTTTATCAAATAACAGATTACTATAATCATTGACTACTGTGTCTTGCATACTTAACCTATTCCACTTATCCACCACTCTGTTTCTTAGCTAGTACCAAGCAGTTTTGATGATTGCTACTCATAAATATACTTTTTAAAATAGATAGGAATGCATGCTTCTATTTATCAGTTCTTTCTTTGGATTTAGATAATTAATGATTGTTAAATAGAATAAAGAAAACTTCACTTGGATTTAAGTATATATCTGTGTGTGATGGGAATAATCTAAATTATTTTGATTTAAAGTACAAAAATGAAGTCCTATTTCTGAAATTCAGCTCACCCAAATGTTTTCAAACATCACTAGGTTTACCATCTCTTTGTCAGCCCCTGCAATGTATACAACTGGCAGACTCACTGTCTCTTGCTCATCCCAACTTCCTTTAAATAATTCCTGTGTTAAGGGAAAAAAAAAGACACATCTGATACCAATAACACATATCCTCAGAGATTAAAAGAATGTGTCTCACATAGACTGAGGTTCACTGAGTATACTAAACACAAAGTACATAAAAGAAGAAAGGATGTATTATCTTACTATTAGGTCTTCAAATAGGTTTTAGAGAAGCACAGAATTGTAGAATCTCCAAATTGGAATGGATCTCAGAGGCCATCTGGTATAGCACAGACTTCACCAAGTATCCCCTCTACTCATCCCCCACAAGACACCACCTACTTTTTAACAGAAGAATTCAAGCATGGGATTACCCACCAGCTCCCGAGGCAGCCCATTCTCCTGATAGATACCTCTAATTGCTAGGATGTAGAAATTTCAGAGAGTAAGATTTAGACTTGATGAAAGAAAAAATAATGAACAAATTTAAAAGAATAAAACCAAGCTATACAAAAGCACAATGAGTTACTTCTGAAGGCAGTGAATGATTCCTTCCTAGATGTTTATAAAGACAGTCTGGAAAACTTTGGTTATATTGTAAGGGGATACTTTTTCAAGAATGATTTTGACTATATCAGGGGTTCTTCACTTTTTGTGCAGCATAGACCTCTTTGCCAGGTCAGTTAAGCCTTGTAGAACCTTTGTCAAATAATATTTTTGTATCTCTCTTTTTAGATTAAATTTTATTTTATTTTCAGTTCTAAATTCTCTCCCTTCACCTTGCTTCCCTCCTGTATCAAAATAGAAAAAAATATATTACTAACATGAATAGTCATGGAAAATAAAAATTCACATTAGCCTTGTCAGAAAGAAAAAAAAAAGAGAGGAAGGAAGGAAAGAAAAAAATGGAGAAAGGAAGAAAAAAGAAAGAAAAGAAGGAAGGAAAGGGAAAGAAAGAGAAAGTGAAAGTAGGGAAGAGGGAGGGAGGAAGGCAGTAGAAAATAAGTTTCCATTTGTATTCTGAGCTGGGCAGGACCTGGAAAAAAAGATATACTAAAGTATTATTGGTGGAGCTGTGAACTTGTATAACCATTTTTGGAAACCAGTTTGGATCTACACACCAAATGCTATTACACAATATATACTCTTTTACCAGATGGTAATGTTACTAATACTCTAAGAGATCAAACAAAGAGGAAAAGAATTCATATGTACAAAATATTTACAGCAGCTCTTTTTGTAATATCAAGGAATTGAAAACTGAGATGCCCAGTGATTGAGAAATGCCTGAATAAGTTATAGTATGTGAATGTGATTGGAATACTGTTGTGCTGTAAGATATGGTGAAGACAGGTTCAGAATAAAATTTTATGTAATTGGAGGAAATATGCAATTTCAGGTATAGATTTGTGAAAATGATGATTTTCCCCATTCAAAATCACAGAACTTCAAAAATCTCTCCACAGATCATTTGGAGGTTGGCCACATGTGGTTGACACAGTGGATAGAAACTAGAGTCTGGAGTCAGGAAGACATCTCCCTGGATGCAGATCTAGCCTCAGACACTTAGTAGTTACATGACCCAGGGCAAGTCATTTAACCATTTGCCTAAGTTTTCTCATCTATAAAATGGACAGAGAAAGGAAATGACAAACCAGTGTAGTATCTTTGCCAAGAAAACCCTAAATGGGGTCACAAAGAGTTAGACATGACTGAAAAACAACTGAACAACAAAAACCACAGTCTAAGAATCTTCAGATCAGATGGTATCTGTTTTACTCTCTAATTCTGAGAATCCTTAATTCTGTGATATATATTAAGGATCAAGGCAAGGTCAGGGCAAAATATTATGATAGATTTGAGGAAGGAAAGATCACTTCTAACAGAGAGGATGAGCAAAAGCTTTATGGAGGAGATACTATGTGAACTAGACAATGAAAATTTGGAAGGATTTCAACAGATAGAGATGAGAAGGGTATGGAGTGGAAATGAAGGAGTGCATTCTCCATGTGAAGGGAAACTAGAGATGACAGGCAAATTCAAAGAATAGCAAGTAATCCAGCTCAGCAGGAACATGGAGTTTTTCAAAGGGATTTTTATCAAGGATTCATCTCTCTCCCAAATTCAGTCCTTTATCAGTCTCTAATAGTCTTCTGGACCTCTTTACCTATGTGTCATGTAGGTATCCTAAACTCCATATGTGCAATTATTGAGAAAAGCATATTATTGAGAAAAATAGTACAAGTATTGATAAAAGTACAAAGAGTATCTTTAATAAAGGTATAGTGGGGGGAAAGGTAGTTTTTTATTCAAATTATTTTCTTTGGAAGACCACATTTTTATCAGCATAATTGAATTAAAGATGCTAAGAATACAATAACTTGCTCTGCATTGTTATTATAAAAATTAAACCTGTTAGAATGGACTTGTTAGAAAGAAAGAATGGACTTAGAAGCTCTTCCCTAACAAAGAGTCATTTGAGTATATATTAAGATCATTCAAAGTTCCTTGAGAAATGGAACCACGGCTAATGTTCTGTGATCTTTGTTCTGTGATCCTTGATTATTAACATCATATGACACATAAAACCAGACAATATGTGCTGATCCAGGGCTAGCCTGTGCAGGAAGAAGTAGAAGAGAGATAGATTCCTTGTGGTTGGTGAAGTCTTTTAGATACTTCTGTTTCTTGTTTAAATTTTACTGAGCACAATAAACCCCAGTGTATTGGTGGGTGTCTCCAAGGAAGTCCATAAATACCTAAAAGAAATCAATTTCACAATCCATGGGTGAAAAACTAAATGGATGAAAAAAGTCTGCTACATAGATTATCATGATGTTTTTCTAAAGTTTCATAAATTGAATTGGTTCATCATAACTCCTTTCCAGGAGAATGTCTGTAATGAATAATGAATGGGGCCCAAAGTTAAATAAAATGAAGAGAAGATTCTAGAACACATTTGGAAAATTGTGTAGGGCTTTAAATGACCCTAAGCTTTTCTTTAATAAAAGTTAACTCTTTTGAAAATTGAATACTGAACATCAGTACAATTATTAAAAATTGTTGGGGCAGCTAGGTGGCACAGTGGATAGAGTATGAGTCAGGAGGACCTGAGTTCAAATCTGACCTCAGACACATAACACTTTCTAGCTGTGTGATCCTGGGCAAGTCACTTAACCCCATTGCCTAACCAAAATAAATAAATAAATTTTAAAAGATTGTTTAGTGACTACTTAAAATTAAGTTAATTTCTATGAATTAATATAATTTTTCATTGTTTTTTTTCCATGCCTATTAACTACCCACAAAACTCTGTACCCCCTGCCAAAGTTGAGTAGAAGTGCTTCCTTATACTAATCTGCACATTCAAGTTAAACCACCTGAGAATGCAGACATACTTCTGGACCTCCAGTCTACCACCTCTCTGCCAAGGGGTAAAAAATATGTTTCGCCCTTAGACTTGTGAATTCATGATTGATCACTGCTTTGGTCAAAGTTCTGAATCCTTATGGATTGGCTTTCCTTTCTGGTCATGACTAAATTGTCCACCTGATTCTGCTAACTTCACTCTGTATCTTTTCATACAAGCCTTGACATATTTTTTTTAAATTCATATTTTCTTGATTTCCATTCTATTGCTAATTCCATGACATTCATATAACATTTCATTCAGCTATCCTCCAGTAGATGAATATCTATTTTGTTTCCTTATTTTTTCTACAATAAAAAGCTCCACTAAATATTCTAGATTTTCCCCTGACCTTCTTTGGATATGTGCCTAATAGTAATATTGCAAGATCAAAGATTATGCAAAATTCAGTGACTTTTTTGGTGTAGTTCCAAACTGTTTTTTCACCTCAAAATAAAGTGATTGCCTATGTATAAGAAGTGGAAAAAGGGATATTGTTGAAGAAATAAATGATTAGAAAAGGGCATGGATTTGTCAAATGGTGAGAATGAGGGATAACAGATGGACACCCTGAAAGCAATGCTATCCACACAAACAAAATGTAAAAAGGCCTAGAGGAAAGTGTTCTAAGTAGGAGGATCTATGGTACAATATGGACTAGCAACGTACAAAATGTTATAATAAAAATAGGTCAACAGTCTTTCCTGATTAAAGGTATACCATTATTGAAGAGGTCTCAAAGTCATTGAAATGTTAAAATGAATCATGAAAAAGATTAGAGGTTAGATTAGATTAAGCATATTTGAAATGCTTATTATGTACCAAGCACTCTATTAAGCACTGGAGATACATATCTATATCTATCCAATCTCTATTCTTTTATCTTTTTTATTCTTTAAAAAAATCTATATATTTATTTTTAGTTTTCAATATTCATTTTTGTAAGATAATGAGTTTCACATTTTCCCCCTCCCCAAGATGGCAAACAATCTGATACATGCATGTATCACATACATGATACATGTGCAATCATCTTAAACAAATTTCCGCATTGGTCATATTGTGAAAGAAGAATCAGAACAATGGGGAAGACCACAAGAAAGAAAACAAAGAGAAAATAGTGTACTCTGATATGCATTCAGACTCCATAGTTCTTTCTCTGCATGTAGATAGCATTTTCTATCATGAGTCTTTTGGAATTGTCTTATATTGTTGTGTTGCTGAGAAAAGCTAAGTCTATCAAAATTGGTCATTGCACAATGTTGCTTTTACTTTGTACAATGTTCTCCTGGTTCTGCTCACTTCACTCAGCATCAGTTCATGTAAGTCTTTCCAGGTTTTCTGAAATCTGCCTTCTCATCATTTCTTACAGAATAATAGTATTCCATTACATTAATATACCGCAACTTGTTCAGCCACTCCCCAATTGATGGGCATCCCCTCAATTTCCAATTCTTTGCCACCACAAAAAGAGCCACTGTAAGTATTTTTGTACATGTGGGCCCTTTCCCATTTTTTTATGGTCTCTTTGGGAAACAGACCTCATAGTTGTATTGCTGGATCAAAGGGTATGCACAGTTTTATAGCCCTTTGGATATAGTTCCAAACTGGTCTCAACTTATTCCTTTTAAGAGAAGCTGTAGAACTGACTAATTCAAATTATAGGATAACATATTTTTATAAATTTTACGTAGAAAACTTAATTCTTATATACCCAAAGACCAGTTTCCCCAAAATTAGCAACATCTAATAGTCGAACCAGTCTCTCATCAGAAATATTTCAATAGAACATTGATGAATATGAATTTTGAATGTTATTGAGGGGACACCTGTATTTGTTAGGAGCTGGAAACAGATGATATTTGAGTTTACTTCCAAATTTGAATCAAATGCAATGGTGCTTCTAAAGTTATTTTCAAACAGTATTTCATGAAGCCCTAGAATTCTGTGAGGCGACTCTTAGAATTCCTCTAAAGAAAGAATGATTATGAAAAACTCATTTAATTTATTTTCATCATCAACTCCATATCTCTTCCCAATGCTGAACAAGTGTTAACCATCATAAAGAACAAAAAAGAATTCCATAAATTAAAAGTTTCTGTAGCAGTTGATACACATACTGAGGCTCATATATAGAAACCAGGCCTTTTGTAAATGGACCAGCAAATATGTAAAGTGTTAGGGCTGATGGGTCCTTCCTTGAAGATGAAAAAATAAAGATTCACAGCTTTAAAAATAATAATTCAAAATCAACAACAAACATCATCATAAAAATCCTTTTTTATCAAGTTCCAGAACCAATTAAGTTTTTAAAAATTACTTTTATTGACTTAGTCATTGAATCAAAGACATGAGATGAATAATAAAAGACAACCCTCTAATTGAATTAAAAAAAACAGTGAGTTTTTGTTAACTTGTTTTTGAACTTATTGGTTAACCCAATAAAAATATTTCTTTGTTGTTAACTCCATTGTTTTTAATCTTCTTTAAAGTTTTCACTGTCCTTCAGAAATACTGTGCTGCCAACTTGATGATGTTCTTCCTGTATGTAAATGAAATAACTTCTGCATGTGAACCTTAACATATAGAATGTTACAGCTTTTATGAATCAAAAGCCAAGCACGTGGTTTTTATTATTAATTTTATTTTAAAAATTATAATCATGTCCATAAGCAAGACCTATAGAAACTAGCCTAATGACAAAGAACAATGCACTACATTAAGGAAGAGACCTACATTAAAGTTCTTTCTTTGCCACCCACTAGCTGTGTAACTTTGAAGAAGTCAATGGATATGGATCATAGTGTCCTCATTTGCAAAATGATGAGATTGGATTAGAACAGAGTTTCTTAACCAGAATTCCATGAACTTTTTTTTTAATGTTTCAATAATGTAATTTCAATATGACTGGTTTTGTTTATAACCTTATGTATTTTATTTTATGCATTTAAAAGCATAATTGTGAGAAGATTTGATCAAATAACCAGAAGAATCTGTGATGAACAGAGAAGTCAAGAATCTCTAGGCTAAAAGACACTTAAGTATCTCCAGTTTTATTAGTTCTCATTTCTATGAGAACAGACAAGGCAAACTTTTCAAAAATAGAAAATTGTATAAAACCAATGAGATGGTGCTCCTTTTGATCTTGGGTGTAGGTCACCTTATTTTGCAATGCATTTTAAGGACTTAGTGGTTTTTGTCATTGTTTTAACTTACTTGCAAGACTGATGTTAAGGAAGAATCCTCAAACACTTTCTTTCCAAATAATATTTGACAAAAGACTTCTGTACATTGGCTTCCTATGTTTCAAATGTTTAAACCTAGTCTCTGTGAATCTATAAATTACCTTTTTTCCCCCTCAGTAAAAACTAACAGAGTGTGTACGTCAGCCTTGCAGCAGTTATATGATCTGTCTCGAGTAATTTCTGACAATGCTACAGTTACAGTATTTGAATACAGGAATGTTGATTCTATTTCATATAGCTAACCAAATAATTACTTAGAAACGGGATAGTTTTCTCCATATGTGTCTTTCCATCTGAAATACAGGCAATAATTTCATAATATTAAAATAATAATAGCTAGCATATATGTGCATTTCTAAGATTTTCAAAACACTTTTCTAATTATCTAATTTTTACCCTTCACAATAACTCTGGAATGGAGGTGCTAGTATCTTCCCATCCCCATTTTGCAGGTGAATAAACTGAGGCAGACAAGGTAAGTGACTTGCCCAGGTCCATACAGCTAGTAATTGTCTGAAACAAGATTTGAAATTCCTTTTCCTCACACCAGGTCCAGTAATCTATTATTGTACCACCTAGCTGCTTATACTAATGCACTAAAACAGAGTAATTTCACAGAAGAACAAGTGTTAGACCACTTAGCCATTCAGATTCTCTGAATATAACATGAATCAATTAACCAAACACATATTAAGTACCAAATATGTGTCTTGCTCTGTTAAGTCCTGGGGATAGCAAGACAAGAATAAGACATTCCCTGCCCTCAAGGAACTTACATTCTATTAGGGGAAAAACCATTTAAGCATATAAGTAGATAGAAAATATATACAAAATGAATGTAATTATTGTTGTGGGGGGTGCCAGCAATATGGGTGGATGATCAAGGAAGGTCTTGTAAAAGGTAGCACTTGAGCTGACCTTTGAAAGAGACTAAGGATTCTGAGATACAGAGAAAGGGAAGAAGGACATTTCAGGTATGGGTGACAAAGGCACAGAATTAGGAAATCAAAGATCTTGGGTGAGACAAAACATGGCGTCTAGTTTGGGAGTATATGGAAGGGAGCAATGTGTAATGAATTAGGGAAAGGGAGCCAGATCCAGATTGAGATCGCAATTCTTGCACTGCTAAGAATTATTTCATTAAGGAGAGACATCAAGAATCACTTAAACACACCCATAGAACTCAGCACAATTTTAAATGCTTGCACTTTATCAGCAGCTAATATTCCTGAGTGAGCTTTAAAGCAAAGACTAGTGTGAAAAAATGAGGAGACTTATTAAAGAATTTGCTGATGGTGAAGACTGCTCTAATCATGTCATTATCACTAGTTGATGCATATTTCTTGAGATTTTCATTGACATCATAATAGCTTTAGCTGCTCAAAGAGCAATGTAGTACACATTCTACCAATCAAGAAACGTTTGCCTAGAGTCTCAGCTATGCCTCTATTATCTGAATACGGGCTTGGTCCAAAGGGATTCATCACTAGAAATTTGGCCAATAGGTGATGACTATTATTGACTGTGAAAATCCATAAAATAGTGAAACACAAAATGACCTTCAGGGCTGTAATACTGTTGCGCTTCCACTGATACAATTCTAATGAAATAACAGAATACAAGTTCTCTCCAGAAAGGGAAACAAAGGCAGAAATGCTTTTATTGGGGATCTAAAGCAATGAGAAACATAATTTCTTAAAAATTTTAATTACTCAATCTTTCACCGTTTGCTTTCTCAGAGAGTTTTCTAGAGTGGACCACAGCTTTATGGAAACCAACTGACTGATAAGTGCAGAACAAAAATATAGCCTTGAAGCCTGTTCTCACAGTATCTCCCACATATTTTTGAAAACCACAAATGAATCTATGGCAGATGTGACCACAAAGAACTTTTTCAGCGGTCTGGTGAATATTGACACCAAGCAAGGCACCCAGTAACTAGATATCTTGCTGATATCTTCAGTAGTGTTGCAGGAGATAAGTGCATGAAATCCAAACAAAAGCTTTCATTGTTAATGGCAAGTCTTTTTTTCTTAACCACCTTCATCTCTATTTGCAGGTAATCTTGCTGAAATCCACAACAAAGCTACAGAGACCTTATAAAACCATCCACATTATAAAACCAAAGTGGATGAAATGTTCACATTGGAGAACATTGTGCAGAATATGACATGATGTAGTTGGATGATTAGTCTACCTACTTAATTCACCAAAAAGTTTATCATTATTCAAAGACATCATACTAGGAACTAGTGGCTGATGAGATAGAATTAGACTTACCCTGCCCTCAGTGGGCTGACATAAAATGGGTGATAAAACATACACAGATAACTATGAAATAAGACAAAAAATGACAAGTACAAAAGCTAGATGAAATGCTAAAAAAAAAGAAATTTAAGAACAATTAATCTAGTGGGCAACATGGTGGTACAGTGGATAGAGTGCTGGGCCTAGAGTCAGGAAGTCCTCTTCTTGAATTCAAATCTGGCCTCAGACACTTATTTGCTGTGTGACCTTGGTCAAGTCACTTAATCCTGTTTATCTCAGTTTTCTCATCTGTAAAATGAGCTGGCAAAGGGAATGGCAAACAACTCCAATATCTGTGTCAAGAAAGTCCCAAGAAAGTTGGACACAACTGAAATGACTAATTAACAACAATTAATTCAGCTGGGATTGAAGGGAATAAAATAATTCTTTGTGGAGAAGGTACAACCTAAGTTACAAGGATGGGTTTTTAATAGGTGATTGGAGTCAGTGAATCTATAGGGAACATCTTGAGCCTTAGAATGGACATAAAAAAGGCCCGATAAGAAAGGAAGACAGCTAATAGTTTATAGAATGCATAAAGTCTCATAGCCAGTAGTAATCTCTCCCTACTTTACTCTCACAGTATTTTGTATTTCTCTTATTTTCTTCACAAAATACCTTGAATTATACATTTGGATGTTCATGTTTTATCTCTTTTTACCAGATTACTGGAATCTTGTACTTCCTCTATCTCCTTTGCAGACTCATCACCGGTATAGCACCCTCTAATTGTGGGTGTTCTCAAAGGCTTTGTCCTGAGCTCTCTTCTTCTCCCAGTAACCTTATTGACCCCCATAAACCTATTTCTATTATTTCTATGTTAATGACTCCTAGATCTATGTGTCCAGCCTTATGGTCTCTTCCATGAGTTCCAGTGATGCAATATGAACTATTAAAAGTTCAAGCTGGCTATCATGGAGATATCTCAAAGTCAACCTGTCAAAAAAAATGTAACTCATTTTCTTCACTCCCAAGACTCATTACTCTTCTAAACTTTTCTATTTTTATCAAAGACACCACCATTATTTTGGTTTTCTACTTTCATTACCTTGACATTATTTTCAACTCTTCACATTCCCTCACCCCAAATATCCAATCACTTGTCAGATCTTGCTATTTTTTACTTCTCCTATACTTTAGGCATGAAATTACTTCTCTCTGTTTATATAGCCAACACTTGAATTCAGGCCCATACTGCCTCTCACCTATATCATTTCAATATCCTCCTAATTTTTCTCCCTACCTTAAGTCTCCACTGCAGAGAACACAATTCCAAAGGGCTGGCCACATTGGTCAAATGCCAAATGTACATTTTCTAAAAAGACTATTTTATGGAGAACTCACTAAGGGCAAATGCTCACATGGTGGTCAGAAAAAGGGATACAAGGACACACTCAAGGTGTCTCTTAAGGACTTTGGAATTGATTGTGTGACATGAGGAGATGCTGGCACAGGACCATCCAGCATGGTGGACCCTCATCAGAGAAGGTGTTGTGCTCTATGAGCAAAGGAGAATTGAAGCAGCTCAAAAGAAATATGAGATGTGCAAATTTAGAGAATCCACCCCAAGTGTTCACATGGCCTATTTGTACCCGATCTGTGGTACAGCACTCCAAATTCATATTGGTCTGATTGGCCACAATTGGACACACTGTAACTTGAGTCTAACATAGAGGTGTCATTTTGGTCCTTTTCATGAACGAAAGAAAACAACCATAAGACTCTCAACATCTTACATACCTGTACCAAACTGATCATTCTTAAACATGTCAGACCATGTTATTCCTATACAAACTTTAATTATTCCTTTATGCCTCTAGAATAAAATATAGATTTCTCCATTAAGTTTTAAAACCTTTTCATTGCCTCATCCTAATCTATCTTTCCAGCATTACTGGATATCATCTGTCATCCTTAACTTCATCAACCAGTAAAATTGACTTTTTCTTTGTTAGTGATGCTGTCTCTGCCTTGCATTGACTTCACCATTATTCCCTCCTTTTGTCTTGTTCATAGATTCCTTTTTCTTCAAGATACCACCTTCTACATGAATTGTTTCCTGATCTCCCCAACTGCTAGTGCCCTCTCTCCCAAATTAGCTGGTAGTTAACTACTTTGTCTTTATTATATTCACATTTATTCTGAGAGGCGATTTTGCATAATGGATGGAAATTTGGCTAAGTCAGGAAAACGTAGGTGTAAGTCTTGCCTCTGGCATTTACTGAATATGACTCTTGGCAACTCATTTAAGTTCTCAGTGCTCCAGGAACTTTGACCTGAAAAAAAAGAAAGTACTGTCCTGCATTGGTACAAAGGAATTTCCTCACCCAGGATTTCACCAATGAAATCTCACATTCAGTCCTTAGCTTTAGCCCTACTAGCCTATATATATTTATATACATACTTGTTTCTGCCCTATTTATGCTTATAATATATCATGTTTCTATTTGTATGTGTATTTGTTTCCTCTCTTGTTATAATATGAGCTCCTTGAAAGTAGGAATTGTTTCTTTCTTGGTACTTGCATCCCCATCACTTAGCACAGTACCTGGCACATTGTAGATACTCAATAAATATGCTGATTAATTAATTAACTGATCTTCAAGAATGAATGAAAACAGTCCATGAGCTTGGTCTAGATATGAGGAGAGCTGGATATTATATGGGGTCATTTTTTTTAAACTGTAGGGCATATTCTTGTTGCCATGCAAGTCCATCTCTTTAACAACTATATTGTCCCATTGGTGCTAAATGTATCTGTATCATGGAGCACCATGATCTCAGAAGAATTAAATAACAAATCATGGGGTTATAGATTTAGAGTTGGAAGGAACTTTAGAGGTCATCAATTCCAGCTCCTTCATGTTCCAAATGAGGAAACTTGGAAGCAGAGAAGTTGAGTGATTTACCTATGGTCAGACAGCTAAGTTTCTGAAGCAGGATTTAAACCCAGGCCTTTCTGGGTTTAAGTTCAATATCCTATGCCAAGGTCTGCAAATTATGGCCCAAATTATTTTTTCTTTTTTTTTACAAGGCTCACGAGCTACACATATTTTTTACATTATAAAATAAAATGGAATTTTGTTTCAAAATAGAACAAAACCATCCTTAGCTCTCAAGTGGTACAAAATCAGGGGGTGGGCTGATTTAAACTATACGTTATTGTATGTGGGACTCCTGCTCTCTGCAGTAGAGAATACTGCCTCTATAATACAGCTAGGTCCAAATAATGAATCCTATGAAGTATCCACATGTATTTAAATTCACACTATTTGAAGTTATAATTACATAAAAATGGCAACTGGTACTATTCTAATAGTAATATGAAGTGTGAATTTAAATAATATGACCCCTTCATGGGATTCATTTATTGCTACCTAGGTATAATTTAAATGGTGATGGATAAACACATGGTATGTGTAAAACAGGACTCTTACAGCATTGCCAGTTAACTTGTCCTTGAAATGTGGTTTAACTGATTTTATAAAGGGTGTATAATTGAGGAAAAATAGATTGGTTTTATCATGAGAATGAGAAAACACAAATTAATATTCCAAAAATATTTTTGTAAATCCTGAGATATTAAAGAATAAAAAAAACTGCTCTCCAGTACATTGGATAGAATCTCTGTGTAGAGTTTAGATTTATGGGGAAATATGGACAAGAGTTATACAAGATGAGAAACTAGGATAGAGTTGTGATCTATAAGAATAGAAAGACTGTCGACATGAATAGAAGAAAAATGTACAGGATTTATGTAGAGCAGGAGTTCTTGACCTTGGCTCCATGAACTTGATTTTTAAAATAGATTTATAATTGCATCTCAATATAATCATTTGCCTTTGCATTTCTATGTATCTTATTTTATGCACTTAAACATATTGTTTTGACAAGGAACCTATAGGCTTTACTAGAACACAAAAGGGTCTCTAAAAGTTTAAGAATCTGCGTATTAGAGACTGTAGTCTAAAAATAACCCCAGAAACTAAAAGACAGATTCCTTGCAATTGAAAGGACTGAAGTAGCCTAAAATAATTGCTAAGATATCTCATGATGATCTTGGCTCCATGGCATCCAGAACTATACCAACACTTCCTCACACTTTCAGTTCCAAGGTTTCTTTAACTGTGTAAACTTTAGTTGTAGACTACAGAACGCTTAGAAGCTAGTAAGGGATTTGAACTCTAATATCTCCCTCTCTCTCTGTCTCTCTCTGTCTGTCTCTGTTTTTCTTTCTGTCTGTCTCTCTTTCCTCTCTCTATACACACACATACAAACACATACACGCATATCAAATCTTTCAGACTCATTGGATCAAAATCACTCAGTAGGAAATTTCCAAATTTAAAAAAGAAAAATCACTATCATTTGGAAGCATTTACACATGATAATGTATCTCAATGATATGAGATTGTTCCAAATTGAAATGTAATCTTTGAAGTCAAGCTGATCATTAGAATTAGGCAGATGTACTTCGGCAAAAGAAACTGTATTTGTCATTTAGCACCAAACCTTTGCCATGATAGTAAAACTGATTACTATTACTGATTATGCATATTCCATAAAAGAAATCACTCATAATATTGCTTATATGTAAATTTTGGTCAATGTAAGTTGAAAGATAAATACTACTTTCTAAACTTTGATCCTTTTGTCAATGGACCAACCAATAAAGCACTTAGAATCATGGGGTCTAGAGACAGAAGGGACTTCAGAAGCCACTTCATAGCAGCCATCTCTATTTAATGCTGCCACCATGTTGACCATCATGACTCTCTACCTACCTACCTATAAGAAACTTACTTTCTTACTAGGATGTCAGGTACTGATAGGTGATTTTTTTACCTCATCTTGCCTAGAAACAAGCCTTCAATGCTCTTCCCAGCCTTCTCCCTACCATGCTGCTCTGTCTTGTAGTTAGAATGTAAGTTTCTTGAGGGCAGGAGCTATCTTCCTTGCTTGTTTTTATATCCTCAGCATTTAGCACAGTGCCTGGCTTATAGTAAGTACTTAAAAAACATTTGTTACCTGAATGACTGATTGACTTTCCATTGTCCTCTGCTAGGTTCTAGAGAGCCAAATATAAAATTGAAACAGGCTCTTCCCAAAAAAAGGTCTTAGATTCCGTCAGGCAACATGTTCATAAATGAATAAATGTAAGATAGATCATCATTTCCAGTCTTATTCTGGTATTAGAATTTCCATTTCAGCAGATAAGATTAAAGTCATATGTAAAGTCTTTTGCAAGTGAAAGTCTGTGACTGTCAAAGCCAAGCAGGCAGTAGTGATACTTAACTCTTCCTGAGGTTTACAGTTACTGTTGATGACCAAGAAGGTCTTTTGGGACACACAGATTGAGCTGTGTTACATGATCGCCAGCCCTGACTCATTTCACCAGATTGCTTGTCTTTCCTACCAGCTGTTCTTGTCTCGAGTCATTGTCATTTCAGTGTTTGCTTAGTGGCTCCCAGAAGCATCTCATGCAAATCATAAAAATCCCGCAGGGCATTTCAGCAGCAGAGAGATGCTCTATATGAAAACTTAGAGTAAAGGGTTTAGTTTTGGCATCTCCATCAACTGGCATTTCAAATAAGCAATCCTAAGGGATGGAAGCTATTGCTACTTCCATTGGCTAGAGTTGCATGTAGTGGCCTAAATGATATATGCATATGTAGATGACATTTAGCTAGTTGGTAGTCATTACAGCAATAAACATCTGGTGACATTTTTTTAAATTGGTCAATTGCCAGCTCATCTTGTCAAGAGCTGCCTTGGCTGGGATAAGATCATTTGCTTTTTGGCTGGGTATAAAATCTTTTCTTTTTCTTCATCTTTTTTTTTGATTGCTTAAAGAGTTGAAATGCTTTTTAACTTTTTCATTAAAAAATTTAAAATACTACTAATGTGTTCATTGTCATTAGACATCAGGAGAAAAAGGTATTAAAATAGTGATGTATTTATTATTCATAAGAGTAGCATTACTTAACAGTCTAGTTTTTCAGCTTTGCTTGTTATAGAATGTAATGAACAATCTGTGAGATACTTGGTGTGGAATCATTTTATGGATGGTCTAATTCATAAGGTCATCTAGACTCCCTCATCACCATGGGTTTTTTGACCATTTTATATTCAAATCATGCCCAATTGCATAGCATTAAACTTTCATACTGTATCAATTTCTTTTGTTCTAAAGGATACTATATCATAGAATGGTAGATTTTTGAGGTAGAAGAAACTAATCTAATCCAATCCACCTAAATTTTCATACTGGGGACCTGAGCCCCAAAGAATGCTGTGATTTGCCCAAGATCACAGAGGTTGGTAAGTAGCAGGCCAAGATTTTTTGAGTTCAGGTCCTCTGATTCTAAGCCCAGAATTCTTTCCATTCTTAAAGCATCATACTCTTTATTAATGGTAGCCTTTCACTATTTATTGACAGCTCACTTTTAAAATTATCTTAATGAAAAGAATGTTTGAAAAGTTCTGAAAACCAATAGAGCTTATAGGTGCTGATAAAAATTTGAAAACAAGCAGAAAGTATCTGCCTAGATGGAAATAATGATATGTATAGGCCAATCTTTTGGAGAACATTTTCTCAAGTTCTGTTAAAAATAGTTTATTGGAGAAAGTATGGTGCAGTGGAATGAGTGATAGATTAGAAGTCAGAGAGCATGTGTTTGAATTCTAGATCTCTTATTTGGGCGATAGTGTAGTTCAGTGGAAAGAGCTGGCTCTAGAATCAGCAGACTTGAGTTCAAATCTTACCTCTTATTATTTCAGTTTTGTTTTAGTTAGGTATGGCTATTTGTGACCACATTTGGGGTTTTCTTGGCAAAGATGCTAGAGTGGTTTGCTATTTACTTCTCCAGCTCATTTTACAGGTGGGGAAACTAAGGCTAAAAGGATTAAGTGAATTGCCCAGGGTAATACAACTAGTAAGGGTCTATGGCCAGATTTGAACTCAGGAGGCTTCTTGACTACAGGCCTGGCACTATATCCACCATGACACCTAGCTAACGACCTGCTATTGAGAGCTCCTTGAAAGAATGGTCTGTCATTTCCTTTTCTTTGTACATCAAGAGGCAAGCACAGTGCCTGACAAATAGCATGTGTTTAATAAATGTTTATTGATTATTTATTAACCTCCCTTGACCCCCATTCTTTCACCTCTGACTTAGAGTATTGTGACAGATATCTTTAGAGGTTCCTTCCAGCTCTACATATTTCCTCACTCTCTTACTGCCTGTATGACCTTGGGTAAGTCTTTACAACATGCTGAGCCATAGTTTCTTTATTTATAAAACACAGAGGTTAAATAAAATGACCTCTGAAATCTATCCTGGTTCTACACAGATGATTCTCTAATCTATATGATCTTAGGGTACCAATAATTGGGGTCTAGACCTGTAATTTCTGGTCAGGAGACTCATTTTACCAATGCAGATGAAGATCTTGTTGTCTTATGTTGTTGTTTGGGACCCATAAATTAATTGACTTGACCAGGCTCACACAGACAGTTAGTGTCACAGGGATACTGTGACCCCAAATTCTCCTGACTGAAATGTGTTCTCTGTAAATTATGTCACACTTACTGGTGACAGAGGAGTCGTTAAATTTCAACAGGACTTTGCTATTTCCATGGGTGTGGATTCTCATAGGATCTAAAGTTGAAAGGGACCTCAGAGAAAATCTAGCCCCTACTACTCATTTCACAGAAGAAGAAACTGAGGTGAGGGAGGTCATATGGCTTGCTTAAGGTAACAGTGTCAGGAGTGTGATTTGAACTCAGATCTCATGATTATTTCTAATATACCACACAATGTGTTGTCATTATTGAGTCATTTCCATCATGTCTGACTCTGTGGTTCCATTGGGGTTTTCTTGGCAAAGATGAATGGTTTACCATTTCCTTCTTCAGCTCATTTTCCAGATGAGGAAACTGAGGCAAACAGGGTTAAGTGACTTGTCCAGTGTCACACAGCTAGTAAGTGTCTGAGGCCCAATTTGAACTCAGGTTTTCCTGACTCCAGGGTCAGTGCTTTAACCGTTGTGCCACCTTGCTGCCCCATTATGCCATGTAGGTGTGGAAGTTCCATCCTATCTCACCTTGTGTGACTTTTGCTTATAACCTCCAACAATTCCTCCTTATTGGGTTGCACTTCAACCTCAATGTGCTGAACTTCTAGGTTTCCTGATATCACTGAATAGCAGTGGTCAAACATGCAAGTGATAGGTTAACCTGTTGATTAGCCTTCTCTCTTGCTGCATGGCCTTCTTTTCTGGTTGCTTAGCTCTGTTGTGCATTCTTTTTTAGTAGTAATTTATTTTTACTCATTTACATGTCAAGAAAAATTATTGCATTCATTTTTACAAAGTTTTGAGTTTCAAATTTTTCTCCCTCCCTCCCCTTTCCTCTTCTGAAAACAGTAGGCAGTTTGATATAGTTTACACATGTGCTATCATGTAAAAATATTTCCATATCAGTCATAGTTGTGAAAGAAGCAATAGATCAAAAGGGAAAAAATACAGCAGAAAGAATAAAGTAAATGAAAAAAATATATGTACTTTGATCTGCATTCAGAGTCCATCAGTTCTATTTCTTGATATGGATTTCATTTTCTCTCATGAGTCCTTGTACTTGTCTTGTGTCACTGTGTTGCTGAGAAGTGCTGAATCATTCATAGTTGATCATCACGCAATGTTGCTGATATCGTGTACAATGTTTTCCTGGTTCTGCTCATTTCACTTTGTATCAGTTCATACAAGTCTTTCCATTTTTTTCTGAAGTCAGCCTGTTCATCATTTCTTATGGCACAATAGTATTCCATTACATTCATATACCGCAGCTTATTCAGCCATTCGCAATTGATAGGCATCCCCTCAATTTCCAATTCTTTGTCACCTCAAAAAGAGCTCCTATAAATATTTTTGCACATGTAGGTCTTTTTCCCTTTCTGTTGTACATTCTTTAGGCAACTTCTGTGCAATTCCTGGTTGCACTTACTATAATCTACTCATATCTACTATACATCTCTTCATTTCCCTCTGAGGGACCTTCATCTTTGGAGACAGTGGTATGCCATGTCTTTCAGCCTTAGAGCATTACCACATTTTTCCCATTAATCTCTTTACTTCTATAGATTTAAGTGGAGAATCTCCTTGATATATTTTAAAAGTCATTCATATATATATATATATATGTATGTAATATATGTATATATGTACATATATACACACACAGAGAATATGTATACATATACATGTATATGTATATGAATATATATCCATAGAATATATATATATACATACATTATATACTACACATATATACACACACACTATCTATGTCTATGTCTATGTCTATATCTACACACACACACACACACACACACACACACACACAGAATTTTGACCTGCAGGGATTGTGACAGAAATAAGACTTGTGATTTCATTGAATGAAATGAACTCCCAGATGAGGAAAATACCTTTACCAATTCCGGTTGTCACCTTTTTTGCAACTTACAGTCTTAAAGAGTTGCCCAGAATTTTATA
Source organism: Phascolarctos cinereus (assembly GCF_003287225.1). Lineage (NCBI taxonomy): Eukaryota > Metazoa > Chordata > Mammalia > Diprotodontia > Phascolarctidae > Phascolarctos > Phascolarctos cinereus. The sequence continues at coordinate 244,513,774 of NW_027555514.1, forward strand.
TATATATATATGTATATATATTATATATATATATATATATATATATATATATACATACATACCTATATCTATCTATCTATCTGTCTATATTTATATATATACCTATATCTATCTATCTATCTATCTATCTATCTATCTATCTATCTATCTGTCTATAGTTATATATATATACCTATATCTATCTATCTATCTATCTGTCTATAGTTATATATATATACCTCTATCTATCTATCTATCTATCTATCTATCTATCTATCTGTCTATATTTATATATATATATATACCTCTATATCTATCTATCTATCTATCTATCTATCTATCTATCTACCTATACCTATATGTATATATCTATATCTGTATCTATATAGATATGGATAGCTTGATATAGATAGCTAGATATAGGTAGATAGAGATATATAGATATAGATATATCTCTACACCCTTTGAGCCACTCTACTAGGATTAGTTTCCAACAAATGAGCAAAGCAACCAAGGTTCACCCTCTCTGGGGAAGCACTTGGTTTTGGAGTCCAAACTTTACTTTTGTTTGGTAATGACACTTTTGTAGCAGTTGGTCCCATTTCTCATTTTCTCTACAAGTGTTGGTTTTGGGAGGAATCTCACGAAACCACTGAGATTTGTGGTTTGGGTTGTAGCTTTGTCACAAAGTTGAAAAATCTCACCCAGAGGCTATGGAGTAAGACTGAGTGAAGGCAACTCTCAGCTTTCACCCCATAGAGTCAGTGAAACCCAAACTCCAACAATATTTCAGTGGGAACAGAACCATGCCTGCAAAACCATAGTGATGATCCAAAAGTAGTCTTCAGACAGTTTTCATGGGATTCAATCATGCAGAAATGCCAAAGAAGAAAATATTCAAATAGGCACGTCTCCAACTTTGTGAGAACTAATGTAGAACATTGAAGTTCTATTGTATTATTTCCTCCTGCTTAAATTGAAGCTTGAGCCCTTTCTTGGATCCCTTGTTGACACAGGAAGATCATTACTCCCCCACATGTCAGTTCTCCACTTTCTTGAAGATTTTCATGCATATCCTCTTCAATATTCCCTATCTTTTTTTCATGACTTTCTAATACATTATTTACTTCCATTTCTTATCTTATTTATAGACTTGGAATTAGAAAGACCTGAGTTTGAATCTTGATGTGTCTTGTAACTCTGGGACCCTGAGCATATCACTTAACCTACACCAGCTTTAGTTTCTTCATCTATAAAGTAAAGATGAGAATAGCATGCTCTTCACAGGGTTGTTCTGAAGAAAAAAATGAGAGAATATGAGTAAGCACTTTGTAAATGTTATATAAGTATTAGCTATTTTTATTAGCTAGGTTCACATTCTAGTTCTGATACATATTGATTATGTGACCCTGGGCAAGTCACAAATCTTTCAGTATCCTAGATAGCTCTCTGATGCTATAATTGAAGAAAAGCAATTAATAGGATAATTGCAGAGAACCTGCTTTGATAGAGGGAGTTTTCTTGCCTTAAGTTCCCCTATACCAATGAAATAATAGGTTCAGTTCCTACATAGATGATTCCCTAATATATATGATCTTAGGGTACCAATAGGGTCTAGACCTATAATTTCTGGTTCAGTTCAGTTGATTATCCATAATCTTTTAGGTGTTATATCTTGAGTTGCTTTTCTCCATGTTAAACAAAAATTAGAATATCTCAGTTCCAACAGCAGCTCTATCAGTAAATGGCCCTGTGACCTCATGCCAGTCTGTTTCTCCATCAGAAAAATGAGAGGAAGTGGTCATTTTGACTGTTCTTTCTCAAAGAGCTAACTTCTGATCTTTCTAATTCTAACTTCTTGTGATATGAGTGAATTGTGCATGAATCTCTTTCTTTTACTGGACAGGGAGAGAGGTCAGTAACTAAGATTTTTTTTTTCTTTTTAAAATTGACCACATACTTTATTTCAGAGATGTGAAAACAAATGTTGGCTGCTTCATATTAAAGAGATTACATATTTGGATGCAGTAATGGTAACACGTAGTAATAGCCATCTCATAAGCAGATAGCTGTTTAAAATTTAAAGATTTCTTTATTTACTCACTTAAAGATTTATTTATTTGCCTCCTTACATGATCTCATTTCAACTATGTGGAGAACGGAAGACACTAAGAAGTTAGTTACATTTCTTTTTTAAACTAATATTTCATTTTCCCCCGGTTGTAGGTAACTAAGTTTTAATGATCCTTAGATTATCTTTTTCTTGGTCAAGTTCTGTAACTTTTATCAGAATGGGGCGGGGAGTGGGGGAGGACTCCCTCCACTGCTGCAGAGAGAAGTTCATTGGTGACCCTCCTGTTACCTGTTGTCATAGTCATCTCAAAGCACTGAGAGGTCAAGAAACTTATCTAGGATCACACAGCCAGAATATGTAAGAGGTAACACTTGAAACCAGATCTTCCTAAATCCAAAATCAGCCTTCTATCCTCTATAGCAGGGTTTTTTTAAAAATATATGATATAAAATAAGCATTTACATAACATAGTAGAATTCAAAAACATGATTGTGCATGAAACTGCAAATCAATTATTATATGCAACTTCCTCTTCCTTTTAAATACATAATAAAGTTTTCATGTAAATTTATTTTCTTTTCCTTTTTTTTCTTCCCTTCCCACCCACTGTCCTAGAGATGGCTACAACTAGATACAAATATGTGTGTGTATAGAAAATCATTTATGCATGCTTCTGTTTATCATTTCTTTCTCTGTATCAGCTTTTTGGTCATAGACCCCTTGGTAGTATAATGAAGCTTATGTTTTTTTCAAAATATAAAATATCACAAAGAAAATGATATGAAAATACAGTTTTCTAGATAACTAAAAAAAAAGATCTTTGCTCTGCACCATGCTGTCCCTCTTCAAAGATATCATTTTCCTGTAATGAGTGCATTTCTATATACTCATGTCGATGTCTGATTATGTCACACTAGATTTCTGTAGTATAAAATTGACAGATTTTTGCTCTTTTTTTATTTTTTAAATAAGTTAAAGATTAGTTTAACTTTGCTTTAGTCTCTTTATCCCCAATTCCACCCCAATAGCCTTATGAGTATTTTTTTCCATAGTGAGTTAAAATGAAACATGATCTTTGTAGACTTAATATAATTTATACAGTTAGTCCATAGTTTGGATAGCACTTGGATATTTTCTGTTTCTTCCTAAGAAATAGTGACAAAATAATACAGTATAAAGGAATACTGATGACATTTGTGTTGAATTGTTTTTCTTTCTTCCTTTCAGTATGTTTTCTTTTATAAATGAATTATACAACTTTTCCAGCAATAAGATATATCATCCCTATACCTTTCAGGTTTATAAAGCACGTTACATGTGTTATTTCAACTTCACCAACAACCCTTTTAAGGAAGGTGCTATTACTTTATCCATTTTACAGATAAAGATACTGGAGCTATGAGGTTAAGTAACTTGTCTACAGTCACACAGCTGGCATCAAAGGTGGGGTTTGAAAACAAGGTTTCCTGACTCTCAGGCCCATATTCTATCCACTTGGTTACCTAGTTTTCTCTAACTAGAATATAGAACCTTTTGTCTTTTGGAGTCCCTAATATTATCTAGCAAAAATATCCTGTTGGGGAGGGAGTGACAAGATATTAACAGATAGAACAGTAGTGTCAAACTCAAATAGCAGTGGGAGACATTAATCCATAAGGAACTGTGCAGATTATATATTGACTTGGTTCTTAAATGTAATAATGTTCCTTGTGTTTTTATATATTTTGTGAAATATTTTCCAATTAAACTTTAATTTACTTGTGGCTGCAACACCTCTGACCTACACTTGGTGTTTTTCCAATTTAGATCTGACTTTATTTGTGTGGAAAGTGTTTTGTAATTGTGTTCATATAACTCCTGGGTTGTTTTGGGAGGTAGACTCCTAAATAGTTTATAATGTCTATAGTAACTTTAAATGGAATTTCTCTTTCTATATCTTGCTAACGGGCTTTGTTGGTAATATATAGAAATGCCTATGATTTATGTGGGTTTATCTGACCTACACTTGAAAGACAGCATACTGGACAGCTTTTGAGTCAGGAAGACCAAGATCGAGTCTGGCCTTTGCTATATACTGCCTCAGTGACCCTGGGCAAATTGCATAACCTCTCATCACTCCCAGGCAACTCCTTAGACTATGAGTTATCAAAGAGTTGCCAATCTATATTGATCCACATCAGTAGAGAAAAATTCCACACTGTAATTCCCTCATTCTGATGAAACACTGGGCAAGTCAGAAACTGTAAGTGTCCCAAGGAAACTCACTAAGAGTATTCCTTATAAGCCAAATGTGTGGTAGAGACCATTTGTACACTGAGGAAATCATGAATCCAAACAATCTACTCATGCTGCCCCACCACCTCTAGAAAAGGTTTTGGCTTATTTATTTCTGTATAGGTGTTTTCTCTCTCCATTAACCCCATCCTTCCTACCAGCCCTATTAAATACACACATCCGTGAGGACATAAACTATTTCATTTTTGCCCTGGTGCCTCCTGAATCTAGCACAACACCTGGCACATAGTAGGTATTCAGTAACACCAGAGCTGTCTGTATCTTCATACTACTTAAAAATTGCATGTGGCCTTGAACTCAGTTGAATGTGCTTATTTGAGCTCTCTGTTTGTGGCTGCCTACTTCTATTTTGGGTTGTTTCTTCATGGCTCTTTGTAATACGCACATTCACTGACTCATTCACTCACACACACACACAAACACATCTCTCACCATGAAAAATGGTAGATAACTAGTGTGGTGATTATTCAGCATTCCAGGATGTGTCCAAAACCTCTCTCATGGGTGCACATGGGAAGAAACAAGAAAATAGCAAATATTCTTTCCATTGAGTTACCAAACAGTCTACTCTAAACCTCCTATAACTTCTCAGCACCTTAGTAGACAGTTTCATGAGTTATGAAGACAAAAATAACCATTATTTGGTAGCCAACCAGCTTGGTTTTTCCTAACTTAGCCAGGATGGTCCTAGGATGACAGACCTCCCTAGAGCTATAACTGCAGCATTTCTAACTTGTTAGGATCTACCAAACCTCCTTGTGACTAAGTCCTGGAGGTCCAAATGACATCTTTCTACTATGATGAGGAACTGCACTAGGATTTCATTGGAGAAGCTCTAAGGATATCACAAATACATATTTAACCTATTAATTTCTTTTTTCATTCCCATTTCTTTTTTAATTTATGGAATAAAAAAGCATTTCTATAACATAATATACTTTTAAAAAGTTGATTGTTCATGAAACTACAAAACCATTATGTATAACTTGCTATTACTTTTAAATATGTAATAAATTTGTCATGTAAACTTTTTTCCTTTTTTTCTTCCTTCTATCCCACCCAAATATGGTTACTATTAGACCCAAGTATATATACATATACACATAAAATCATTATATACTATTAATTTCAATGATAATTTTCAATTTTTAGAAGACAGCCAGCAAAAACCAGAAAGATGGTCTTAAAGCCAAGAAGACCAGGCTTCAAATCTCACTTTCCACATACGCTGGATGTATCACCTTGGGCAACTCACTTGTCTTGTTGTTGCTGTAGACAACTCTCTAAGACTATAAGTTTTATAGAAGGTACCCAGTACATATCAGTGGAAGAGATTTCCTCACCTGTTTCCTATAACAATGGAATCGCAGGTCTAGACCTAGCCTTGCCTTTTAGACAAATGTATGTTTGGCATTTGAACAACATGGGTCCATTAACTTGATTTTTAAAATAGATTTATAATTGTATCTCAATGTTATTTTATTTTGCATTTCTATGTATTTTATTTTATGTACTTAAACATAGTATTTTGACAAGGGACCTATAGGTTTTACCAGAATGCAAAAGAGTCTCTAAAAGTTTAAGAATCTGTGTACTGGAGACTGTAGTCTAAAAACAACCCCAGAAACTAAAAGATGGATTCCTTGCAATTGAAAAGACTGCAGTAGCCTAAAATAATTGTTAAGATATCTCATGATGATCTTGGCTCCATGGTCATGCAAGTTGCACTCCCATGCAGTTCAGCCCAAGAGAAGACCTCAAGGTCCAGTACTTTATCTTGCAAGGTATTCTTCAGAATCATTCCTAAGACAATTTGAATGGAAGCAATTCACTTTCCTGACATGATACTCATATACAGTCCAGGTTTTATAGGCATACAACAATGAGATTGACACAGTGGCTTTGTAGTAGAGTAGTCTGATCAGCCATAATCAGACACATCGTACCTTGGCCCCAACATAGTGATGTTGTTTTGGTCTATTTTTTGAGAATGAAGGACAACCAACCCCAGCTTGCTGTATATTTTAATTGTTATCATCATATAAAGGTAGTTCATAAAGACTGTGAAGTAGGTAGTTCAAGCATTGTTGCACACCTACTTACAGAGGAAGAAAAGGAAAGTCAGAGAGGGAACCAGTAATTGAGATTCCTGAGTGAACCAGGTTCAGGATCTTCCCTGCTAGGAGATAAGTGTCTAGTGCTTCATAGTTATGGTCTCTAGCCAATTAGTCAGTGTGAGATGAAGAGGTACTGAAACTGGGAAACTATTCTGAGAATCAGGGAGGCAACAAACTGACTGGTGGGAGTATTCTAAGTTAGGTGGCCTGAAACCAGAAGCACGCCTCTTACAGTAAGAAAACAATGTCAGAATATCTATCTCTATCTCTATCTCTATCTCTATCTCTATCTCTATCTCTATCTCTGTCTCTGTCTCTGTCTCTGTCTCTATCTAGATAGAGACAGAGATAGATAGATAGATATAGATATAAATGTGTGTTTATGTATATATACATATATACATATGCATACATATATGTGCGCATGTATATATGTATATTCTTCTTCTATTCCTTTATTTTTTTATATAATGTTTATATGTCAGGAAACAATCTCAGTATGGTTTGTCTATTAGGTGAGTGGAAGTGCCTGGTGAATTCATTCAATTAATTTCAATTAAAAAAAATTATTAAGTACCTACTATGTACAAAACAAAGTATATGCTAGTTTCTGTTGGCTCAAAGAATGATAGTCTCAGCTTTCAAGGAATTTATATTATGCCATGGCAGGGGCTGTAACAGGTATTCAGGTAAATCAATACAAAATATATTCAAAGTAATACAATGGAATTTAAAGAAGGGGAGAGTGTTAGTAACTGGGGTAGGATGGAGTAGGAAACAGGAAGGGGTTCATGGGCAAGGTGTCACCTGACCCAGAAATCTGGCAGTCTCCAAAGCTGAGGATGACAGAAACCAAATGATGCAGTCAGTCCACAGCTAGTAAATGTCTAAGGTGAGAGCAAGTAGGGAGCACGTTCAAGCCATTTCTGCAAAGGAATGAAGGCAACAGATGATATGCTAGGTACGGGACACAGCTAGTAAAATAAAGAGTACATAAAGGGGTTTAATATGATGAATAGTGCCAACTTCTAATAGACAAAGTCTGATATCTATTCTAGATATACTTCATCTCTTTATGCAATGTGAGGGATGAGGAAGAATGGATGACTGGCCACATTGTTGATGTGCTGAGACTTCCATCATTGGACATATGGCAAAGGGTGCTAATAATTTTTTTTAAATGATAGAAATAAAAAATGTTTAAATACTAAAAATAAGTGTAGTTCCACCATTCCCCTCAATACCTGTCCATTCAATATCACCAAATATTTCTTTGTGAAACAAGGTAATGTTTACCATTTTAAGCCAGTTTAGCTTAAAGTTTAATAAGAAGCCAGTTATGATATTTGATGAGAGAGACTCTATACAATTTTTTTTTGCCAGGGATGTGGGCTTGGATTCTGTGCCATTTAGGTCATAGATGCCCTGAATATCTCTCCAGTAAAAACTGGTACTTGGGAATTTGGCACATGGTATATACATTCATGTTCAGTTGTTTCAGTCATGTCTGACTCTTCATGACCCTATTTGGGGTTTTCTTGGCAACGATATTGGAGTGGTTTTCCATTTCCTTCTCCAGCTCATTTTACAGATAAGGAACTGAGGCAACAGGGATAAGTGACTGGCCCAAGATTACACAGCTAGTAATTCTCTGAGGTCAAATTTGAATTCAGGTCTTCCTGACTCCATGCCTGGTGCTCTATCTACCGTGCCAATTAGCTGCCCTATATACACACATATGTGCATGTGTGCTGCATGTGTACATGTGTGTATCTTAAAACTATGTGTATCTAAAAATGTACACATGCGCACATGTACACAATGTGCATATGTACCTGTCTGCATATTACATATGTGTGTATATCTAAAGCTGTATGTGGCTATAGATATACACAAGCACACATACATGTACGTATATGTGTTATATCTACATAGCATGTGGGCAAAAGCTATATGTAGCTAAAGATATATACTCATTTATCATTAAATATATATATATACACACATGTGGAAATACATGAATATATAATACATATGTTTTTTAAGTCACTTTTTTAAATGATTGAGAAATATCTTTCTTGTTCTTATTTCTAGTTGCTCTGTGGCACCATTTATTTCTTTTCAGAAAGTGGGCTGGTTTGCTTTGTAACAGGAGACCACTTATCAGAGGGTATAATAAGAGAGTAGTGGCTGTGTTTTATTTGGGCTGTTTTCCTGAGTTAAAGGTTTATGTTCTTGGATTATTCCACATACATCTTTGCCTGCTATCATTTCCAAATGGTAACTGTTATATATGTAGCTTAATACTGTTCATATGCCATTTTAATACTGTTCATATGTCAAAATTGAAATGACTTTTTTGTGTAACAGCAGGATAATTTAAAGAGAATGTTTTTGAAAATTGTTTTATTTCATTGTAAGGTCAGCCAAATAAAATGTTTTTGTTCATTTGGGCAATATGTCAACAACATTGTAGTTCAAATGATGAGGGCAATTTCTTGAAAGTTTTGAAATCATCTGTGCAAAGGAAGCAATGTGAGTGGAGGGTAAACATTTAAAGGGAACAATTTATTGAGGTGAAGTCCACTTTTCAATTAAAACTGCTGTTCCAGCAGTAGAAAAGAATCAAGATGTGATTGATATTGAAAGATATTACAAATAGAAGAGTTGAGTTGGAGAAGACAAACAGCAGAATATATAACCAATCTGTGAACAGTGGTCCTGGGCTGTGCTGTTCAAATTCATCATAGATTGATCCTAAACTATCTGTGTGCATATGTGTGTGCGTATGTGTATGTGTGTAGAGGTGGGGGCTGTTGAGAGAAGGAAAGAGAAACAATGAAAGAGAAAAAGAGACAGCAGTAGGCAGAGAGGGATGGATAGAGATAGAGAGAGACAAAAAGAGAGACAGAGATAGAGACAGTGAGAGATATAGACAGAGAGGTAAACACAGAGAGACAGAGACATAGAGGAGAGAGAAGAGAAGAGGACAGAAAAGAGATGACAGAGATAATATTTAGTATGAAAGAAAACCTTCAATTTTCCTTGTTTGGAGTTTTACCTATCTTACTCTACCTGTTGGGCCCTTGTTTCACCTTTATGGCCTCAACCTTCTCTTATTCTCACTATCGTCGTTGCATGGTTTTAGTCTGCAATGTCAGAGTTTGCTATTATAACACTCCATATGCTTTTGTCTTTATGAAGCTTTAATAGCTTTATAAAGGATCATAGGATGTTAGCTTTTAGAAATATAAGAGATCTTAGAGGTGATCTAGTACAACTCCCTTAAGATAAAAGTGAAGAAATTGAAAGACTGGAAGATAAAATGATTTTCCCAAGGTCTCACAGGTATCTTCTCCTACCTCCCTCAGTTCTATTTCATTTTGCCAGACAACAAGCATTTATTATGGCAAGAGTATTTCTAACATACCAAGCATTATTCTGGGTTATAAAGGCAAAAATCAAGAAAAAATCATGAAATCTTTATTACGTATCCCCTTTGTTGTCAGGCAATGTTAGGCACTGGGGATAAAGAGTTAAAACTCCCTGTCTTAAAGGATTTCATTTTCTATTAGGAGAAACAACACATGAACATATGAGGAAATATAAAAGTTTTGCAAGTAAATATAAGGTAATTTTGGTGGTAGCAAGATGGGAGGGAACAGAAGATCCTAGCAGCTACGGGGACCAAGAAGAGGCTCTCGTATAAGGGGTGAATTAAATTTTGATGGAAACTAGTGGTTTTAAGTAGAAGAGGTAAGGAGGGAAAACATTCCAAGCATGGTAAACAGGCTGTGCTAAGGGCTTGGAGGGAAGAGAGAAGCTGTTGTATAAAGGGAGAAGCGAGAATACTTATGTATAGAAGCATAGAATATGTGAAGGAGAATCATATATAATAAGTCTTCCTAAGTGAGTTGTAACCACTTTGTGAAATTAAAAAATTTAAAACAGGAATTCTTATCCTCCAGGAACTCCTAATAATGTTAAAGAATGTTCTAACGTGCTGAAGTGCCCCTCTACCATGAATATGTGAGGAGTACAGATAGGAAATCTCATAAGGTAAGGGCCATCTGGTCTTCCTTCGCAGCCCCAGAAACTTAGTGGTCCAGAAGAGAAGCTAGGTCAGGAAACTTCTCTCTCATCTTATTGTCCCTTGACTGCAGCAAAAATTAGCAGAGGGAGGGAGGGAGAGTGAGGAAAGAGAAAGAGGGAGAGAGAGGAAGAAAGAAAGAGGGAGGGGAGAGAGGAGAGAGAAAGAGGAAGAGATGGAGAGAGGGAAAGCTAAGGGGGAGATAAGGAAAGGAAGGGAGAGAGGGAGGGGGGAGAGAGAAAGAGGAAGAGGGAGAGAGGAGAGAGAGAATCCTTCCCCTCTCCCAACTTATAAGCACCATCGTACCTTAATATCATAAAATAAGTTTGACATAGTTTGACATAAAATAAGCAACTATCTAGGCCAGTGGTTCTCAAAACTCTTGTCATTATTATACTAAGATGTTTTAATTTTAATGTGGTAAACATGGATAGATATAATGCACATAAACAAAACTCTTTGGGGGGTCCTTAATCATTTTTAAGAAAATAAAGGGATCCTGAGGCCAAAATGCTTGAGACCTCCTGACCTAGTCCAATCTTCTGCCTCATGCAGAAGTCTGTCTTTATCATCCTTGCAAGTGATTATCCAGCCTTTGCTCCAACACCTCTTTTCTCTGAGAACTGATTACACCATGAAGCAATACTTTCATTTTGGGATTGTTCTGGTTACTAGGGAAAGCTTCATTGCATTGGATCAAAATATACTCCTATGTCATTTCCATGTCTTAGATTAGCTCTGTCTTCTAAAGTGATACAAAATGCATGCCCAATCTTTCTTCAAAGGATTCTTTCAACTACATAAAGACAGCTTATCATGTTCTTCCGGTCTGTTCTCTCCTCTGGTACCATCTTATTAAAGTCCTTCTAGAAAGACAACCCGATGGTGTGTCCTTGTATGACCACAGTTCTCCTTCCAAGTTGGTATGCAGCACAAATAGTGAAAGTGGTCAATGTTCTTCCTTCACAGCCAACCACTAAAGGTGAAATTCATCATTGTTATCAAAGCATTCTTGCTAGTCATTCTTGAGAATGAATGCGGATGACACCCCAGACAGTTAAAAAAGTTTTCATTACCTCCTAACAATTGGAAAACTAGGAATTAAACAAATGCTTATTATTCCAAATGAAAAGCAACTAGTCTGGGCTCCACTATTTGTATGTATCAGTGATGTGAAGAGATGATTGATGACCAGTGCTGCCTATTAAGGAAGAAGGATATCTCTCTTTGTGAGTATGTTTTGGGGAAAACAAATTCTTTGACTAGCCCTTCTAGGATCTCTCCACCCCATGCTAGGGAAATTTTGTGGAAAATTCTTAAGGAAAGAATTTGATGTAAATATAAAGAACAGACTCCAGTGTAAAGTAGAAATTGCATTGTGTGACTTATTCATGATCCAGGAGACATGGGGTCATGAGATCTCATCCTAGTAGCAACAACTCATGCTGCTTTCTTTATGAAGTGTTTCCAAGCTATCTTAGATTACCTTCTAAGCAAACTACAGAATATTCTTGTGACTTGAATATGGATCAGCTGGCTGGATTTATGCATGTTTGGAATGCTAATAAGGAAGGTAGTATATAACATTTTTATGAGTTGTAGTAACTTATAAAACAAAATCAATGCATGAAATGTATTCATTTCAACAATATTCAATGTTCAAGATAATTTTTGGATCAGTGCTATATTCAGGGATAAAACAGCCAATGATTTTTTATTTTATGTGTGTTATGATACCATATTAAAAACATTCCTTTTGTTCAATATGAAATTAAATCCAGCAAGCATTTATAATGCCTCTAGCTTATGCAAGACACATTCTGCTAGATTCTGGGCAGCTAGGTGGCATAGTGGATAGAGTACTGGACCTGAGTTCAAATCCAGTTTCAGATTCTTACCAGTTGTGTAATCCTGGACAAGTCAATCTCTGTCCGCTTCAGTCTCCTCATCTGCAACATTAGGATAACAGTACCTACTTCTCAGGGTGGTTCTGAAGATAAAATGAGATGTTTATAAAGCACTCTGTGAACCTTAAAACATGACATTATTATTGTCATTATTATTATTATTATCATTACAAAGACAAAATGAAATTGTCCCTTCCCTCAATGAACTTATTTTATTCTGGAAGAATACAGGATATCCACAAGTAAGTAAATATGAGCTAATTTGAGGAGAGAAAATTATTGAAAGAGAGTTCAGAGGAGGATTCCCAGTGGGAGCAGTTTGTGTCTGAGGTAAGGTTGAAGGAAGGTAAGGATTTTATGTTTTTTTGTTGTTGTTGTTGTTGTTTTTGTTTTTAGGCATTTGGGGTTAAGTGACTTGCCCAAGGTCACACAGCTAGCAAGTATCAAGTATTTGGTCTGAGGCCAGATTTGAACTCAGGTTCTCCTGACTTCAGGGCTGGTGCTGTATCCACTGCACCACCTAGCTGCCCCTAGTAAGGTAAGGATTTTAAAGGAAGAAATGAAGGAGTATGTTCTCAGTATGGGTAATGGCTAAAAATTTGAAATTATTCATAAATTTTTGTGTTGGGAAAGAACACTGGCTTTGGATTCAGGAGACCTAGGTTTGAATCCTGACGCTACCATTTACTAGATGTGTGACCTTGAACAAATAACTTAACCTTTCTGGGTCTCAGTTTCTTCATCTGTAAAATGAGGAATTTGGACTGAAGGTCATTCTGAGTTTAAATGCTTATCACATCAGGAGTTTAGGCAACTGTTTCTTTTCTGATATCTTCAGAATTCTTCAATGTTTAGGGACCCTTAGATTAAAAGGCATGCACACATATACAACTGCACACACACACACATACATCTAATTCTTAGTCTAATACAACTAATGTGTGAAAAGTGTTGGACTGGACATCAGTGTTATGAGGTTGGTTCAGGTGCCATGGTTTTGTAATGGTTGCTAAGTCACAGCCTTTCTAATATACAACTCCTTCCTCTGCGAAGTTAAGGATTTGGATTCAACGATCTTTAAACTTCCTTTGAGACTTGACCATCTTATATAAAAAGGTCCCACACTGTTTTCCCTCGATAGTAGAGATGAGTAGAAACATAGTCATAGTCTTAGACAATGGTTTTTCGATTGTTTAATTGTTACACAACATAATCATCTTAGTATGTGATCAATTCTCACAAGTGCTGCCTACCCAGGGAAATGCTGGAGGCAGATCAAATCACCTTGCAAGGTCTGATTACTAAATATTCAGTGTAAGCACTGGAAATTGGCAAATGCTATGAATCATGACTTGCTTTATTAGTTTGGTTTTTTAAATATATATTGGCTAGACTTAAGAAAATGGTGGTGAAATGTTAATGATGCAGATGAAACCTAAACTGTTGTGTGCACTGTTTTTCAGAGAGCCAGTTGTTAAATATTTCTAGCACATTCTTGCCCCAGTGCTAGAAATTGGATGAACTAAGTCTAGTTAGTCACCTATTTAATAATCTCCATTCATAAATTAGCACATTGTCCTACATACACTGAGAGTTGCTGCTGTCCCAGGGGAAAAAAAAAGGACAGTATACATATCCCGTCTACCTGCATCTTATAGGTCACCCAGAGGGAGACATAAAGACTCACAAAAAGTCAGTTGAGGTATCAGACTCTACTAGAGTGATGAATTATTTTGGGTACAAGATTGTATGTAAGTGACCTAGCTGTGGAATCAAAGCATTCCTTCCTTCTTTGTAATAGCTATTTCAAGTAAACAGGAAAGATGGATGTGGGTGGATCATTCAGGATTAGGAAAATCAATAAAAATGACAAATCATGGATTTAGAACAGGAAGGAACTTTAGAGGTTATCTTGGTCAACCAGTTCATATTACAGATGAGAAAACTGAGGCCCAGAGAGGTGATATGATTTGTTGAAGGTCATATAAGAAGCAGAGCCAGAATTTGGACCCAGACATTTAATGCTATATCAGTCATCTTTCCATTGTTTCACAAGACCTAACTGTGGTCCCGGGCAAACTACCTCTTATGGAGAGAGAAGCTAATGAAAATTGAAGTTCCAACTGGATCTTTTTAGAATGCCTTCTAGTTTCATGTGTGCCAGTGTTTTTTTTTTTTTTTTTTTTTTTTTTTTTTTGCTGCTCATGCTATGTGTCTATAGGGCTCTGTTGATTTTAGTTAATTGGTAAGCATACCCTTGATTTGCTGCATATGGGAATGATTAAATACTACCATGGGTCTTTGCTTCTGGTGTCCTGGGATATACTCTTCTTGGCAGTGACAAGAAGCTATGTTGTTGATGCTATGAATCGAGGTTAATACTGTCATTTAATGATTTTTGCATATGGAGTATGTTTGAAAGCATTCAACTTGTCACAGACTTCCTTAATGTTCCCTACGTTGTCCTCCTTCTCCTTTCTCTTCCTTTCTTCTTTCAATTTCCTTTGCTTTCTTTCTCTTCCAAATTCCTCCTCAATATTTTTTCCATTATTCGGTATGGATGTGAGTGTGGGTGTTTGCTAAGTAACATATATAGCATAAATGTGTTTGCACACACACAGACATGGACATATGGCTTCTCATTCTCTCTACATGTGTGTGTTCAATTTCATGGATGCAAGGGCACTCTAGGTGAGGAAATTCCCTCTCCAGGGAAATCTGAAGATCAGCAGCAAATATGTGATTTGGGATTTTAGGGCATTGCCTGTAAGAGCTGAGAGGTTGTGACTTGAGCAAAGTCATAAGGCAGCCATTATGTTGAAGAAACACAATTTGAGCCATAACCTTTTGCCCTCAGGGCTAACTTTCCATCCACTAGGCAACATTTATTTGAACAACAGGATTCTGTTTCAGAATTGGTCAGGGATAGAATTCCCATTATAAAGATGCAGAAATTAAGGAAAAGAGCTTGAGGTTCTGACTCAAAGTGAAACAGCAAGGCAAAATAAAAAGTGATACTTTGCACTATGAGGGCCTCAGGAACACAGTGGGTCATTGGCATGATTTCTGAAAATCAAGAAGAGAAATTTTTGCAATAACTGCTTCTTGACAGAGCTTTGATGTATGGTTACAGTCTAATTGGCTATTTATAATATTTATAATTGATTTATTTTTTGCATGTGATATTTATATTGGAAAGAGTAGGTTCTTTTTATTTTAATTCTCTTAAAGACTTAGTTTTGCTATGAAACATAAACTGTATATATTTTTTTAAAAGACAAGTAGTTCATTACTTGCTCTGGGAAAGAAAATCCACCCAAGATTATTCTGGGGATTTAATATTTCATTACGTTATATGCAAGAACCCTGGTATGGTGATGTCTATTATAGTCCAGCTAACACCAGTCAGCCAGTCCCCTCCTTCCAATAACTTCCATTCAGTCAATAGTCACCCCGCATTTAGGGGCCTGCTATGTGCCAGGCGTGGTGTCAAGTGCTGAGGATGCAAAAGAAAGGCAAAAGACAATTCCAGCCTTCGAGGACCATCACTTTGAGGCCAGGAACCCGAGGACAGAGCATACCCACCCAATGCCAACAGCTAAAGATTTGACCCAGAGGGAGATACAGAAACTCACACAAAAGGTCAGTTGAGGAAGAGAATCTCAGACTCTACTGTAGCAGGGGAACTCTCTTGGGCACAAGATATCATGTTAGTGACCTAGCTGCAGAATTCAAGTTCTACTTTATAATAACTTTTTTTAGTAGAATGTTTAATGCTGACCAATGTTAGACAAATCCACAACAATGGCAAATCATAGACTTAAATTTAGAAGGGACCTTAGTGATCTTACAATCCTAACCTCTCCTTTTACAGATAAGGAAGCTTAGGCCTAGGGAAGTGATCATAGAGATAGATAGTAAGTGCCTGCTTTGTGTGCATTCGGAGGGCAAATGTCGCCACACTAAACATTCATAACTTCCAATCTAAATGAAATGATATGTTTTCACAATATAGAAATGTAATGGAAGGACTATAAACCACAGGGATATCAGAAAGAAGCATATTATCACCGTCCTCCTGTCTGTAATTAGAATTGTCTCCAAGATGCTTTCTATGAGTTTACAAAAAGATGATCTCCTTTCCCAACACTTTCATTCAGTTACAAAAGCTTTTATTCAATAACAAAATCCCATCAGGCTATAAAAGCGTTCTTCAAGCATTCAGCATAAAAGAACCATAGGAAGATGAAGACTCCTCCCAGAAGAGTTTCTCTTTGGACTCCATTAAAGCAGATGAGAAAGATCAAACAGTAAATAATAGCTGACATTTACATGAGACCTTTTAAGATTTGCAAAGCTCTTTATATGCATTATCCCATTTGCTCTTCCCAACCCTGTGAGTCAGGTGTGATTGTTAGCTCTATTTCATATTAGAGAAGACTGAAATACAGGAAAGTTAAGCTATTTGCCCAGAGTCACATGGCTCATAAATATCTTTGGCAAGATTTGTGTCCAAGTTTTGATAATTCCAAGTCCAGGGTTTTTTCATATCATCCTGCTCAGAGAGAAAATAATAGTTTGAAAACTATAGAAATGAAACTGATCACATCTAATCTAAAATAAAGTTATTAGATAAGCTATTACTATTAATTGTTATTTTTCCAAAGTTTCTATAACCATTGCTCTTAAATGTTATAATCGTAACCAAAAACATTGTAAGCACTTTCCTGTACACAGAATTTTACTAGACAACATGCAAATACCGACCTTAGGCCCTAGACATTTTTTTTCCTAATGTATTCCATGGAATTTGTGAGAATGTCTCCATGTGTTTCACAAGTTTTTTTCTACCCAAGGATCTACTTTTAATTATAAGTTGAAAGTGACATCTAGTAATAACAAAGGATAATAGTGGGCCTATTTCTAGATTGATATGCACAAACTAGGAATGAATAAAATAGCAGAGAGGTTCCAGGAAAGAACACATCAGTCAGGATTTAGGTTTGCTTACCCAGAATAGAACTTGAATCATTATTTTAAATGGATGACTTTCCTTTGCCTTTTTCATGAACTATATATCAATGTACTATAGCAAGCATAAGATCAATTACCAACTTATATGTCTCTTAGTTATGTAAAAATTTTGTGAGAAAAAAAGCTAAAAAATATAGCAAGGGCAATCTGAAGAGAGAACAGGAAGGCTACAACCAGGCTATGTAAAGAGGACAAGCCAGCCCATCAAAAATGGCATAAGCCATTGGTTTCATGGTAGCCTGAATGTGATGCTTTCAGAGTCTGGGTCTCATCCTCCTCCTTCCTCTCCCTTTTCTTCTTTTTCTCCCTATTCTTCCTCTCTCCCTTCCTCTCTCCTTTCTTATTCTGCCCTGTCTTCTTTCCATGCCCTTTTTTCCCCTCCCCTGCCCCCTTCTCCCTCTCTCACTCCCCCTCTTTGCCTCTTTCTCTTGTTCTTTCTCCCTTCCACTTCTCCTTTTTCCTCAGTACTGATAGTAGTAATAATGATAATACTAATTCATAGATGCCACATTGTTTGCAATAATAGGAAATTCTCTTTGTAAGTAACAGCAAATGAAAGTTGTTTGACGATGTGTCTTGTTTAGGGGCTGAAAATATGATTACTGTAAATTAGATGGATGACCCTAGGCAAGTCCCTTGATTTCTCAGAGCCTCAGGCAACTCTTTAAGACTACAAGTAGCAGGGGAAAAAAAAAACAATCTGCATTCATAGAGGTAGTTTTCTTCCCAAGAGTTCCCCATATAATAAAGTCACAGGCCTGGCCCAAATAATGTATAGAAAAGATGAGGGGGAAGCCACCTTATGTTTATAAAGGAGCCCAGGAAAGAAAATTATTCCCCAAACCTAATTGGCCTGTGAAATAATCCTCTCAAAGCTAATGAAACTGAGAAATGAGAATTCACATGTCATATCAGCAGCTGCCATGTGGTTCAAAAGACCAAGTGTCACCCAGTAGTACAAGACAAATGCGTCTCTGTGATCACAGACAGAGGTTGACCTCTTCTCTTAGCTCAAGGCTTCTTGAGAGAATGTGACAATTGCAATATCATTTACTAAATCTTCCTAGGACACCCATGGCATTGACTCTGCAACCAGAAACGAGGAGGCTTCCTTGGCTGCTGTTACGAAGCATGAATGAGAGCCAAGAAACAAGAAGGCAGATTTTCTCTTTTTTTGGGGGCTATTAAGTCTAGCAGAAGCCGCTTGGTCCTTCAGAGCCGTTATCTATTTCACAGAGGAAGGATTGTGTGACTACACTTGGGGAATGGGAAAGAAGAGGAAATGTTGGACCTGCGGAATTGGAGCAGCATGTCTGTGCTCCTGCCAGGGCCAGTGGGAAGGAAAGGCCTTTGATTAAGGACTGCTTGATGATAAGGTTTGGAGATGCTGATTGCATTGGGATAGGAACCGAGCCTTGGATTTCGCTGCTAGAGAGAACTCCCAAGCAGGGAAACTTCCTGTACTAATGCACATCAGCATCTTTTCTGCAAGGTAGTCTTGGAGAACAACTTCAAAACATGCATACACACACACACACATACACACACACACACACACACACAGATGAGAGATTACCTCAGTTAATTTAAGGAGAGTGGTTTTCAAATCACAAGATGCTTAAATAATTTGTATATATGTGTTTGTGTGTGTGTTTGCCACTGAAATACCTTTTAGCTAAAGAACTTTTTATAATGTCAAGGACAGTGATAAGTATAGGAATAAGGGATAGGGGAGAAGGGGTAGGGATAAAAGAACATGGAGACAGAGATAAGGACTGGACCTGGGATTGAACTCCCAGGTGTGGAAACTCCCCGTATCAATACAGGTTGGAAACTTCTCTGCAACTTAGGACTTTCAGAGTTTCCTAGATCAGTGAGAGGTTAAGTGATTTGCCCAGAGTCATAAAGTTAGTATTGTTAAACCCAGATCTTCCTCATTCCAAGGTGGGCTCTATTATTTTGCTCACTTTATAATGAAAAACAAAACAAACACACACACATACATACACACATATACATACATATAAATGCATTGTTATATATACTCACTTGTGTGAATGAGCATATGTGGATATATAAATATGTGTGTATATATGCATATCTACATGATACACATGTGTGAATGAGCATATGTGAATATATGAGTGTATGTGCATATGTGCATATATACATGATATACATGTGTGAATATGTATACATGTGCATGCATATATAGGCATATTTATTCACATACATGCACACAAATGTATGTGTGGATATGTTGTGTTCATATATACATACACACATATAAATGTATATATACACATATATGCACGAATATTATATATACACACATATACACATATATAAATGTATGTGTATATATATATACATATATGCAATACATATTGTGTGAATATATATACACACATACATATACACGTATGCATACATATGCACTGGCATGCATACACATGTATGCATCTATAAATATACACATCCACACATGTACTTTCTATCAATGTATATGTGTACATATACGTGTATATATGTGTGAATATGTATATATGTGCATATAAATATATTTGCATATATACTTACACACGTATATAAATATATGTATATATATATAATGTACACAATACCTATATGTGTGAATATGTATATATGTGTTGCATATGTATGCGTGCACATTTTGCATATGTATATATGTATGTATTTAAATGTGTGTGTGTGTGTGTGTGTGTGTGTGTGTGTGTGTGTGTGTGTGTATTTTAAGGACACAAAGGGGAAAGTAGCTCTTTATATTGCCTATGATAGATTAGTAAATGTTAGCAGTTGAAATTTTCTTTCTTCCCCTAGCCCATTCACTGTACTCCTTTTCACAGTTAGGGATTTGGGGACCCTACTTGTGGTCCAAATACCATGTTATGACTCTGATGAAGAGACATTTTGGCAAAGGTCTAACTTATTTTCCTCAGCAGTCATACATGGATCATATTTTAGTCATATTATTACTACTATTAATCATAACTAACATGTACTTTAAAGTTGACAAAGCCCTCTACATGTATTGTCTCATTTGTTTCTCATTACTCTACTACCTTTCCATGAAAGTTAGGCAGGGGAAGAGAAGAAATGTGAAACTCCATCCAGCATATTTCATGTAGTCACTCCTGGGTCTTCTAACAGACACAATACCAACAAACTTAAGTGGATAAATGAGTAAAACATTTATTATTTGATTACTGTGTCCCATAGTTGCTCAGTTGTTTTTCAGTCAAGGCTGACTCTTCATGACCCCATCTGAGGTTGTCTTGGCAAAAATACTGGAGTGGTTTGCCATTTCTTTCTCCAGCTCATGTTACAGATAAGGAAACTGAGGCAGTCAAGGTTTAGTGACTTATCCAGGGTCACACAGCTAGTAAGTGGTTTTTTTTGTGAAAAACTAAGTGTATTTCCCTTCATCCTATCCTACCCACCATTTATTCTATTCTCTCTTTTGACCCTATCCCTCCTCAGACATGTTTGCTTTTGATTACTCCCTCCCCTAATCTGCCCTCTGTCTATCAACCCCCTGCTCTCTTCTCCCCTTTCCCCCTTATTTTCCTGTAGCGTAAAATAGATTTCCATACCCAACTGTGTATGTTTTTCCCTCTTTAAGTTAAATCCTATGAGAATGAGATTCACTCATTCCCTCTCACCTTCACCCATTTCCCCTCCACTTTCAAAGCCTTTTCTTGTCTATTTCATGTGAGATAATTTACCCTATTCTACTTCTCCCTTTCTCCTTCTCCCAGTATAACTCTCTCTCACTCCTTAATTTTATTTTCTAGATATCACCCCTTCATCTTCAACTCACCCTGTGCCCTCTACCTATCTATCTATACATACATATAATTTTTCCCTCCCACTACCCTAATACTGAAAAAGGACTCATGAGTTACAAATATCATCTTTCCCTGCAGGAATGTAAACAGTTCAACCTTAATAAATCTATTACGATTTCTCTTTTCTGTTTAACTCTTCAATGTTTCACTTGAGTCTTGTATTTGAAAGTCAAATGTTATATTTACCTTTGGTGTTTTCCTCAGGAATGCTTGAAAGTCCCCTATTTCATTGAATGAACATTTTTTACTCAATTTTACTGGGTGGGTAATTCTTGGTTGTAATCTCATCTCCTTTGCCCTCTGGAATATCATACTCCATGCTCTCCGGTCCCTTAATGTGAAAGCTGCTAAATCTTGTGTTATCCTGATTGTTTCCACAATACTTGAATTGTTTCTTTCTGGCTGCCTGCAATATTTTCTCCTTCACCTGGAAATTCTGCAATTTGGCTACAATATTCCAAGGAGTTTTCCTTTGGGGATCCCTTTCAGGAGGTGATCAATGGATTCTTTCAATTTCTATTTTGCCCTCTGGTTCTAAAATATCAGGGCAGTTTTCCTTGAAAGATGATGTCTAGGCTCTTTTTTTGATCATGCTTTTCAGATAGTCCAATAATTTTTAAGTTCTCTCTCCTGGTTCTATTTTCAGGTCAGTTGTTGAGATATTTCACATTCTCTTCTATTTTTTCATTCTTTTGGATTAGTATTACAGTGACTTGATTTCTCAAATTGTCACAAGCTTCCAATTTCTTCATTCTAATTTTTAAGGAAGTATTTTCTTTAGTCATCTTTTAGACTTCCTTTTTCCATTTGGCCAATTTTGCTTTTTAGGGCATTCTTCTCCTCATTGGCTTTTTTGGACCTCTTTTGCCATTTGGGTTAGGCTATTTTTTAAGCTGTTATTTTCTTCAGTATTTTTTTGGGTCTTCTTTAGCATCACTCTCAGTTTTCCCTCTACTTCTCTTAATTGTTTCTCAAAATCCTTTTTAGCTCTTCCATGGCCTGGGACCAATTCATATTTTTCTTGGAAGCTTTCAATGTAGGAGCTTTGCCTTCATTGTCTTCTTCTGGTTGTGTGTTTTGATCTTCTTTGTCACTAAACTAAGATAATATAGTCTGACTCTTTTTTTGCTGCTTCTCATGATCCCAGCCAATTACTTAAGTCATAAACTCTTTGTTAAGGTAGGGGTCTGTTTCCAGTGTGGAGATACCTCTAGGGTAAATTTTCAGCTCTTCTAAGGTTCTATGATCAAGGGCGAGTTGTTTTCTGGCCGGTGTTCTGGTCTATGAGTGATCACAAGCACTATTCTCTGTCTTGGAACTGTGAGGAGGATTTTCTCTCTATAGCCACTACAAGCTCCACCAAGCCAATGCAACTTCTCACCACAGGACTGCCACCCAGAACTGTGACCCAGATCTAAGCGTGGGCAAAGCAAGAGAATCCTGCACCAGCAGAGAGATCCCTGCAATCCCTCTGTGATCAGCCACTGGATTCCCCCTCAGTCTGTGGGCCAGAATCTCAGGGGGCAGGCGCCACCCCAGCCGAGCTCGGGGACGGGGGCTGGAACCCTACCGTGCTTCTCTCTCACTGCAGAAACAAACTTTTTCCACTGACCTTCTAAGTTGTCTTTGGCATTCATGGATTGAGAAATCTGGAAACCACCACAGCTGCCTGTGATTCAGTCCTCTGAGGCCAGCTCCAGGTTTGCTGCAGCCTGCATGCCCACACCACACTGATGTCCTCTTCCAGCCTGGTGCCATATACCTTTCCAATTAACCATCCAACTATCTTGGGCTGGAAATTTGTTTCACTCTGTCTTTTTTGTGGGTTCTGCTGCTTTAGAATTTGTTTAGAGCCATTTTTTATAGGTATTTGGAGGGGTTTGGGGAGAGCTCAAGCAAGTCACTGTTCTTACGTTGCCATCTTGGATCCCTAGGGTCTTAAAGCTGTTGAATTCAGGAAGAGGAGTCTCCCTAACTCCAAGGCCAGTGCTCTATTCACTGTAACATTTAGTCACACAGTGTCCCACAGTATTGTGTCTCTAAGCATAGGTACTGTGTTAACTACTGGACATACAACATAGAGAGTAAGACAGTCCCTTGTCCTCAAAAATTTAAATCCTAAGAAGAGTTAAAAAATGCAGAGAGGAACAGTGGTCAGGAAGTGTTATTTTGGTCAGAGAAATCATCGTGCGGTGAATGGAGTTAGAGCATTTGGTTGTCATATCTTTCCCAGAATGGTAGTATTGATTTGATTAACCTTCCCACAAGAGACATGGTATCAATATTGGTGTGGAAGAAGTCACAAAACTAAGGTGCCTAGGTCTACTACAAATTTATTTTATGTTATCTCAGCTAGACCATCAACAATTCATTCATTTCCCATAATTGACTCTCTGGCAACTGGGTGGTGCTATGGATAGAGTGTTGGGCCTGGAATCAAGAATGTTCTTCTTCCTGAATTCAAATCTGGCCTTAGACACCTAGTAGCTGGGTCACCCTAGGGAAGTCACTTAACCCTGTTTGCCTCAGTTTTCTCATCTGTAGAATGAGATGGAGAAGGAAATGGCAAACTACTCCAGTATCTTTACCAAAATATCCCAAGTGGGTTCATGAAGAGTCACACATGACTAAAACACATTCTGTATGATACTTCCCAGTGTGACACTGTTCCAAACCTTTTCTTATAGGGATAACGGAATCATAGCTTTAGAAAGAGCCTTAGAGGCCACCTAGCTGAATCCTCTCCTTTCACAGATGAGGAAACTGTAGTCCATAGGTGACTTGTCCAATTCACACAAATACTTAGTGACTCAGGTGGGATTTCAATCTAGTTCCTTTTATTCTAAATCTTACATACTTTTTATTAGCCTTTCTGTAGAAGGTGACTTCTTTTCTTTCCTCAAGGCCCCAACCCCTAAAGGTGTGAAATTAATATTCCCAAAACATGATCATATCACTTCCCTTTTTCAAGAAGCTTCACTGACTCTCTCTTGCCCCTAGGATAAAATCTAAATTCCTTTGTTCAGGAATTAAAGTTTTCTAAGGTCTAGTTTCAGCCTGCCTTTATTGGCCTGTTGTACCTCATTCTCTCTTAAATTTGTCTACCAGTTTTTTTTTCCCCTTCATGACATTCTTCCTGCTTTATCCAGGCTTGACCCCATGCCTCTATCTCTCAGAATCTGCAGCTTCGTTTAGGGCTCAGGTCAAGTGCCACCTTCTAAAGAAGCCTCTAGTCTGATCACCCTAGTTTCTAATGTCCTTCCCCTCCCCTGGAATTGATTTATATTTACTTGGATATATTTTGTATTAACTTTTTTGGGTCTATGTTGTCTCTTCTCCTCCACCTATTCAAAAGAATGTAAGTTCCTTGAGGGGAGAGACTGTTTTACTTTTGTCTCTGTGCAACCAACATCAATAGTAGAAAGTCAATAAAGCTTGAGGAATAAATAAGAAAAGCCATTTGGTTTAGACAGTGGGTTTTTTTAAAATTCTTTGATTCTATTAGTTAGGTTTCCTAAAATACTTCTAAATGCCAGGGTTCACTTTCTCAAACACCCAGCTTAAGCATTTTAAGTGGAAATAATAATAATAATTATTATTATTATCATTATGATTATTATTTTTATAACAATAGTTATAATTTATATAGCACTTTAATGTTTGGAAAGCATGTTACAAATGTCTCATTTCATACTCACAACAACCTTAGGAGATAGGTACTATTCTTATTCCTATATTACAGATAAGGAAACTGAGGCTGAGAGGTTAAATGACATGCTCAAGCTTATCATTTATATATATATATATATATATATATTATATTACATATATAATGCATATATATATACACACACACACACACACATCAATATACACACACATATATATATATATATATATATATATATATATATATATATATATATATATATATATATATATATATATATTTACTTTGTTTCTCCAATACCTAACGCATGTCTTTGCACATGGAAGACATTTACTAAATACATGTTGACTTGAATTTGATTATTTAAAATCTATTACCTTATTTCTATTCAACACACTCTAGAAAGTGGACACTTACATGCACAGACATATATCTTCATGACTGAACTTTATATTTAAAGATGGGGAGGGTATTTCTAATGATTATAATAATAGCTAACATATGTACATATATGTTAGTAGTTTATATATAATATAGTATATATGATAAATAATGCATTATATGATAATTATACAATAGGCTTAATATGAGTGTTATTAATATATTCTATATATTATACTTAATATAATTATTATAATATATAAAATGATATCATTACATATGTATGTAATGAAGATTTACAAAATGTTTTAATATATTCTCTCATCCAATCTTCTATAACAACACTGAGAAGTAGATCCTATCATTATGCTCATTTTGCGGAAGATGAAACTGAAACTGAGTGGTTAAGTGACTTGTCTAAGGTCACACAGCTAATAAGTGTCTGAGGTAAGAAAGTAGATCTTCCTGACTCTGGATCCAACATATCAGGTATGTCACCTGGATTACACTTTTCATAAAACAGGTCTGTTCTCCAAAGACGTGACTAAAATGCATTTCAGTCATTGGAACAAGAGTAATCTTAATGCACAAAGTATCTTGACACAAGCCAATCCTGTTATTCAAGGTGAACATTAGAACATTGCTTGTCTTTTTTTTTCTGTTTCATCTCTTGCCCAATGGCAACTTGAAAGTTCATCATCACCATAGCACTTTATATAATGCTTGAGGGTTTGCAAAGTGCCTTAAAAATGTTATCTAATTTAATCCACACAGCAATACTAGGAGGTAGGTGCTATAGTTATCCTCATTTTATAGAAAGGGAAACTGAGGCTTAGAAAGGGGACTTGCCTAGGCTCACATAGCCAGGGAGTGTCAGAGGTCACATTTAAACTCAATCTTCTTGATTGCAGATCCAGAGCTACTAAATGTCCTGGTAATTGAAAACCTAAGACAATTACTAAATGATATGGCATGTTTAAGACAACTTAAACAAATGAACAATATGTAATCCAAATTGTTTTTGTTTCATGCCTCAACTCTTACTTCTTTCTTTTTCTTTTCTTTCCCTCTCCCTTCCCTCTCCCTTCCCTCTCCCTTCCCTTCCTTTCATCTAAATCAACAAAAATTATTTTGCTCTAGTGTGCCTTTTTTTTCCTCTTTACTTTTGGACTGCTGCTCAAATTGGGTTTAAATGCTAAATTCCACTTTATAGCAAAACCGCAGTACTGTAGATTTTTCCATGGTGGATTGCAGATCAGTTTGGCTTTCAAGTTAGACAGATATGGACTTGGGAGGCACATTGTATCTGCCTTTGGTTGGGTTCCTTATGTTCCAGCATAGCAAAAATTGAATTGCCAAATATTTTTATTGGCTTGTCACCTTTACTGTTGTAAAAACATTAAATCAAGTATCTATTAAAACCAGATACTTGACAGCTTGAAAATTTAAACTCTTTTGTATGGGACTGATCTACTTAGGCTTTCTTTTATACTTTGATTTCAAATTCAGTGGGTCAATTATCAGCGTTTTAAAGTTATTATAAAGTTAATATTCCATTTTTCCCACTTGAGGAAATAAATGTATTTATTTGAAATTAACGTAACACAATTCCAGTAATGGTTTAGTGTCTTTTATAATCAGACTGTATTTTAGAAATCATTCGAATAGTATCAGGAAAAGAAAGATTCAGGGTTTGTCCTTAGGATTAAATTATCTGGAAAAGGTTCAGATGAGAGACATTAAATATTCTTTAGAGATGATGTCAGTAACAGAGACTAAGCCTGTTGGTTTAGTAACCTTGGTCTGGTACCATTTGAGAAGCCCTGTAGCAAGTTTCTGTACTGGACATGCATGCTTTTTTCACTATTGAGTTTCTCTTTGGCAAATGTGATGCATAAGGTGCTTTGATTCCACGGTCAGAGAACCTAGGTTCCAACACTTCTTGTGATCCCTTTTCTCTAAGTGATCTTAAGCAAATCACTTAACCATTCAGGAACTCAGTTTCCTTACTTGTACAATGAGTTTGGATTAAATTTCTAGCTTTCTTGCTCAAAACCTATAATGCTAGGATTCTAAGTACAATATAATTAGTCAGTCAAATTGAATTGTTGTTGTTCAGTCATTTTAGTCATGTCGACTCTTCATGACCCCATTTGGAGATTGCTTGGCAAAGATATTGGAGTGGTTTGCCATTCACTTCTCCAGCTCATTTTACAGATGAGGAACTGAAGCAAACAAAGTTCCATGACTTTGCCAGAGCCCCACAGCTAATAAGTGTCTGAAGCCAGATTTGAACTCAGGAAGGTGAGTCTTCCTGACTCCAGGCCCAGTGGTCTATAACAGTGTGCCACCTAGCTGCCCTCAAATTGAATGACCCACCTTGAAATAGACATTAAAGTATTTCCGTTTTTATATTTTTACTTTAAGAGAGATTTTTATGAGATTTTAAATTTTGAAAATTTTAGTTCCAAAATTTGACTGAGATGTGTTGAGAATAGAATTAATCTCTCTTTTCTTACCAGAAACCTTGTTTTACAGCAAAAGTGTCAAACACACAGCCTACAGGCTACATAACATCCACAACACGCCCCAGTGTGACCCAAACCAGATTAAATGTAGTTCCTATCTGATTTTAATATGTTGATGTATAATATGTGTATGTATGTATGTGTGTGTATATATATGTGTGTGTACATATATATGTATATGTGTATATGTGTGTCTGTGTGTGTGTATGTGTGATTTTTTAAGTCAACCTTTGCCCCTTAGGGTCCCTGATATATACTTTGGTGCCACCCTTTTTTTCTAGTTGAGTTTGATCCTATTATTACAATATTACTGTATTATAGTCTTACCGGAAAAAGCTAGCTTCCAAGTCAGAAGACTTGAGTTCTAATTCTACCTCTGACACAGACTGTGTGACTCTGGAAAAGTCATTTAATATTTCAGTGCCTCAGGCAGCTTTTCTAAGACCGTAGTTGGAGAACAGGTACTAATATGAATGAATAGAGATGGTTCCTTACCAGGTCGGGCCAGACCAGGCTAATAACTAACTGAATGGATGAATGAATGAATGAATTCGAAAATTTCATTAAACCTGGCAAAACAAAGATCTTGTAAAACATTCTTAAAAACAAACAAACTATATTGGTTCCTCATTGCTCACTGAATAAAATATCCCTGAGCTTGAATTTCTCTACCTGGCTCCAACCTCCCTTTCTTCTCTTATTCCATAGCATTTTCCTTCTCAGCACTCAGCATTCCAGCCAAACCAGGATAGTCACAATTTCTTGGCCTTCCCTTTGCATGCCTATACGCTTTTTTTCTCTGCAATGAACTGAGACAAGGCCTGTGGTTATTCTAACATACATGAATATGTAAAAAAGTATGTTCTAATAATTAAAGTTGAATGATTATGTCCTTTTAAATGTAAATGAATCGTCATAAACAAGTTACATGCTGTACTGGCATTTCCAAAGGAAAATGATCAAAGATTTATTTAGAGCTGAAAGGCTCCTTAGAGATTGTCTGGCTCAATGGGTTAATTTTATGTAGGAGGTAACTGAGGACCAGAAAAACACATGGACTTTCTCTAGGCCACATAGTAATCTATAGCAGAATCAGGATTCAAACCTAGGACATCTGACTCTGAATCTATGTACCTGCCCATAATGATATGTTTCTTCTTACATGAATTGATAGCTGGGAAATAAAACCATCCAGGGATCACATCAAAACCCATATAAATGTGGCTTCTATACAAATTGAGGAGCAGTTATACCAGTTTCATTAAGTGAGCCAAACCTCCAAGAATTACTGTTGCAATATAAAAAAAGAGCCCAGAGACTAGTACAAGATATAGGGACTGTATTTTCTAGAGTATTCACCTCCATAGGGCAAATAATAAACAAAGGCATGAAATGAAGCCCAGACACGTACTATTGGGTCAAGAAATTCTCAAAATCAGTCATCAGAGAGAGACCTTTATGGGAAGCCTGTGTACCTTTCATCAAAGATTTTTACTTATCAGTAGCTATTGAGGGAGAAATCAATAAACATTCGGAGACCAAATGGAAAACCACATATGGAATAACAAATCCACAAATAGGTCTTTTGTTTAAACTTAGTTTTCATATCCATCCTTCAAACTAAGTCAAGCTATCATCTTAGGGGGAAGAAAAAGATATGTATTTCCTCATCATTTTTTTAATGTAAAGATTTTTCTCATAAGTTGATTTGCATCCATTTGATTTCTTAAAGAAGAGATATCTCAATGACATTTTAGGAATATTAACTACAAAAATTATTTTTCACTTCTGTGAATGTTTCATTTATAATTTCACTTGTTTATAATTATACACTACTGCTTACTAGTTTCAATTAGAGGTTTGAGACTGACTCCTGAATTATTTACTCATCCGTTGCAGAATATTATATTAGTCCAGGACCCTTAATTTATTCCTATTAACCATCATTTTTCTTCATATTAGTTATTAGTTCCTTTTTGGTTTTGCAACTGCTGGTCCCTTTCTCTGTCATCTCCTCTCATCTCTTCTTATCCATGAATAAATTTCATCATTTTCAGTCATAACTAGGGCAGGAGAGCCAGGGCTATTTCCCCGGGGGGGGGGGGTAAACTTACTGCCTGTGAGGATAGTAGAGTCTTTCCCTATGCCTTCTGCCTTGTGATCCTTCACTGATCAGTGCCCCTGGGAAGAGATAGCAGCGTCAAAGCACAGTTAAGAATGGAGAACAGGCTGCCTCCTTTTCTGGCATGACTGCATTCATGGCCATATTGTGCTTTGTGA
Organism: Phascolarctos cinereus; assembly: GCF_003287225.1. Classification (NCBI taxonomy): domain Eukaryota; kingdom Metazoa; phylum Chordata; class Mammalia; order Diprotodontia; family Phascolarctidae; genus Phascolarctos; species Phascolarctos cinereus. Next base: position 244,543,998 of record NW_027555514.1, read on the forward strand.
TCACCATCCAAATCAACTTGGGCATGAATTTTTGTCTCAAGTTACATATTTTGTAGTTCTGCTTCTGATCTCCTGTTGCATGTGAACACTCTTGGACACTATTCATCCATGCTTTTTGGATCTCCTTTCTCTTTCTCTCATGGCAATCTTTACTGTCGGTAACATAAAATAGTCTGTGTCTTGCTGCCAAATGTCAAACTACCTAGACACCAAAGCTTGGATCAAACTTCCACTTGCAGCTTTCCTCACCCCACTCAAGACTCATATCCTCTACAAAAGAGAAGTCAAGAGAATATCCCTCTTTGACCTCAACACGTCCAGCTATTGGCAGGTGTACCTATGATGGAAAATACTCATGAAAAGTTCTCTATGAAGGAGAACAGAATACAAATGTCCAATGAACTACAAATGAACTCCTCACCCAGAAAGAATGAGGAAAGCAGATGTAATGGGTGAGGGGGAAGAGAAAAGGTGAAACAGGAAGGGGGAGACGTGGTCAGTAACTACAAAGGCAAAAGCTAATGAAACTAGATAATGAATTGCACTTATTTGAAACTAGCCCAGGACCTTTCATGTACTAGTAGTTAATCCCAGGACCCCAAGCTCTTAATTAATTTTACTGGTGGCTTCCTCACTCTTCTGTATTGTAAATAAACCGAGTAACCTGTTTTCCTGCTGGCAGATTCACCTGGAAAGTTTCCATGGCTTGGCCAAGCACCCAGAATTCACTGAGAGATGCATCTTCCAGTGCTAGAGAGGTGCTGAGAAGACTTACTGCCCTCTCACATGCTGTGGGGAAACATCTGATGATGGCAGTGTGCCCTGACCCTTTTCTCGAGGTCTCTGGACATTAGTGCTTCCCCATGCCTCAATTTCCTGGGGATTCCCCCTAACTCAACTTTCCATTGACTATGGAACGTCACCTTTCCCCTTCCATAAACACTTAATTTTCCCTGTAGGAGAGACCTCACTTAATTCTGTTCCCCACACACTCCTGCTCCCTCTCATCCCTATAAATGGAAAGAGAAATAAATAAAGCCACAGCAGATCTTGCTTTGAAATTTTCCGCTAGTTAAAAACAACAACAAAAAATCCCTGAATTCAAGGGGAGGAACTGGAAGCAGACCAAGATAAACAGCTTGGTGGTGAGACAGAGGTGACTGGAGAGACAGGAAGGAAAAAAAAAGTTGATCAATGGAAGGGACGGCATTTTAGCAGTTTGCAAATTGAGCATTCATCAAAAAGTATTTCACATTTTTTACCAGTCTCTCCTTATCCCAATTCAACTTTCATGCGGCTGTCAGAGTGAGATTCCTAAAGTGCAGGTATGACTATTTCATTTAGATGACTTAAAAGCATCTGGAACTCAATGTGTCACTATTGTTCCTCCCTTCTCCCTATTTTTCTCTTACTGTGGAGGGCACTACCACCGTTCCAGAACAGTGGTGTCAAGTAGAAAGAGGAGCCACTAATACTCACCTAGGGGAGTTCAAAGAAGCTAAACACTCGGTTAGTCATAGGATGATGAGTATTTTGGCCACAACCACTCTTAGAGACCATCTAAGAGTATTTGAGAGCAGGTAAAATGACTCATGGGTGTCTTGTGATTTGTGAGTACTTACGAAGTGTTAGGTCATGAGGCTGAGGTGGAGAATGGGAAATGAGTTCAAGTGGCTCAGCCTGGATAAGGGGTGGGGAACCTGCAGCCTCGAGGCTACACATGGGGCCCTCTAGGTCCTCAAGTAAGGCCTTTTGACTAAAACTGAACTTCACAGAACAAATCCCCTTAATAATAGGATTTGTTCTGTAAAACTTGGATTCAGTCAAAAGGTCTCCCCAAGAACCTAGAAGGCCCATGTGGCCTTGAGGACTATGGTACCCCACCCCTGGCCTAGATCATAAAGTTGAGAAGGTCTTCAATCTTTTGGATTTTCCTTCCTTCCTTCCTTCCTTCCTTCCTTCCTTCCTTCCTTCCTTCCTTCCTTCCTTCCTTCCTTCCTTCCTTCCTTCCTTCCTTCCTTCCTTCCTTCCTTCCTTCTTTCCTTCCTTCCTTCATTCCTTCCTTCCCTCCTTCATTCCTGGGAGAAGACCTTATACTGTCATTTTTTAATTATTTAGAATCACTGAGGACAGCAGCATTAATAGCAGGAGCCAACAGCTAGGAAGATATTCAAATGGTAAGGTCCTTGATCATTTGATGTATGGAGTCTGTTCTCAAGGGAGGTGGGACATTCTGCTCCCATGGTTATCCCATGATTCTCCAAACTGGAATTCTTGATTTCATCAAATTCTTGAGGATTCTGAGTGCCAGAGGAAACACATTGAAATGTTGATTCTCAGTTCATTACTCTGTCACTTGTCATGCATTATTCTTCAAGTGCCAAAAAGTCTTGTTTTATTATTAAAAGTAGAACATAAAAAAAATTTAGGAGTGAAATTTTAAAAAGAATTTTGAATGTTTATTAATATATTTTGTTTTTGCTTCTTTTTGTATTTTCCAAATATTTCTCTCAACTCTCCCTTTCTCAGAACTTTACTTTAAACATCGAATAAGAAAGAGAGGCAGAGGGAGGGAGGGATATATATGTGTGTGTGTGTATATATACGTATGTATATATATATACATACATATATATATAGACACACACATATATACACATATATATGTGTGTGTGTATATACGTATGTATATATATATACATACATATATATATAGACACACACATATATACACATATATATGTATATATATACACACACATATATACATATATATACACACACATATATACATATATACACACATACTTATATACACATACATATATGTATACATACATCATATACATATATATGTATGTATGAGAGAGAGAGAGAGAGAGAGAGAGAGAGAGAGGGGGAGAGAGAGAGAGAGAGAGAGAGAGAGAGAGAAGTATTGAAACAACACTAATATCCCCTGCCTCTGAAAAAAAAAGGAAGATCTTTTCAGGACAAGATTTGCTCATGATTATTACACAGTATCAGTTTTGTGCTTGCACCCACATACATTTTCATTTATATCAGTATAGTCCTTGTTGTCCTGTTAGTTCTTATTTCATTTTGCATCTGTTCAGAGAAGTCCTCCTGCATGGCTCAATAGACTTCACATTTATTGCTTCTTCTGGAGCAGTAATATTCCATTACACTACCATACCACTATTTGTTTAGCTGTTCTCCCATCAGTGGGCATCTGTTTTGTCTCCAGTTTTTGATATCACCAAAAGAAATAGACTGAAAAATATTTATAGAAAACTAAAAGCAAGTATTGTTTTTCTCATAGTATGTACTTTTTATGGGATGTTTTATATCCTATAAAATTAAGGGATTGGAGTGGATTAGAAAATAGCTTTAGTCATAATGTGCTGATTAGGAAAAAAATCATGGGGTATGCACAGGAACATTGCTGAGAAGGCGAGCCTATGGTGATCAGGAGAACTGAATGAGCAGCAATAAAATTACTTTAAATCCAAGTGGTGAAACTTGAATATCTACATTTTTACATGACTTTCTTATTATGAGAATTATAGTATATAGATTCTAGTAGCATATTCAACAAAAATAGATGATATATGGGACATTTTGCCCTTTTCTTGAAAACATTTGGGATAAGTTTAATAGTCTCTATAATGACCAATTTGGTTAAATTGAACATAAGATTCTTGATATATCTTCTCCAAGATATGACTTTCCAAGTAATCTAGTACAGTCCATCATCTCCTCTACGTCCAACTTTCAAAATTATATCATAGTCTCATATAATTACCGCTTTCTATTAGAACGTCTTAGTTCTGCTCAGCGGTTATGGCCTGTCCCAATGTCATAATTCATCAAATCCTTTTTCCCCTACATCTCATCTCCACATCCCTTCAAAATTGCATACTGTTATTTGTAAGTTGCCAAGTATGATCTGTCAAAACTAGAACATGGGTGTGGTATTTAGTGTTTTTCCCCAAAACTTATCCATCCCTTAATACTCCAAGTATCTTTAACTTTTTTTTTTTTTGCATTCCACCAATGTAGATGACAAACCTTCCACATCTCAACAGATAGTTTTTGAGAGTTGTTATGGCAGTAAATTAATAAACAATGAGTGAGGGAGAGAGGGAGGGAAGGAGGGGAGAGAGAGAGAGAGAGAGAGAGAGAGAGAGAGAGAGAGAGAGAGAGAGAGAGAGAGAGAGAGAGAGAGAGAGAGAGAGATGCATGCATAGAAAGATTCATCCATTTATGGCCAACTCAAAGACGTGATGACCTTCTGCACACTTACCTCGGTTAGTCCTCAGACGACAGATAGAATATCACTGAGCCATCTCTTCACAAAAAATGAGATACCAGATTAGTACTTAAGTAGAAATAGTTATTTGTAAAAGCAATAATCTTTGAAATGTTTTAAAGTCTTAGGCATACAGGTAGAAATATGCCAGCATTTTTCAATAAGTTCTAACTACCAAGTGTCCAGCTGTTATCATTTATAGTTTATTTTTACACAAATTATCTTTTTTGCCCTTTTTGGCACCTGTGGGAGGAAGGTGGTACAAGAAGCCTTATTTCCCTTTTGTAGATGAAAACATTTGGAACTTTCAGAGGGTAAATGACTTAACCAGGGTCATACAGCTAACGAGTAATGGAATTTGAGAGCCTCAGCAACCATCTGCTCCAGCCCAAACACACAAATCCCCATTGGCATACCTGACAAGTGGTCATCAAGGCTTTATTTGAAGGGCCTTCCCCCAACCTCCCCACTACCAAGGAAGTAGCAAAACATAGACTTGAACCCAGAACTTCTGATAGCAAATCAAGTATCCATTCCACTCTATCACAGCTACACCCACCAGACTTAAATTGTAAGTTCTTTGAGAGTATGGATTGAACCATTTTGTTTTAATTAGCATTTACTGCAATTACTTATACATACTGAGTACCTACAAAGGAAAATTTAAAAAATATATATTTATTGAAGAACAATAAATGTTTTGTGTCCAGCATTTTATGCCTTATTTATTGCATTTATATTTTAACTTTCTTGCCTTTAATTTGATCTGAAATTACTTCAAGTAGAAATAAATAATTTAATGCATAGAGAGCCAGATTTGAAACCAGAGAGACTTGGGTTCAAGTTCTCTTTATACTGGCTGTGTGACCCTGGGCAAGTCCCTTAACCAGTTCCAGGCAGTGCTCTAAGGCTTTTATTTGCAAAGAAGGTGCTTTCTTCTGCTCATAGATGGACCTTGAGCATCTGGAAGTTCCCTACCCTAATAAATTGCTGGTCTGGTCCTTATTACTAAGTATCACATGGGATTTAATATGGCATTCAGTACACAGAAAATATTCAGTTTTTTATTTCTCTAGCTTGAGCTAAGTATAAAGGGATATTTGACAACTCACTATCTACCATGACTGTTCCAGCTACAGTTCTCCCTTCTACATTGCTACTTTCCCCATTCCAGTTCTGATATATCTGGGTTGGTGTAAGAAGTTAAATGGAAATTTGGGAAAAGTTTTCCAGAAGTTGCAGATGACATGTGAAGGCCAGTAGATGATACACAAAAAAGTATTTTTACTTAACTTTGACCTACATATAGCCTATTGCCAAATACTTAACCCGAATTTTACAATAAGGTATGGTAAACACCCCAAAAAAGAAAAAGAAAAAAAATTCAGACTTCTTCTCCAGTGTGAAGTGAAGACCAAAACATTTTACATGGATTTTTTCAGATAACAAGGGCACTGTGCCCCTAAGCCCCATGATGTGGAAAGGATAACTGTACTTCCTTTGTAATTTCTTCATTGTCTTTTACAAATCATCTCATTCTTTCCATTTGAATTAGATTAATCTTCATTTTGACTCTAGACAAGCATTTTCTTTTCCTTCTGAATTGATTTGTTGATAAATAAATCTGAATCCTACTTCATATTGATGTTTATTTCAATATATATCTTGTGGAAAGAGTATTGTAGAAACCATTATAATTCAAATGGAGTAGGGTGGGAAGTACAGATATTCTTTGTCTCATTTCACTGAATGCCTGCAAATATCTCCAGTTTTCCAGGCATTACTTCCTATAGTCAAATCCCACTTCTGGCACTTACTACCTATGTAACTTTGGGAAATCACCTTAATAGTCCTCAATTTCCTCCTCTGTAAAAAGAGGGGGTTGGAGCAGATCACTTCTGGGATACCTTCTGGCTCTGGAGCTGCAAGCCTATGATTTTTAAAAGAGTCCTAGATTTGATGTAGGAGGATTTGCTTTGAAATCCCACCTTTGAGTTATATTCCCTGTGTGACTTCTGCTTCCTTCTTCTCCCCTTGCCTCAGTTCCCCTCAGTTCCTCTCTCCTCCCCTCCTCTTTGGTCCTGTCCTTTTCTTGTTTCTCCATTCCACTATTTATCTCTGTTCCTCTCTTTCTTTTTCTGTCCTTCTCTCTGCCTTTCCCCACCCCCTTCCTTGCTACTAAGCTTGATAGTTACTCTGCTTATTAATGATGTCATTTCCTTGGTAATTAAGATGCTTTTCAAAATCTTGTTATTCAATTAACTAGGCCGTGCCCTACTTCTTATACCATATCCAACCAGAGAGTTCACCCCTCCTGAGGTTTCTCTTGGTAAAAGCACTGTCTATTTTTCAACTGTTAGTGTTCCCAGATGTGCTGTGAAATGATCAACTTTCACCTTTATTGGTGTTTTCATGATATATTGGTTCATTCTCTGTATTTCCTCCCATAGGTGAAGCTTAAGTTTGTTTAGACTTTGTTTTCTTGTTGATTTACTCCATCCATTATGGTTACCATATGTTATGTCTGTGAGGTGGAGAGTATGTGTTGGAGTGGGGTGGGTGTGAATGGGAGACATGCTATTGTTTCATGGGCAAGTTTATTGTTCAGAATAAAGCACTTAGCAGCCTAAAAAGGGAAGATTTGAGTCTAAGAGCTGTTAAGAAAGCATTTTGGGGAGGAGAGGGGGAAAGATAAATAAGTTGAATTGCTAAGGAAGTAACAATAATACAAGTGCATTCATCCCAACAAAATAAAGAAATTGAATAAATGCATATATAAAAAGATTTATGGTGGCAGGTAAGTGGCACGGTGGATACAGCACAGAACCTGGAATCAGAAAGAGCTTTATTCAGATCCAGTCTCATACATTTATTAGATGTGTGACCCTGGATGAGTAACTTAACCATTGCCTGCCTCAGTTTCTTCATATGTAAAATAGAGATATTAATAGCACCTACCTTCTAAGGTAATTGTGCAGATCAAATGAGATAATATTTGTAAAACATATTGTAAATCTTAAAGCACTATCTAACTGCTAGCTATTAGTAGTTGATACGTGTTTGCATGCACATATGCATCTATGCACACAGAACAAACAGAAAAAAATAGGCTTTATTTCTGAAGTAGCAATTGAAGTACCAGCTTAGTTTTCATGATGGTGTCATCAGAATTGCTTAGATAGATTTAGAATATTTAGTAATGAAAATATTGTTATTTGCAACCTGCCCAACAGGATTACTCTTTTTTGATTGTTAGTCCCAAAGAAACCCCATGCATATTGTTTTCACAAGCATCTTGAGAATATACAATTGAAAACAGTACCATTTATGGCAAAAAAGAAGAGAAAATGAGGGAAATGTATTTTCAAGGATGACTTTTTATGAAGGCAAGAGTTTTAGGCAAGATCATATGTAGCAGAGGATTCCTAGGTATTTATTTTTGGACAGAGAGAGGGAAGGAAGGAAGGAAGGAAGGAAGGAAGGAAGGAAGGAAGGAAGGAAGGAAGGAAGGAAGGAAAGTATAGTACATTATCCAGAGTAACAGTGTGTTCAATATTGCACACATATTGTCCACCACCCATTTATATAAAATAAAAGGAAGGACATTTCATTATTTCTTTTAGTCATTAAATTTATGTGATCAATAAGTCACAGTGACAGTCATTTATTAAGTTCCTACTATGTGCCAGGCATTGTGCTAAGTGCTGGGGTTGTGAAGAAAGGCAAAACAATTTTTATAAAGTCCCAAATGCTCTCAGGAAGTTCGTAGTATAATAGAGGAGACAAAAAACTATATCTAAATAAGCTATTTACAAGATAAATTGGATAATGAGGAGAAGGAAAGCCCCATAATTGATGGAGGGTCTAGAAAGGTTTTTTGCAGAAGGTGGAATTATATGTGTGTGGGTGTGTATCTGTCTGTCTATCTATCTATCTATGTACGTATACACACTCACACACATATACAAGTCAGAGTTTAAAGTTTAATCTGCATCATTGCCATTATCTCTATCACTCTTTTAAGTCTAGACAGTTAGGAAAACAATAAATCAAGGCCTGATTTGTAACATTTGCTGCTTTCCAAGGTATAAATCATCGCACTTAATAATAAATTGCACATTTAACAGTCAGCTTTAGGAGCCTGTCTAGTCTGGCTCCAGTACACTCTGGAGCTAGGGCAGGGGACAGCAAATGAAAATGAATGCACTCTACTGGTCTTAATCAAAAGAGTCATGCCTAAGTATTTGAAAGAGTCTCCAAATGCATTAAAATTTTTGTAGCATTACTTTTTGTGATAGAGAAGAATTGGAAATAAAGTAGATTTCTATCTTTGGGGCAATGGCTAAACAAATTGTGGCACATGAATGTTAATGGAATATAATTGTAGAAATGATGTATGTGATGAATACAGAGAAGCATGGAAAGATCTACATGAACTGATGCAGAGTGAAGTAATCAGAACCAAGAAAACAATATCTACAATGACTACAACAATGTAAATAAAAAAACACAAGTGAATGTAACAAAATTATAAAGATCAAGCATGACTGGAATGAAAAAAAATATGGGAAGATACTTCCAACCTACCTCTTCATGGAGATGAGAGGTCAACAGATGTTACACATTTCATTTTCAGATTTTTTCAATGTATCAGTTATTCTGATTTCTTTCTTATTAAAATACTATGTGTCATATGAGATAGCTATCTGGGAGAGAAGAGTAAGAGGGAAGGACACTAGGAATAACTATGATTATATAAGAAACAGAAGACAGCAATGCAAACTTAAAAGACAATGAATGGAATCAGGAGGATGGAGTGTGTTGTACAAGGAACAGCCAAGAGGCCATTTTTGGTGGCACAGAGTATCTTATAATGTTACATTACAGAGTATATGTGAGTGAGTAAAGGTGTAAGAAGAAGAACAGGAAGAAGACTCTTAGTTATAAAGGGCTTTAAATTTAAAAAAAAAAGATTTTGTATTTGATCAAGGTGGTAATAGGGAATCAATATAAGTTTATTGAGTAGGGTGGGTGGGCCATATGGTTCCTCTGCTTTAGGAAGATGAATTTAACAGGAAGAGAATGAACTGAAGTGGGGAGAGTCTTGAGACAGGGAGACCAAGGAGAGGACTATTCCGTAATCCAAAGATAAGGTGATCTGGGCAGTGTCAGAAGAAAGAAGAGATATATACGAGAGATGTTCAACAATTAGAATTGACACGTTGGAATGAGGGGAGTGAGCAACAGTGAGTCAAAGATGACTTTGGTTGTAAATGTAGGTGAATGGACGGATGGGGGTGGTCTTGGCAGTAACTAGAAGGGAAAAAGAGAGGGTTGGAGGGGGATAGAGGATGAATTCAATTTTAGACATGCTGAGTTTAAGTTTACAATATGTACAGGACATCCAGGTTGAGATGTTCAATAAGTGGTTGGGAATGTGAAATTTGAGGCCTGGGCAAAGGTTAGGACTGGATAAAGAGATCTGAGAATCATTAGCATGGGGACAATAATGGAATCCATGGGTGCTTTAGAAGATCACCAAATGAAATACTATAAAAGGAGAAGAATAGAGCACATAGGACAGTACCTTGGGGGACAGTTTTGTTAATTATTTTTGGTTTTTTATTTATGCTGCTTAATCTTTTTGTATATTGTTTTGTTGGTGATTTTTATGTCAGTTCATGTAAGATTTTCTAAATCTCTCTCAATTGTTCATATTTTCTTACAGAGCAGTAATATTCATCTATATCCAGGTATCAAAATGTATTTAGCCATTCCCTTGTCAAAAATATCTATTTTCTTGCCAAATTTTTGCTAATATCAAAATTCCCAAATTCTCTCTCTCTCTCTCTCTCTCTCTCTCTCTCTCTCTCTCTCTCTCTCTCTCTCTCTCTCTCTCTCTCTCTCTCTCTTTCTCTCTCTTTGTATACACACACACACACAGACACACACGTGTGTGTACACACACACACACCCTATAGTAGGAGAAAAATCCAGCCCATATCTTTAGGAATAGAAAACCATATGATTTACTGAGTTTGTTCAAATTACATAGTATTTTTCTTTTCCTTCTCTCCTTCCTTCCTCCCTCCCTTCTTTCCTTCTTCCTTCCTTCCTTCCTTCCTTCCTTCCTTCCTTCCTTCCTTCCTTCCTTCCTTCCTTCCTTCCTTCCTTCCTTCCTTCCTTCCTTCCTTCCTTCCTTCCTTCCTTCCTTCCTTCCTCCCTTCCTTTCTTCCCTCCGTCCTTCCTGTTTCTTAAAGGCTTTCTTACTATCTTTCCAGAAAGTGAGGATTTGGGGCAGTGTAATCCCAGAGACTAAGTGTATGTGAATGCTAAAATCCTGTGACTTCAATGACTTCATTTAAATGTTAATCCTGCTGTTCAGGACAGCCCTTTTGCACCTGGTGTGCAGCAGCAGCAGAGACTCTGCAAGCATTTGCATTATTATCAAGCTGTTGGTCTCTAAAGAGGAAAACATGTGGAGGACAGAATGAGACAAACAGTTCATTCCATTTTCATTTTTTCTGATTTTGACTTCTTACTTGACTCTGACTCTTCTATTAGACATCAAGAGAGAAGTATTGTATTTAGAGAATATTTTTCAATGTAGTGAAAAGATGAAATCCAGCAATTCAATTCAAAAAACTCTTTTTCAACATCTGCTACTTACAGGACATTTTGTTATACAAAGAGGAATTTGTCAGTGTGTGTGTGTGTGTGTGTGTGTGTATGTGTATTTAGAGAGAGAGAGAGAGAGAGAGAGAGAGAGAGAGAGAGAGAGTGCTGAAGATCTAGAAGTTATGAAAAGCTGTGTGTGAGTAGGAAGTTTGAATCAGTGAACCAGTCTCCACTTGGAGGAGTGAGGAACCTTCCAGCCAGGGAAGATTTGGTTGACTGCATGGATAAGTGGGAATGTTTTGCAGCTTGTCTGTCCCATTGATAAAATAAGTCTGTCCCATTTCCATTCAGATTGACCTCCCCCCCTTCCTGTAGCCAGAACAGCTGCTTTTAGGAACCTTGAATCTTGCTACTTCCTTCCTCCCCTTTTTAGAAATAGTGATTGTAAAACATTCGACTAGACAATTGTACTCTCATTCCCACCAGCGAGGCTCACTATATGTCAGGAACTCACTGTTAGGTATTAAGAAGAGAAGAGAAAAAGAAAAACAAAGCAAAACAAACAAACCACCATGAACAACAAAAACTCATTCTTCACAGAGCTTGCATTCTATTGAGGAAGAAAGAATATTTGCCTATGAATAAGTATATACAAGATATATGCAAAATTAAACTTGGGAAATCTTTGCGCGGGATACAAGGAGCTTTAGTAGCTAGGGGTATCAGCAAAGCCTTCATGCAGAAGTTAGAACATGCAGAGTTTTGGAAGAAACAAGGAATTTAAGCCTGCTGAGCTTGGAGACATAGGAACTGAGTTTGAATCTTGGCTTTGCTGCTTCCTTTTTATGGGACCTTGAGTAAGTTGCTTAAATTTCTCTAGGCCTCAGTTTCTTAGGATAACAGGATTGCCTATTCTACATGAGCTCTAAGATCCCTCCATGCTCTCAAGCTTAGATCTTATTAACTAAAAGCAAAATGTATTTAATCATAAATGATTTAATAATTTCAAAATTAGAGAGTTGATAATAATCACAAATATTGGTATCAAGGGATTATGAATAGGAAAAAACAACTTCAAAGTAGTTTGTCCTATGTATTTATTTTTTAGAGGAGAAAAATAAAGTCTGGAGAGGGCAAGGCCATATCTAGAAAGCAGCAAAACTAGGATTCAAACCCACAGTTTGGTCTCCAAATTTATTACCCTTTTTAGTATTCGTCAATGCCTCTCTTGAGTTTACATTCTAAGGTCACTTATAATATATGTCATATATTTTTCTCTGGTACGTCTCCACCCATCCCATTTTTAGTAAATCTAATGGAATTTTAGTCTTTCTTTCTCATTTTGGTTGTGCAAATTGTCCCTGTAGTTCTGAAATTTGCCAGAGTAATTTCTAGTGTCTGGGATAATGGTTAGAGATAGTAGAGGTAGGTGACTGAACTCAAAGTTTTGTTTTTGTTTTATTTTTTTTTCTTTTGTTTTGCTGCAGCTACTGCTACTGAAAATAGCTGAGACTACTCATGACTGCAACAGATGTTTCTGGGTGGTTTTCTTTTATTATTATTATTTTATAAGTTGAATAGAAACCTTATGGAGATTTTTAGTGGTGTTTTCTTTTTCTCCCTTCCACTTTGGTTCTGAAGCCAATACCAGTATAACTCTCAGTTCTAAACGCCCTTCCCAGTGCTGGGACTAACAGTTGACCAACAGTGAGAAGTATGAGTCAAGGTTCATTCCTTTGAGCCAGAGCTCCTCTTCCTTGACATGAAAACACTGGTTTGCCACTTTGCCAGCTACACGATGGCAGATTATCAGGAAATTCCTCTTAAGTCTCATTTCCTTCAAGGTGATTAAGTTATCTTTCCAGTTCATTCTCAAAAAAAAAAAGTTGCAATGCGCTATTTCTCAGACTAACATTTTAGATACTGTATCTAGATAGAATTCTCTAATTTCTTTCTGCATCCTACCCCACTTCAAATATAAAGAGCAGAAACCCCTTGGGGAAATGTGGTGGAGGGATAAGATAAACTGTTTTCTTTACAAAGCAAATAAAGTGTTTTTTTTGGAGGGGAAGGGGGTTGGAAAGTCCAATCCATGATATCAGGATGTGGGTACTCCCTTCAGTGATTCAGATTTAAATTTGCCTATAACTTCTAGTCTGGGATGGTTTCGTGGGATACCGAGAGGTGAGATGACTGGTCCAAAGTCACAGGGCTAGGATGTACCAAAGGAAGAATTTTAACCCTGGTCTATCTGCTTCCAGGACGCAACCTTTCTCTCTTACATTTGTCTCTCATATTTTTACCAGAATAAATAAAAGTAGGACCTCTATTCTGATATTTAATCTCATAATATTGGAGCAGGGGTGGGAGAGGCTTTCATCTAAGTGTGAATCTCAAGCAATATTAAACAGAAGAAGCCCTTGATGTACATTCTGCGATAGGAATAAATTGGGGACAAACTCCTTCAACTTTTTTCAGTGATTAACATTCACTGAAACTTTGAAGAACTCCATCCATCTTGCTGTTTCAGCAGGATGTCTGTTGGGCCAGCTGCTTTCAGATTCCATAAATTCTAAGCAGAAAGAAGGGGAAAATACACTTAAGGCAATATATGGATTAGAAAAACAATAATCAAAGAAAATGTCAGAGATGCCACCTGGGATCCCAGCCTCTCCTGCCCACACCCATTGTCTGCAAGTAATTTTTAAAGTGCGCTCTTTGGGACAGACAGAAAGCAAGGAAGGGAAAGGGAGAGAATACTTGGCTTTTGGACTGCATGAACTTTAGGTTAAGGGAACCAGTCTTCAAGCAAAGAGAGGCAGAGGGAGAGGGAGATCGGGGGAAAAAAAGGGAAAGTGAAATATAGGTCTGGGAAAGGGAAACGGGAAAGGAGTGTGTTCAGGGGGAGGTAGAGAGAAAGAAAGATGAGCACTTCCAGTGCATAGAGGGTCACTCAGACTTTTCAAGGATGTCTGCAGTCATCTTAGAGACTTACTTGTTTGTAAAATGCAGGTTGTGAGCCTCATGAGTTTGCCATCTGTTAGGGAGAAAATGAGTTTTTTTTTTCTTTTTCCTTCCAGTTTTTCCTCTTATTTCTGTCTGTAAAAAGTTTCCTTTTCTCTACTACAAAAGGAAACTTCTGTTTTCATTGAGCTTTACCAGCTGTCCATATGATCTGGGTTGATATGTTTACCTAGTGTGTGCTAAATAAATGGCTAGGTCATTTCTGTTGGTCTCAGTCAAGTAGTTGGAACATTTAACTTGTGTATCCTACAAGTGTTCTCTTAATTATACTATGCATAGGCATGATAAACTTCAAGCAAGCAATGAATGCTTTTGCTGAGTAAGAATTATCAGAGATGGGATTGTTTTCCCTATGCAGCCTTTTGCAATCCTCAATGGCGTGTTCTAATTCCCTAAAGTTGAATGATGGACCACCTTGCCTATACTTTTCTCTCCTGCAGCTGCTTTTAAAGATCCCCAAGGTTTCTAGTAAAATATTGCATGACCTTGCAAGGACCACCTCTGTGAGGCCAGGGGTTTGGGTTCTTTTCATGGGTGGTCTTGTAGAATGGACAGGAACACCAGCTCTATCTGAAACTTGATGTGATTTATTTAATGGGACAAAGGAGTGGTACTTTTTATCCAAAAGGAACTTGATCCTTCCTTTTAAAGTCATTGTGGAGCAAACTGATGGTTAGCTGATTATATTCCTCTCCTAGATGGAAATCTTCTTTTATAATTTTCACTCTTATTTCCTTCAGGAATCTAGAACCACTTTGGACACAGCTGAAACAGGGCAGGAAAAACATGACACTGGCCATCCAAAATAGTGAAAAGATTGTGGTGGATATTAAGTGTGATACCTTAGTAAACTTGTGATCATATTCAACAAATTACTTAAAACTGTTTGCCTCAGTTTTCTCATCTGTAAAATGGCAAAGCACTCCAGTAATTTTGCCAAGAAAACCCCAGATGGGTCATGAAGAGTTAGACAGGACTGAAAAGTGACTGACCAACAAGAAAAGATATCTTTAGCCTTGCTAAAATAAATGCGCGCACACACACACACACACACACACATACACATGCTTACACATATATATATATATAACTAACACACACACCTACACACATTCACACACACACAAATACATACGTACATTCACACATGACTCACACATCTTTTCATTGTTTACCTATACGTTGTTTACCTATACATTGATTGTAAATTATTTTTATGCATGCCAAAATAAACTTTATCAGTATAAAAGGAAATGGATTGGTATTACTTATACTCTTGATATTACTTATACTTTTTTGAGCATTCCTTTTAAAACATGAGGCCCAGTGTCTAACTCAAACACTAAGTCTTCACCATGATGTTGAGCGAAAGTTTTATTTAATTTGTTTTCTTTTTTAATCACGTATGTACCATCTTCCAGATGTGTGTATCTTGCATTCTGGATGCTGAGGCCCAAAAAAGGAAGTCTTAGCAAGCAGCATCATTTGAAAGCGTAGCACATGTGATTTGCATTTTAGTTTATGGAAAGAGTCTTTCTATATTTATGAAATTTTATTAGCTCAATTAACTACATCAGTAGTGAATTACCAGGAAGCCTGCAAGACAGCCAATATATGCCATGATGTAAATTTAACTAGACTTTTCACTTCTCCCCAAACTTTCTTTACTTTGCTGGACTTTAACTTTTTTGAGTAAATTTTCTCTTTTTTTTCCTATTTTTCCCCACTAACTACCTGCTACCCACCTTCATCTTTCATTTAGCTGTTCTTTGTATCTTTCCCCATCTTTCCCTCAATTCAAAGAAATTCATAGCTTGCCTCTTATAAGAACAGTGAGTAGCAAACCACACTCAAAAAAGAAATTTCTTCCAGATTACAAAAAAAAAGCTATTAATAATGAAAAGTCTGTAACTGAAGAGACAATACAAGGCGCCAAGGATGAGATTCCCGAGTGTTGATCAGATCCACACAGAAGACACAGTGTTGAGTTTTTCTCTGTTGCTCGCTTTATCTTGATCGGGGATAAAATCAGAGTTTGTATTCTTTCTTGCTCTTTAGTAGAATGTATTCATTCCTGAATTGATCAAATTTCAATGCTCAATGTCTATAATCCCCCACTCAAAGGAAATGAATGATGCTACTAAGGGTAGGGAAACATGAAATTGATGAAGATGTTATCTCCAATGGCCCAGATTGTAGTCTACCCAAAACTTTCTCATCCTATGTGACTCCTATCATGCCTCCCAAATCTTCTACAGGGGATCTTTGATGTTGTGTACATACCAGTAAAGAATTAAGGTTATTTGTCATCTATTACTTGTTCCCTCCATATAACCAACCCGCTCCCATGTGTGTCTTCATATTACTTCTTTGCATTTCTTCAAGTTTATGTAATAGTTTACTCACGTCCCCTGGGCAAGTCTCTACTGCCCTATAGGTGACCCACAACTTGAACTCTTAGCCATGTGACATCATGGAAAATATTAATTTATTTCAAGGAGATGCTTGGACACTTGTCCAGTTTCTGAAATGCAATCCAGCCAGTTCTATTTATTTCTGTGTCCAGTTCATTGTCCATTTACCTCTTTAGTTTCTTTTCAATATTTATGGAACTGATGGGACAGTTAGTTGTATGGACTATCTAACCAACTGCAAATCACAATCTGGACATTAGTATTCTGTATCCACTTGGTTTTTCCTACATGGATAGCTGTCAAACACATTTAGAAGGGTCTTTATAGCTATCATAAGGGAGGTAAAAATAAAGTTCAGTGAGAATTCAGAGAATGGATACTTCACTTCTTGATCATGGAGAGAGGGTAGGGTCATAGAAGAAATTCATGGAGATGGTGCTGTGAGTGGAATCAAACTAAGAGGACAGAGATGTTCTTGATGGTAGTAGCAAAGTTCAGAAGAGAAGAGGGTTAGTGAAGGAAAGACAGAGTTCTGTTTTGGACATGTTGAATCTGAGATGTCAATGAGATATACAAAATTCAGGAGATAGATCAGGTTGGACACATAGATCTAGCAATCATCTGCACAGGAATGACAATTGAAATAATAGAAACTAAATTACCTAATGAAATAATATACAGTGAAAAGTGAATAGAGTCTGGGAGAGAGCCTTTGGGGACATAGCCAAAGAAGATGGAGAAGTGGTCAGTCAGGAGAACAACCAGTAGAGAGTACATACAAAAGTACTGAGGCAATTTCCCTAAACCTCAATTTCCCTTTCTCTAAAATGGAGGATTAGACTAGGAAGTCCCTCTAATTCTATGGTTATTATTGTTATCATTTCTCATTAATAATAATGAGAGGCAGCACTGTATAATGGGTAGAAAGCTAGCCTCTCTTAGGAAGACCAGGTTTTAAAGCTTATCACATTCATGACCCTGAGCAAATCGCTTAGTTTCTCATTGACCTGTGGGCAACTATCTAATACAAGAGTTCTTAACTAAGGATTCATGAATTTATGCCACTATTTTGGGAACCATTTTTGATATAATTGGTTTCCTTTATAATCCTATCTTTTATACATTTAAAAACACTATGCTGAGAAACAGTCTGGTGTTAAGGGTCTCTGACGTAAAAATAGTTAAGAACTCCCACTTTCAATTGCAGAGCAGATGCTGATCTAGTCCAACCCATTCATTTTATAGATGCAGAAACTAGGTCCCAAAGGTTAAGTGACCTTCCCAAGGACACATGGGTAGTAAGCATCGGAGGTGGGCTTAGAACCCTGGTCCACTGAGTCCAGAATGAGAGTTCTTTTCTTTTTTTTTTTAGAATCAGAGGAATCTTTGAATTATTAATTATTGTTCTATTATATAGGATATGCTATATATATTCTGTTCTAAATAACTATCTTCTATTATTAATTATCAGTTGTACTTCAGTAGGAATTTCTTCCAAAAGGTTTTCATTCACTAATAAAATCAGTTTATAGTGATCACCTTGAAGCTTCTCCATGAATGTCCTACTTTGTTGCTTCATCATGAAGTTGGCCTTGGAGTCAGTCAGTGAAAAGCATTTATGAAACACCCACTATGTGCCAGGCTTTGTGCTAAGTGCTGGGGATGCAGTAAAAGGCAAAAATCAGTCCCTGCTCTCAGGAAACTCATAGTCTAATGGAAGGGACAACATGTTAACAATTAGGTACAAACAAGCTTTCTAAACATAAATTAGAAATAATTAACAGAGGAAAAACACTAGATTCAAGAGGGATTTGGAAAGATTTCCTGTGGAATGTGGGATTTTTACCTGTGACATAAAAGAAACCAAGAAAACCAGGAGTTGGGGATGAGGAGAGGAAATATTCTGGGCACAGAAGAGAGCCAGTAGAAATGCCCGGAGTCAGACATGCAGTGTCCACTCTTCAACAGTAATAAGGAAGTTTGGAAGGGGATATGGTTTTTGGGGAAAGATAGTGAGCTCAGGATTGGATGTGTTGAATTTAAGATTTCTATAGGATGCAGGGAGACAAGAAGTGAGAGAGGGAAAGGAGGTAAGGAAAGAAGGAAGAAAGGAAGGAGGAAGGAAGGAAGGAAGGAAGGAAGGAAGGAAGGAAGGAAGGAAGGGAAGGAAGGAGGGAGGGAGGGAGGGAGGGAAGGAAGGAAGGAAGGAAGGAAGGAAAGAAAATAGGAAGGAACAAACATGTATATAGCTTCTACTCTATACCAGGCACTGCTGTAAATACTTTACAATTACTAGCTCCGTACTAGAATGTATTCATTCCTGAACTGATCCTGAATTGATAACAAATATTACCTCATTGATCCTTACAACAAATTTGAAAGGTAGGTGCTATTATTAGCCCCATTTTACAGTTGAGGAAACAGAAACAGACATCAGTGAAATGGTTTGCCCAGGGTCACACAGCTAGAAAGTGTCTGAAGCCAGATATGGACTCAGGCCATCTTGACACCAGGACCAGCTTCTATCCACTGTTCCACCAAGCTGTGTAAGAACATCTAGGTTCAAATTCTACCTATCTTTAATACTCTGTGACCCCAGACAAGTCATATATCATCTAAGCCCTAGTTTTACATCTGTAAAATGGAGATACTGATACCCATAGGACCTATGTCACAGGGTTGTGATAAAATACCTAGAAGACTTCACTACTTTAAAAGGCTGCAATAATATTAGTTGTGGTTACTAGTATGTGTTCTAGGGCTGCTAGGTATCACAATAGGTAAAATGCCAGGCTTGGAATCAGGGAGACTCATCTTCCTGAAATCAGATCCAGCTTCAGATATTTCCCAGCTGTGTGACCCTGTTTGCCTCATTTTCCCCATCTGTAAAATGACTTGAAGAAGGAAATGACAAAACACTTAGGTATTTATGCCAAGAAAACCCCATATGGGGTTGCAAAGAGTTGGATATGACTGAAATGACTTATTAACAACAATACCTTGTGTCAGAAGTGGTACTTATTCACTGCACAACAGGATTTTTGGTGAAATTAGCACATAGTCCAAGTGTAACTATTATGCAGTCATATATTACACATCCTTTTTTTTTAAAGTTTAAGTCCAATCTTTTATTCCTTCTGTACTTACATCTATTGTTCTATGCAGTTATTATTGATACTCAAAATGATGAGCCCTGTAAGATTCTCTATTATTCAACAAAGAACCAAGATTTATCTCTGATTACTATTTAATATTTATGAATTTATTTAATTTAAATTTTGTTATTGCTTTTGCAAGCTCTATTAAATAATTTTGGTAGTTTCATTGGTATTGTATTGAATAAGTAATTTTATTTAGGTAGAATTTTCATTTTTATCATATTAGCTCAGCCTACCCACTAGCAACTGATATTTTCCCCAGTTATTTAGATCTGACTTTATTTATGTGAAAAGTGCTTTAGAATTATGTTCATATAGTTTCTGGGTTTTTTTTTTTTGGCAGGTAGACTCCCACATATTTTATAATGTCTACGGTAACTTTAAATGGAATTTCTCTTTCTATCTCTGCTGTTGGGCTTTGTTAATAATATATAGAAATGGCAATGATTTATGTGGGTTTATTTTATATTCTGTAACTTTGCTAAATTTCTTTATTATTTCAAGTAATTTTTTTACTTGATTCTCTAGGGTTCTCTAAGTACACTATCGTATCATCTGCAAAGAGTGATAGCTTCATTTCTTCTTCACCTATTCTAATTCCTTCAATTTCTTTTTCTTCTCTTATTGCTAAAGTTAGTATTTCTAGTACCATATTGTATAACAGTGGTGATAATGGACGTCCTTGTTTCACCCCCTATCTATTGGAAATGCTTCTAGCTTATCTCCATTATATAAAATGATTGCTGATACTTTTGGATAGATGCTACCTATTATTTTAAGGAAGATTCAATTTATTTCTATGCTCTCTATTGTTTTTAATAGGAATGGGTGTTGTATTTTGTCAAATGTTTTTTCTGCATCTATTGAGATAACACGATTTCTGTTAGTTTTGTTGTTGATATGGTCAATTATGCAGATAGTTTTCCTAATATTGAAACAGGCCTGCATTTCTGGTATATATCCTACTTGGTCATAATGCATTATCCTCAAGATAAGTTGCTGTAATCTTTTTGCAAATATTTTATTTAAAATTTTTGTATCATAAAAAGAATTTGATAAGACTCCTTCTTCACCTATTTTCCCAAATAGTTTATATTGTATTGGAATTAATTGTTCTTTAAATGTTTGATAGAATTTACTTGTAAATCCATCTGATCCTGGAGGTTTTTTTCTTAGGGAGTTCATTGATGGCTTGTTTAATTTCTTTTTCTGAAATGAGATAATTTAAGTATTTTATTTCCTGTTCTGTTAATCTGGGCAACTTATATTTTTGTAAACATTCATCTATTTCATCAAGATTGTCAAAATTTTTGGCATACATTGGGCAAAATAGCTCTTAAGTATTGTTTTGATTTCCTCCTCATTGGTGGAAAATTCCCCCTTTTCATTTTTGATGCTGATAATTTGTTTTCCTTCTTTCTTTATTTTTTTTTACTCAAATTAACCAAAGGTTAATCTTTTTTATTGTTTTGTTTTTCATAAAACTAGGTCTTAGTTTTATTTATTAGTTCAATAGTTTTCTTAATTTCAATTTTATTAATCTCTACTTTGTTTTTCAGAATTTCTAATTTGGTTTTTACTAGGGGATTTTTAATTTTTTCTAGCTATTTTAGTTACATGCCCAATTAATTGATCTATTCTCTATTTTATTCATGTAAGCATTTAGAGATATAAAATTTCCCTAAAGAATCACTTTCATTGCATCCCATAAATTTTGGTATGTTGTCTCATTATTATCATTTTCTTGGATGAAGTTATTGACTGTTTCTATAATTTGTTGTTTGACCCACTCATTCTTTAGGATTAGATTATTTAGTTTCTGATTAATTATTAATCTATCTTTTCATGGCCCTCTATTATGTATAATTTTTATTGCATCATGATCTGAAAAGTATGCATTTAATATTTCTGTCTTTCTGCATTGAAATTCAAAAAATGCTCATCTCCCTTCTTTCTTTCCCTCTACTGTAATAGGTTTTTGTGCATGTCATGTGATTTCATGTCTGCTCCTCCTTTCTACTTCTCTTAGAATAATCCCTTGTCATCACTTAATTAGATTTTTTATGATCACATACATCAAAGTCAATTTATACCCAAGCCCCCAATACCTACAATACAATTCCCAAGAGTTACAAGTGTCATCTTCCCTTGTAGGGATATAATTACATTAATATTAATATTAATAACATTTATTTTTCTTTCCTGTTTACCTTTTTATTCTTCTCTTGAGTCTTGTATTTGAAGATCAGATTTTCTATTGAGCTTTGGTCTTTTCATCAGGAAGGTTTGGAAGTCCCCTATTGTGTTGAATGTTCATCTCCTCTCCTGAAATATTATGCTCAATTTCACTAGTTAGCTTTGCTCTTAAAGGAGTTCTTCTATTTAGTGTACTTCTTTTTTCCATTTGGCCAATTGTATTTTTTTAATTTTTTTATTTTTAACATATATTTTTAAAACTTTGGGTTACAAATTTTATCCCTTCTTCCTTCCCCACCCACCCTCATTGAAAAGGCAAGCATCTCAATACAGGTTATAGACATGTAGTCATGAAAAACACTTCCATAGTAGTCCTGTTGTAAAAAACTAAGTATATTTCCCTTCCTCCTCTCCTACCCCCCCATTTATTCTATTCTCCCTTTTGACCCTGTCCCTCCTCAGAAGTGTTTGCTTTTGATTATCCCCTCCCCAATCTGTCCTCCCTCTATCAACCCTGCTGTCTTGTCCCTTTCCCCTTATTTTCCTGTAGGGTAAGATAGATTTCCATACCCCATTATGTATGCTTTTCCCTCCTTAAGCCAAATCCTATGAGAATACGATTCACTCATTCCCTCTCACCTTCCCCCATTTCCCCTCCATTGTAAAAGGCTTTTCTTGGCTGTTTCATGTGAGATAATTTACCCCATTCTACTTCTTCCTTTCTCCTTCTCCCAGTATAATCCTCTCTCACCCTATAATTTTTTTCCCAGATATCACCCCTTCATCTTCAACTCACCCTGTGCCCTCTATCTATCTATACATACATATAATTATTTTCCCTCTCACTACCCTAATACTGACAAAGGACTCATGAGTTACAAATATCATCTTTCCCTGCAGGAATGTAAACAGTTCAACCTTAATAAGTCTCTTATGATTTCTCTTTCCTGTTTACCTCTTCCATGTTTCACTTGAGTCTTGTATTTGAAAGTCAAATGGTATATTCAGCTCTTGTCTTTTCCTCAGGAATACTTGAAAGTCCCCTATTTCATTGAATAGCCATTTTTTCCCCCTGAAGGATTATACTTAGTTTTTCTGGGTAGGTGATTCTTGGTTGTAGTCCTATCTCCTTTGCCCTTGGGAATATCATACTTCATGCCCTCTGGACCCTTAATGTAGAAGCTACTAAATCTTGTGTTTTCCTGATTGTTTCCACAATACTTGAATTGTTTCTTTCTGGCTGCCTGCAATATTTTCTCCTTGACCTGGGAATTCTGGAATTTGGCTACAATATTCCTAGGAGTTTTCCTTTGGGGATCTCTTTCAGGAGGTGATTGGTGGATTCTTTCAATTTCTATTTTGCCCTCTGGTTCTAAAATATCAGGGCAGTTTTCCTTGATAATTTCTTGAAAGATGATGTCTAGGCTCTTTTTTTGATCATGGCTTTCAGATAGTCCAATAATTTTTAAGTTCTCTCCCCTGCATCTATTTTCCAGGTCATTTGTTTTTCCAATGAGATATTTCATATACTCTTCTATTTTTTCACTCTTTTGGATTAGTGTTAGAGTGCCTTGATTTCTCAAATTGGCACTAGCTTCCAATTTCTCCATTCTAATTTTTAAGGAAGTATTTTCTTCAGTAATCTTTTGGACTTCTTTTCCATTTGGCCAATTTTGCTTTTTAGGGCATTCTTCTCCTCATTGGCTTTTTGGACCTCTTTTGCCATTTGGGTTAGGCTATTTTTTAAGGTGTTATTTTCTTCAGGATTTTTTGGGGGGTCTCCTTTAGCATCACTCTCAGTTTTTCCTCTACTTCTCTTACTTGTTTCTCCAAATCCTTTTTGAGCTCTTCCATGGCCTGGGACCAATGCATATTTTTCTTGGAGGGTGTGAATGTAGGACCTTTGGGTTCATTGTCTTCTTCTGGTTGTGTGTTTTGATCTTCTTTGTCACCAAAGCAAGATAATATAGTCTGGATCTTTTTGGGCTGCTTGCTCATGTTTGTGGGCCAATTACTTGAGTTATAAACTCTTTGTTAAGGGAGGGGTCTGTTTCCAGTGTGGAGAATGTACTGTCCCATGCTTCAGGGGTTTTGTGCAGGTGTTTTCAGAGATACGTCTAGGGACCTGTAAATTTTCAGTTCTTCCAAGGCACTATAATCAAGGGTGAGGTGTTTACTCCTTTCCTGTCCTGTGCTCTGGTCTATGAGTGACCACAAGCACTCTTTTCTGTCTTGCAACTGTGAAGATTTGCTCTCCCCAGCCACTACAAGCTCCACCACACCAGTGCTCCTCCTTGCCCCAGGACTGCCACCCAGAACTGTGACCCAGATGCAAGTACTGGCAAAGCAAGAGAATTCTGCACCATCAGAGAGATCCCTGCAATGCCCTTCTGATCAGCTGCTGGATTCCCCCTCAGTCTGTGGGCTGGAAGCTCAGGAAGCAGCTGCTGCCCCAAGGCTGAGCTCCAGAACTGGAGCTGAGACCAACTCGCTTCTCTTTCTCTCTGCAGACACAGATTTTTCCCACTGACCTTCTAAGTTGTCTTTGGCATTCATGGGTTGAGAAGTCTGGAAACCACCACAGCTGCCCATGATTCAGTCCTCTGAGACCTGCTCCAGATTCGCTGTGTCCTATGCACCCACACCAAACTGCGCTCCTCTACCTGCCTTGTGCAATATACCTTTCTGATCAGCCAGACAGGCTGCCTTTGGCTGGAAATTTGTTTCACTCTGTCTTTTTGTGGGTTCTGCTGCTTTAAAATTTGTTTAGAGCCATTTTTTGTAGGTTTTTGGAGCAGTTTGGGGGACAGCTCAAGCATGTCACTGCTTTCACTCCACTATCTTGGCTCCTGCCAATTGTATTTTTTAAGGATTTGCTATCTGCGTCAATTTTTGTCCCTCCGTTTCCAAACTATTGACTTTCTCTTGTGTACCTCTTGCATTTATTTTTCCAGGTTTTCTTCTACCTCTCTTGTTTGACTTCTAAAATCATTCTTGAGCTCTTCCAAGAAGGCTTTTTGGGCTTAAGACCAGCTCCTATTCTCCTTTGAGATTTCAGATGTGGGTATATTGACAATGTTGTCCTCTTTTGAATTTGTGCCTAGTTCTTCCCTATCCCCATTATAAGAATCTGTGGTCATTTTCCATTTCTTCTTTTTTGCTCATGCTGTTTGCCTATTTCCTGCTTATTAAAATTGAGCTCTCCTGCTGGAGTGCGGAGGACACTGACCCAAGCTTCTTGTACTGGGAGCCCAGGACCTGGTCACTGACTTTGTGTGCTGGGCCTCAGGTGATGGCAGCTGGAGGCTGTAGGGGTCTGACAGCTTACCTGGTGCTAAGATGGGGTCAGCAACACTGGAGCTCTCTGGGTTGGGGTGTGGAGTCTGGCCTGTGGAGGACTCCTGTTCATCTGGGCTTCTTTAAAGCTCTCAAATGTTTGTCTGCTGGAGGATGTCTGCCAGCCTGGGACTGTGCCCTCTGGAGTTGCCCAGAAGCACTGGGAGATTTGGCTGCTGGAGAATGCCGGTGCACATGGTCACTTTCCAAACTGGTGTCTACTGGCTGCCCTGCCTGTGCTAAGACACTCGGGATAGGTGGACAGTGGGGATGGCGTTGGTTCTGGTGTTGGCACTTGCCTTCTCCACCACCCTGGGACTCAGGATCACCCCTTGGTTTGCTGAGGTGGGGTTTGCTGTTGGCTTACTGGGATGCCTCCCCTCCTGTACTGCTCCCTTTCCGCCAGAGTGAGAGGGACCTTTCCCATTAATCTCCCAGGCTTCCTAGACTACAAGACTGCTGCACCCCATCTTTCTGCTGGCTCAGCTATTCTAGGGTTTTTCCTGGGGTGATATTTTCTGGGCTTTCAGAAGTCAGTAAGGGAGGGTAAGAGCAACTTACTTCTTACCCTGACATCTTGGCTTCCAGAAGTCTCATCATTTCTTATAGCACAATAGTATTCCATTACATTCATACACCACAACTTGTTCAGCCATTCCCAAATTGATGGGCATCCCCTCAATTTCCAATTCTTTTGCCACCACAAAAAGAGCTGCTATAAACATTTTTGTATATGTGGGTCCTTTTTCCTTTTTATGATCTCTTTGGGATACAGACATAGCAGTGGTATTGCTGGATCAAAGGATATGCGCAGTTTTATTGACACTTGGGCATGGTTCCAAATTGCTCTCCAGAATGTCTAGATCAGTTCACAACTTCATCAACAATGCATTAGGGTTCCAAGTTTTGCACATCTTCTCTAACATTTGTCATTTTCCCATTCTATCATCTTAGTGAATCTGATGGGTTTCAAGTAGTATCTCAGAGTTGTTTTAATTTGCATTTCTCTGCTCAATAGTGATTTAGAACACTTTTTCTTATGACTATAGATAGCTTTAATTTCTTCATCTGAAAACTGCCTGTTCATATTCTTTGACTATTTATCAATTGAGGAGTGACTTATATTCTTTTCTAAATTTGACTCAATACTCTGTATATTTGAGAAATGAGGACTTTATCAGAAACACTTGCTGTAAAAATTGTCTTTTTTTACATCTTTTTGTTTTCCTTCTAATCTTGATTCCATTCATTTTGCTTGTGTAAGTTTTATTTTAATTTAATGTAATCAAACTTATCCATTTTGTATTTCATAAGATTTTCTGTTTTTGTTATAAATTCATCCCTTCTCCATAGATCTGACAGGTAAACTCTTCCGTGTTCCCCTAATTTGCTTAGGGTATCATTCCTTATGTCTAAATCATGTATCCATTTCCACCTTATCTTGATATATGGTGTAAGATGTTGGCCTATTCCTAATTTCTGCCATACTGTTTTCCAGTTTTTGTCTGATAGTGAGTTCTTACCCAAGAAGCTGGAGTCTTTGGGTTTATCAAACAGTAGATTACTATAGTCATTTATTACTGTCTTTTATGTACGTAATCCAGGGGTGGGGAACTTGTGTCTTGCTTTGCATAGTTTGGGTGGAGTCAAAGGGTTGCACTTGTGGACCGACCTAGAGGGCCACATGTGACCTAGAGGCCACAGTTTCCCCACCCCTGACCTAATCTATTCCACTGATCCACCACTCTATTTCTTAGCCAGTAGTTTTGATGATTTCTGCTTTATAATATAGTTTTAGATCTGATACCGCTTAGGATATCTTTCTTTACATTTTTTTTCATTAATTCCCTTGATAGCCTCGATCTTTTGTTCTTCCAGATGAATTTTGCTATTATTTTTTCTAGTTCTATAAAATAATTTTTGGGAATTTGATTGGTATGGCACTGAATAAATAAATTAATTTAGATAGAATTGTCATTTTTATTATATTAGCTTGGCCTGCCCATGAGCAATTGATATTTTTTCCAGTTGTTTAGATCTGACTTTACTTGTGTAGAAAGTATTTGTAATTGTATTCATATAGTTCCTGGGTTTGTACTGGCAAGTGAACTCCTAAATATTTTATATTGTCTACAGTTATTTTAAGTGGAATTTCTCTTTCTATCTCTTGCTGCTCAGCTTTGTGTGTAATATGTAGAAATGCTGATGATTTATGTGAGTTTGTTTTGTATCCTGTGACTTTGTTGAAGTTTAGTTATTTCAAGTACTTCTTTAGTTGATTCTCTAGGATTCTCTAAGTATACCATCCTGTCATCTGCAAAGAGCGATAGTTTTGTTTCCTCATTGCCTGGTCTAATTGCTTCAGTTTCTTTTTCTTCTCTTATAGCTAAAGCTAGCATTTCTAGTAGACTATTGAATAATAGTGATAATGGACATCCTTATTTCACCCCTGATCTTACTGGGAAGCTTTAAGCTTATCTCCATTACAGATGCTTGCTGATGGTTTTGTATAGATACTTGCCATTTTAAGGAAAGCTCCATTTATTCCTATATTCTCTAGTGTTTTAAATAGGATTGGGTGCTGTATTTTGTCAAAAGCTTTTCATTTATCTACTGAAATAATCACATGATTTCTGTTGGTTCTGTTATTGATATAATTAATTGTGCTAATAGTTTTCCTAGTGTTGAACCAGCTCTGCATTACTGGTATAAATCTTACCTGGTCATAATGTATAATCCTGGTGATAAATTGCTGTAATCTCTTTGCTAATATTTTATTTAAGATTTTCACATCAATATGCATTAGGGATATTGGTCCATAATTTTGTTTCTCTGTTTTGGCTCTTCCTGGTTTAGGTATCAGCACCATATTTGTGTCAGAAAAGGAATCTGACTACACAGCCTTCTTAAGAAATGAGCCTTTGCTCTTTGTATTCATACCTAGCATCCATACCTAGCACATATTTTAAAAGGAAAAAAGATATGACTGCTCACCATGATGCATTTTTATGAATAGGGACTTGGGGTCTGATCACGAAATGTAGCCTTAGGATGTTTAGAATAAAAAAGTTCAAAGAGAAGCTTGCTGAGAGAGACTGAATAAATACTTCGATGCAAAATTAAAAATTAAAAAAAAAAGTTGTATTGACCAAATCCAGAAACAGAAATTGATCTCACTTGCTTTTTTGTTGCTTTTTTTTTTAAATAGCAGAGACAGACTTTGCTCACAGAATAATTTCAGCGTCTGTAGCCACCTTCAGTCTTACATGAATTTAACCTGATTTCATGGGACGGAACAGGGTTTGAAACACCATAGCTCATGGTTGTCAGCAGTGAAAAATAGCTGGGAATCAAACAAACAGCTTCATCGCTGAGATTGTTTCAGACTAAAAACTCTTCCAGCAGCTGTTTGCTTTGGCTATTATTCCTGTCCATTTTTTTAAGCCAAAAAAAAAAAGATTTTCTTTTTAAAAATGTGGGCTGGATATTTCTGAAGTCAGGAAGAGGTCTTGTCCTTGCAGTGTTATTGGCTTTTTGCTGTTTTGACAGTTGGGGGAGAGGACTTTCCTTTCTGTTCTCCCCCTCCCTGTTTCACTGTGTTAATTCACAGAACTGGGGTTGCTGGAGCAGGAAGGAAAAAAAAAAGCAAGGTTGTTTAATCCCAAACATGCAGCCTGGTGGTAGTTACCTTCAAGAGAAGTTCACGCCCCAAAGGAGTGCTTAGTCTTACATAGCCACTGACTCACTGTGGGGAGAGAGTGAGAGAGAGAGTGAGAGAGAGAGAGAGAGAGAGAGAGAAGAGAGGAAAAAGGAGGGAAGGAGAGAGAGAGAGACATACTTAGCTTAAGATGAAGGAAAGCTTTGCCTCTTCCTGCAACTTGTAATATTAACTTCAAAAAAAAATTTTCAAGATGACTACTACTTTGATTTAAGGAATCTTTTTTTTTTTTTCTGGAAACACTAAAGTTGGAGTCTACCAGACTGAGGTTAGAAGCATTTTCTTTGGCAGCAAAACTCTATTTTTATAAAAGCCATGCCTGTTCTTGGGGTTGCCTCAAAGCTAAGACAGCCAGCTGTTGGGTCAAAGCCTGTTCATACTGCCCTTCCGATACCAAATCTTGGCACTACTGGGTCACATCAGTATTCTTCAAGATCTTTGGAACTTACTGGAGCCGAGAGTTCCATGCTTGCATGTCAGCTCACATTAAAGTCAACCTGTGATTTGGGAGAGAATAGAACTCTCCCAGGAAAAACCAAGGAGACTGAAGACAGCAAGGTCAGTGCTGAATGTTGCCTATAGCCCTCAATGGTTAAACTGTGAGTTCATTTGTCTGGAGTGTTGAGAAATAGAGAAGAGGAGCTAGGTAGCACGTGTATGAGAAAGGATTATTGGCTATTTGACAAGTGGAGCAAGAACCCTAGGCAGACTGCTTACTGACAAAGGGGATTCCTTGATAAAGTTGTGAATGGAATTCTATTAACTTGCATCTTTTATAATGGCTCCCTAGTGATCATTCAGAGAAGTGACTGGGCATCCTCCAAAATCAGGGAATGAGAATGAGGGTGGGAGAATGATCTGCTTCTGATTGTTGCTGTAGGTGAAATAGTCAAAGACTTCTCACCTTTTGGTTCTTTGCACTAGGTCCTTGTTGCTGATAACGCACAAAAACGAAGGATGTGTCTCCTGTCCAAAAACTATTTTAATACTCTAAGTGAATAGTTGTGTTTACAATGTCCACCCTTGATCCTAACAGCAGATGAGAAAATTTACTTCCCTCTCTTCTTTGCAGAGGTGGGGGACTACAGGTACAGAACATGGCATATACTGTTGGTTAGTTTTGTTGGACTGCTTTCCCCTGTCTTTCTTTTTATTATTTCCTCTTTGGGTGGGGGAAGGGGTTGGAATAACATTGGAAATTAAGGTTATGTCAACACGAAAGATGTTTTTTAAAGTAAGTTTAAATAAATTAAACTTGGATAGATGTGCTCCTTGTGATTAAAAGAAAGTTAAAAATTATTCATTTTGATGTTTTAGAGCTGTCTGCAGGAGATTTTGTCTGAACTTTCACTCTTTTTTGAACACTTGTAGTTCTGATCACTCATCTGACTTCCAGTCATTTAGTAGATCATAGCTTGTGCATTATAGCTTCATTCTGGTTTGTTTGGACTGATTTTTTTGTGTGTGTACTGGTATGCTTCAGATATGTAACATTAATTATTGTTAGGTCACAGGCAAACATCACATACATTGCATGGCCCCATTTCCCATATCTCTTGATAGATGAAATTTCTAGACTGGATAACCACCACTGTAATATATTTTGACATTGGTAGGACATCAAAGGGGTGGCTAGGTGGTGCGGTTAGTAGAGTGCTGGGCCTGAAATCAAGAAGACTCTTCTTCCTGAGTTCAATCTGACATTTATTAGCTGTGTGACCCTGGGCAAGTCACTTGATCCTGTTTGCCTCAGTTTCCTCATTTTAAAATGAGCTGGAGAAGGACATGGCAAATCAGACCAGTATTTTTGTTAAGAAAACCCCAAATGGGGTCACAGAGAATTGGACACAACTGAAACAGCTGATTGACAACAACAATAATCTCATTTACTACAACTGAATATGAATATGGTTTTCACGTTGTTGTTATTCTTAAGTTGTTTCAGTTATGTCTGACTCTTTATCACCCCATTTGGGTTTTCTCAACAAAGATACTGGGCTGATTTGCTGTTTCCTTCTCCAGCTCATTTTACAGATGAGGAAACTGAGGCAAACAGGGTTAAATGACTTGCCCAGGGTCACACAGCTAGTAAATGTCTGAGGCTGGATTTGAACTCAGGCCTTCCTGACTCCAGGCCCGTGCTCTATCCGCCACACCAACTAACTGCCCTAATAGAGGATATTTGTAATGTGCCTGGCACATAACACGTGCTTAATAAATGTTTGTCTCCTTCCTTCCTCCCCAATCTACCCCCAAAACTGCCTCACTCCCATTCATTTTACAGATGAGGAAACTGAAGCCCAGAGAGGTTGTGACTTGCTCAAGGTCACATAAGCTGCAAATATTAGAGGTAGGATTTGAATCCATCTCATCTGATTCCAAAGTCAGAAAGAGTTCTTTTGAGAGGGCTGTCTTGCCCAAAATCTCAACCTGCATTTAACTGTAGACTTATGACTTCTGATGAACTTGTTATTACAAAATATCCAGGCTTGGAAGGGATTACAGATTCATCTGGGGCAACTTGTTCCCTAGAAGGTTCACCTCTATACTGTCCCTGCCAAGTGATCCCAAAGACTCTTTTTGGAAGACCTCCAGCAGGGTGGAACTCCTCACTTCCATGGACAGCCTGTTCCACTTGTGAACTGCTCTTAATTGTTAGGAAGTTTCTCCTTATATCTGGCAGCTAGGTGGCGCCATAGTGCATAGAATACTGAGCCTGGAGTCACAAAGACTGATCTTCCAGAGTTCAAATCTGGCCTCAGACACTTACTTAGTAGCTATGTGATCCTGGGCAAGTCACTTAACCCTGTTTGCCTTGGTTACCTCATCTGTAAAATGAGCTGGAGAAGGAAATGGAAAACTGCTCTATTATCTTTGCCAAGAAAACCCCAAATGAGGTCATGAAGAGTCAAAAACGACTGAAAAACAAAATTCCCTTTTTATCTAGCCTCAAATTTCCTCTCTGCAATTTCTCCTATTTCTGCCCCACCCCCTCACCCCTTGGGACCAAGCATAACACATCTAATCCCTTAAAAAACTTGAAAACGACTACTCTGACCCCGTGAAATCTCTTCTCTGTATTAAAGATCCTTAGTTGCTCTAAGCAATGTTCTAATGGCATTGTTTTGATTTTCCTACTGGCCTGACCTCCTTTGGACACATTCCAACTCATCCATGTCTTTCCCAAAATGTGGCACTCAGATTATAATACAGGGCTCCAGATGTGGTCTGACATGCCTGAGGAACACAGCTTACCTCCTAATTGTTCATGTCAGTCTGGCATATGGTACCTCCCAGCAGGGAGGCTCTGACCACTGCAATTCTTCTTTTCTGCCTGTGATGGGTACTGGATGTCCTCTTTCCTGGGGTCATCCACAGACCCTCATTACGCTTCTCAAGTTGAGAAGCTGCTTCCTCTATTCCACCTCATTCTGCCCTCTATGGGAAGAACTTCAAAGCTGTTAACAAACTCTAAATATTCAGTGGATCATCTTTAACTGATCTGGGCCACGTTCTGCCATCCTCAGACTTCTTTCCATCATTCTGCTTTTCTGAACAATTCTGAATTGCCCCCTGCCCTTCTGATTCTTATTCTCTTTTTATCTCTTCTGAAGTATCCCCATTCTTTAAAACAGGAATTCTTAACTTGAGATCTATGAATGCTACATAGATAGATAAATAGATATGTACATTTTATTGTTGTTAAGGTACTTTTGGTCACGTCTGACTCTTCATGACCCCATTTGAGAGTTCCTTGGCAAAAATACTGGAGTAGTTTGTCATTTCCCTCTCAAGTTCATTTTACAGATGAGGAAATTAAGGCAAAAAGGGTTAAGTGACTTGTTCAGGGTCACACAGCTAATAAGCATCTGAGGCCAGATTTGAACTCAGAAGGATGAGTCTTCCTGATTCCAGGGCTGGCACTCTATGTTGTCTAGTTGCCCCATGCATATTCATACATAACTGCACTTCCATATAAGTTACTTCCTCTTTAATACCTTATATTTTATCTTATGCATCAAAAGACATTATTCTCAGAAGGGATATGTACATAGGTTTTACCAGACTGGTAAAGAGGTCCATGTCTATGACCAAATATACATGTGTGTGTGTGTGTTTGTATTTATGGTTATTTCAAAGGAATACTCCATTCTTCCTAATAACCTGGAGACTAGGAAGACAGGCCTTTTCTTTTCTCCTTTAGTTAGGAGATCATTGTGCACTACCTGGCCCATGGTATCAAATTGTATTGCAAATTACTCCCACAGTCTGTGATTTAGTCAAAATTACCTCCTTGATGGTCCTTGTACATCAATGAATGAGGATGCCATTTTCCATCCTTGAGCTTTTGCATAGCCTGTCTACCATATGTAGTTCATTCCATTTCATCTTCACCTCTAAACTATCTGTTTCCTTCATAACTAGACTCAAGCATCACCTTCTATTTAGGTTCTGAGGGGCTCATGACTTCCCCCAACAAATTGCCTTGAATTTTTTGTAACTATGTACATGTTGTCTCCTTCCAAGGAAATATAAGGTCCTTGAACTGTGTATCCCAATGTATGGTGCAGTGCCAGGTACACAGAAATCATTTTTAAAATGTTTGATTCATTTATTCATTGTGTTTACATAATCATTATTTCACATAGCTAGGAAAAATAATAGCTATCATTTATACAGGTTTTTTTTTTATCACCCTCTTTACATGCCAAGTTTAATAAGCCCTTTATATTTAGATATAATTTTTGCTCATAAAACAATGTGATTACCCCCTTAAGACTCCTATGTTCCCTACCACTTCTAGAATTCTATGATGCTACAACTCTATTCATTTAAAAACATGGTATTTAAGTGAAAAAAAATTATGCATTTTCTTTGACTTTGATGGCTTTAAATCATTTTTCAGTTCAGCCTGTGGTTAGCTAGCTTAGGAAATTTAGGGTAAGAGTAGAAGAGAAATCTACATTCTCAACAAACTGAAAATTAAAAATGATTTGTTCGCTCAAAGTATTGAGGGGAATTGCCAGACATCATTGTCCTTACTTTCCATGTGCCCACAATGACATGTCTAGATTAACAAGAAAGAATAGATAAATACATATTTTCTTGGAGTGACTAAGGCTAGTGTCCTCTAGGTTCACTCAGAATTCCAATTTACTGAAGACTCTGGCCCAAGATTTGACCACTCTGAGCTCTATTTACAGCAGAATTTGGGTTGCTTTTCTTGGTTAGAAAGCATGTTAATCAAACATATGATGTTCTTACAATACTCTGTGACAAGCAATGTTGTATTTTTCAGAATGTTTCCATCATGTCAGTTATCAGATAAAACCCTTTGAAGCGACTGTAATGAATATCTAGTCAACTTTTCAAAATGTTCTAAATGTTACTGAATTCAAACTATTTATACATAGCTCACAAACTTTTTGAGGAAATAAGCCTCTGGCAGCTTTACAACTGTAGAGAAGAAATGAAAGGGATAGTGAACATCATTAGTGTCAAGACATTAATATGGAAGGATGGTGCCCTGCACTTGGTCTAAAGAGACTTAGAAAAGCATGGTTCTGGTCTCCAAGGAAGTTAGTTGAAGAAACAAGATATACACCTTTGGATGAAGTAAAGGGACATGTTCATAGGATCATAGATGTAGAGTTGAAGGGGCTCTAGGGAATTATAAAGTCCAACCCCCTAATTTTACAAATGAGGAAAGTGATGCCCAGGGAGGCTGTGACCTGTCCTGAGTCACAGTTAGTAAGTGTCCAAAGTGGGATTTAAATCACGATTTTCTACTGTATCCATACTACCTCTCTCTTTTAATCACTACACCTGGGCCAATCTTGCCCATGATTTTTCATAAAATATCTACCCAAGAATCTGCTCAGTTTTACACTTTCTGCTAATCCTTTTAATACCCCCTCATGATCCATAATCCAGAATTCTTACAGGCTATGCTACTGGAGAGGGCAACTAGGTGGCACAATGTATAGATTGCCAGACTTGGAGTCAATAATACTCATCTTCCTAAGTTCAAATCTGGCCTTAGATGCTTATTTGCTGTGTGATCCTAGGCAAGTCAGTTAACCCTATTTGCCTCAGTTTCCTCCTCTGTAAAATAAGCTGGAGAAGGGAATATCAAAGCACTCCGGTACCTTTGCCAAGAAAACTCCAAATGGGGTTGTGAAGAGTCAGACATGACTGAAAAACAGCTGAATAAAAAAGCCACTTGAACACAGGTAAAGCTATTTTTTTTTTTTACCAAGTTAGAAAGGCTTTGGGTAGATGCCCAGCATCAGACTATTTGTCTGCTTTCCAAGACCACTTGAAATAAGTAAAGACAGGCTTACTACCAGTAATGCAGCCAAAATACAACATGACCATCCTATTTATGTTTATATCTCTCAAGAACCTAGCACATTGCTATGGATACAATATAATAGATATCTGATTAAAAATATCAGCTAACTTCCCTTACCCCCCACCCAATACAATATTACACATATATAATCATCAAGCTGACAATGTGGCTACTAAATGTTATAGGAATTCATGGGAAAACATGTACTAGAAAATGAAGAGCAGGTAAGATTTATATAAGTGGAATTCATGTTGAATTGTTTTGAACTGAGGGGAAGGGGAAGGACTTTTCCAGGGAGTATTATTAAATAATTGACTGAAGCTAAAGGTTTGTTCTGGGGAACAGTGGAGAGGTAACTTTGGGCCAGATTATAGATGGTTTTGAATGCTAGACTTGGACTTAATTTTGGAGACAGTGGAATTCCATTGCTGAAGTAGAAAGATAACTGGATTTTTAGTACGGAGATCTGAGTTCAAATCACAACTCTAGCACAAAATACCTGTGTGATTTTGGGCAGCTCACTTAATCTGTGTTTCCTCACTGGCAAAATGAGAAGTGATTATAGAGTCAGAGGCAGAAAAGACTGAGAGCCTGTCTGATGCAATTATCTCAATGAGGAGCTGGAGGCCAGAGGGGTTAAGTGATTTGTCCAAAGTCAGCTTAAGGCAAATAAACCATTTATTAAGCTCCTACAATGTGCCAGGCCCTGTGCTAAGCACTAGTAGTACAACGATGACAACAATCCCTTCTTTCAAGGAGCTCACAGTCAATTGGATTCACAGGAGATTGGTAGCAGGTGACCCTGAGACCTCTTCCAGCTTAGAACCTAGCATCCTACACTGAAGGCTTTCACCGAGTTAATCAAGGATGGAATATTTACTGTACAGTGTTTTAAGAACTTTGACCTGACAGTGTTGGATGGAATGAATTGGAGGGAGGACAGAGCATGTGGCAGTAGAAGACCATTTAAAATGCTGTCTAAACAAATAGAATTCTTTTTAAAATGTTAATAAATGTTAATAGTATTTCGGAGAAATAGCAAATTAATAATCATTGATTATGAGGTTACCTTTGCACACATTCATTCTCTCTCTCTATGTCTCTGTCTCTTTTTCTCTGTCTGTCTCTCTCTCTCTCTGAGTCTCCCTCTGTCTCCCTCCCCCCTTCCCTCTCTCCCTCCATGTCTCTCTCTCTCATCCTCTACCTCTCTTCCTCTTCCTCCCTTCCTCTATATCTCTTTGTCTCCTTTCCTCTCCCTTTCTCACCCCCTTCCCTTTCTCTCTTTCTCTTTCCCT
This sequence comes from Phascolarctos cinereus, assembly GCF_003287225.1. Lineage (NCBI taxonomy): Eukaryota > Metazoa > Chordata > Mammalia > Diprotodontia > Phascolarctidae > Phascolarctos > Phascolarctos cinereus. The sequence continues at coordinate 244,580,421 of NW_027555514.1, forward strand.
GTTTTTCCCAGTCTTTCTTTCCCTCCCTCCTTTTCTCCCTCCCTCTTTCTCTCCGTCTCCCACTCTCCCTCTCATCCATCTCTCTCTCCTTCCCTTTTCTGAATAGTCAGATTAGAAAGCATGATTGCTAAGAACTCTATATGAAATATGAATCGACAGATGCCAATATAGTAGATCACTCTACTATTCAGCTGTTTCCTTCTTGGAGAAGGTACCTGATTGCTAGAGCCTTCTGACACTCCCGTTGGCTCACTCCCATAATGGAGTTGCCAGAACTGGCTCGGAATGCAGCTGCATAGGTCAGTTCAGTGGTCCCTAGATGATCCCTCCTTCCTTGTCTGCTTTTGCTGTGCTTGCAAATACTGGATATATATACATATATATACTTAAATCTGATCCCTTTTCCAGTTGTGGTAAATGTTTTAATTAATGCCTCGGTGCTTCTAATCAACAAGAAATCCCCAAAGAGGCTAGTGCCAACTGCAACACTCATTTTCCAAGAGTATTTTCTAGAGTTTTGAGATTAAGCTTCAGATTATTTTTTTAATTAAGCTTGCTTTTAGTAACAGTGATATAATAAACAATTAAATGGTACCAATAATTCTTCATTTTTTTCTACCATGTAGAATTCTCTATACCTTAATTATGTACTTACTACATTCAATTATAGAAAGGAATTCCTAAGTATTTTTTTTCCTTTCCTCCCCATATAAGCTTTAAGGAACAATGTCTACTGGGAGGGAAGAAGGAAAGTGAACAAGCACTTATATTGTGTTTACTTATGTGCCAGTTATTGTACTGGATACTTTTTTAAAAAATTTCATTTGATCCTCACAATCACTTGCTATTATTACCCCCATTTTACAGTTGAGGAAACTGAAGAAATCTGAAGTTAATGACTTTGCCAGGGTCACACAGCTGCTATTGTGTCTGAGGCTGAATTTGAACTCAGGTCTTCCTAACTCCAGGCCCATTTCTCTATCCACTGTGCCATCAGTTGCCTCTACAGGACGATTTCAATGACAAAAGTGTTAAAATATGTTAGAATAATTTTACACACACACACACACACGCACACACATATGTATGTATATATTTGTATCTAATGGTAGTTGTCTCTAGGTTGGGTGAGAGGGAAGAAAAAAGTAGTTTATCTGATAATTTCATTGTATATTTGAGAGGAATAGGAAATTGTGCAAAGTAGATGAGTAGTTTCATGTACAATCATATTTTTTTTATTATACTATGTTGTGGAAATGCTTGTTTTATTCCATAAATTAATTTTTAAAGATATTAGATAAATGCAATCTAAAATATTGAAATTATATCCATTTTTAAAATTTGATCCATTGCTTTCCAAGAGAAAGGCCAACTATGTTAATATGAATGAATTTGCATTTCTTATTCTTCCCAATGTTTTCCAGTGGCGTGGATACATTTTTTAAATTTTTATTGAAATAGAATTACTCAAATTATCTTTCATACCAAGTATTACATGCTGGACACAAAGACAGTCCCCAATATCCAAACTTTACCTGTGACCACGTCCTCCATGTCCTTTGTATATAAAGGCTATAGCCCCTTCCCCAATAAAAGTGAACATTATAGTTGGGATATTCTGCAAACTTTATTGCTTGGAATTTGTGGTTCTCTTTCTTTTATTCCCCACTCTCCGTCATTTTCCCCACCCATTCCCCAGCTAGCCAAGGGTGGAGTCTCTGCTGGCAGGATTGTCAGTAATAGATTACTGCCTATAAAAAAGGGTAAGAGGAGGAGGCATCTGTCCTTTCCTTTCCCTATGCCACCCCCTCCTCCATTATCCCATGGCTGATCCCCTCCCATCTATTCAGTTGCTCCAATAAACCATGTAAAGTGCCTTCGAGCACTATATAAATGTCAGCTATTATAATGGTTACTCAAGGCCCAAAATTATCTCTGGCAGCAAAAAAACTTCTGTGTCATCTCTGCTCTTAGATTCAGAGGCCTCATTCTTCTCTGTTCCCCAACCCCAACCAGGGCCTGCCTTTTCCTAGCCTCAGCTCCAGTGACTAAGTGCTCAGCATGGTTTGAATATGGTTTTCCTCTAAGACATGTATGAATACAGCTTTAGACCTTTGTGCACAAAGACCTACCATTACCATCTCTATATAGCTTTGTCTTTTCCTTTGTTCAAGTGAACAAGAAAATGGAAAGGGGGGTGGGTAAAAGAGCAAGCCTTTTTTCTCCCAAATCCTTGAGAGTGATAGTGGCTTAGAATGGAGATACCATGGGATCATAGCTCTAAGGACCCTCAGGTGTCATCTCATCTAAAACCCTTCATTTTATAAGTGAAAAAAAACTGCGGCCCACAGAGGTTAAATGAGTTGGCTTGCTGTGTTTGTGTAGTTTACCCTTCATTCTAGAAGAAGATCATCAGCATTGGAGGGCCATGTCTTGACTTGTGAGTTGGGTTGAAGTGAGGCAGAGCTGTACAAATTTTCACAAAGATGCATGGTCAGTATCACATTTGGGATTCGAACCCACGTCCTCCAACTTCAGAAGCCATGTTCTTTCCATTGCGTCATACAGATGTCCGTTTAAGTCCTGCCACTGACACCTAGTGCTGGGAAACAAGTCACTTGACCTTTCAGTGTCCCAGGTAACAACACTAAAATAACTAAAAATTATGATAATGAAAGCTAGCATTTATATAGCACTTCAAGGTTTGCAAAGCACTTTACAAATATTATCCTTACAACAAACCTAGAAGACAAGCGCTATTATTAATCTCCATTTTACAGCTGAGAAAATGAGGTAGGCAGGGGCTGAGAGATTTGCTCAGAGTCGCAAAGCTAGTAAGTGTCTGAGGCAGGATTCTACATTTTCAAATGACAGGGCAATTGCTAATCTGCATTAGGAGAAGGAGTTTGCTCACTGGAGAGTTCCCTACACTAAAAGTATTATATGCCTAGACTCCCGCCCCACCCCAATATCACTGCCAAAAAAAGAAAAAAAATCCAGAACTTTAAGAGAAAAAAAAATTCCTCACCACATCTTATTGAATATGAGCTCCTTGAGAGGAGAGCTAGTAGTTTGCACATATTGGGTCAATAATTCTTGTTTACTGAATGGCTTCTTTAATTGAACTGGGGTAATTAGGTTCCTACAAATGTCGATGGGCAGGTCTCCATACCTAATACTCTATAACACTTCAGATGTAGAGTTTTTACCACTCACCTCTCCTCAGCACCATCAGTTTCTTTTTATCTCACCTGCCCTAAACACCACTCCCTAGAACTAACCTCTTTCAGCCTCAGTTTCCCCATCTGTAAAATAGGGATAATAACACAATCTACCTCATAAACTTGTGACAAGAATCAAATGAGATAAAATGTGTTGAGGACTTTGAAAACGTAAAAGCACCACATACATCTTAACTAATTTTATTATTTTTTTTTATTATTCCTTCATTTTCTCCTTTTTTTCTGAGAAGGCATTATTTTTTCTCAAATGAGTAGCAAAAAGTCAAGTAAACAAGCATTACTAAACTCTACTGTGTACCAGGCACTGTAATAAACTATTGTTATTGTTGTCTGTTTTTGATTCTCAAAGAAGATCATGGCAACCAGGAGGTAATGCTACACCATGGAAGTGAATTGAATTTAAGTGAGGAAAGGCTGTGCAGTCACTAGCTTCACTTTCTCCTCTGGAGCCATCTGGGTGCAGTGGCCAGATATAGCTCAGGAAGACTAGAGATTGGCCCTCCATGTAATGGGGGCACTGAGGATACAAAGAAAGGGGAAAAAAAACCAATCTGTTTCATTAAATCCTACTATGTGCTATGCTAATCACTGAGAATACAAAGAAAGGAAAAAAATAACCTGCCCTCAAGGAGTACTCACTCTAATGAGGACGACAACATGCAAGTCACAATGTATAAGATATATTCAGCATAAATTGGAGGTAATCTCAGAAGGAAGGCATTAGTGTTAAAGGGGCTTGGAAAAGGCTTCTTTCCCTAAAAGAGACTTGAAGGAAACCAGAGAAACCAGAAGGTAGAGATGAGGAAGGAGAGAGTATGGAGGACAACCAGTAAAAATGAAGTGTAATATTTTTATTACTCTAAGTTATAGAAATGCTTGTTTATTCCATAAATTAAAAATAAAATAAATATTTTTTCAATAAAAATGCAGAATAAGTGCCACAGGAGTTGAGAAGAAGTAGAGATCCCCTTGGGTCTGGGTGATTACAGAAGATTCCATAGGGATAAAGATGAGTCTGATATAGATAAGCATAGAGGAGAAAGAACTGTATCCATGCTCCAACCATATGCTATACCATTTGTTCATGTCTGTTTTCATACTTTTTATCTTTTTTGAGTAAATGTGACCCTGTCTTCCATTACCATGCCTTTGATTGATGACTTGAACAAGAAGGAAAAAAATGCAGATCTTTGCCATTAGAATAAAGTAATATTTTAAGTCCTCTTGAAAATGTGTTTTTTTGTTGTCACTCCAAAAGGGCTTGCCTAGAACTGTGTGAAATGCTTTTCTCTTGGATTGTATTCACTTGGGCCACAAATAGAAATTCGATATCTGTGGGACAATTCACTCATTTGCTACATGGCAAGATAGACCCATTGCTACCAGTAAAGGCAATATATACATCAAGAAAGTGTTGCAATTGCTGCCTGGAGGAAAAGTCACCAATGAGTGGGGGAAGTGGCAGAACTGGGAAGAAAAAAAATACTGCATCTTTTTTGTCAGACTCAGAAATTGAACACAAAAAATTACTCCTTTCAAAAGTCATGAATACTTGACATTGGGTGTGCCCATGGTAAGATTTGCTGCCTGGATTTTTTCACAGCCAGAATGACTTGATGTGTTGAGTAAGTGTATGTTGTTTCTAGGACACTTTATATTTCTTAGATTTACTATTCAGGGCCCTTTAGCCTTAATGAGTTGCTAAAAGACTGGAATTTTGCTACAGTTATGATCATAGATTTTTGCCAAGAAAAATCTCTGAGATTACATTTCAAATACATTCTCATCATTCGCTTCAGTATCTTCTCCAATGCTGGAAGAGGATTAGATTTGCTAAACAACAGATATTCCCCATCTTTGGTGTTACTTTTGCCTTGAAACTACTGCTAATGAAGTCAGGTATGGGTTCAATAACTTGGGCAGATAGAATGGCTTTGTTCAATTTTTTATAGACTATGTGGATAACATCATAGAACTTAGTACTGTAAGAGGTCTTAGTGATCATTTAATACACCCATTCATTTTATAGAGGAAACCAAGGTTTATAGTGCCCAGAGCACACGATGGCAAAGCAGGGATTTGAACTCATACATGACCTCTAAAAGCAGAGCTCCTTTCATTGTACTTCTGTACCTCTCCCACTTCCCTGGCCATCTTGAAAATTCCTGAGAAAAGAATCTTGATATAATGAGTGTGGCCAACTCAAGGAAAATGTTGGATAAGAGAAATCAAATGACTGGTCTAGAGTCTTCTCCAAAGCAGAATTTGAACTCAAATCTTCATGATGCCAAGTCCTTGCCTCTACCTACCCAGTGCAAAAGGAGGCATCTACAAAGTTGCAATAACTACAATAACAACAAAATAATAACAATAACTAGCATTTATATAGTATTTTAAGGTTTGAAAAGCACTTTTCAAATGTCTCATTCTGTCCTCATGACAACCCTGGAAGGAGGTGATATCATTATCTTTTATAGATGAGAAAACTAAGGCAGACAAGTTAAGTGACTTGCCTAGGGTGTCACAGTTTGTAAGTGCTGGAGGCTAAAATGGAACTCAGTAATGGAGATAGGAGAACAGAGTTTGGTGTCAGGAAAGGTAAATGGGATAATATATGGTTATGAAGGCAATTTCTAGTTTAAAAAAAAGTAAACTAAAGGATCCAGAAGATATTCTGGGGACCTGGTCAGGAAGGCAAATAATGGTCAAAAAGACGATGATACTGAAGTGGGTGAGTGGAAAAAACAAACAAACAAACTTGGTCTGGGATGTAGACTGCCAGAGAAGAAGACTTGCTGTTAGTTATTGGACAGTTCAATGTTGTTTTTCTCAGCACAATTAAGGATGGATTTATTACTTTGTGACTCAGAACTTCCATTGCCCCTGTTAAAAACAGCAGCTTGGTTATATGCACCCTGATCAGTGGGTACTCAGAATTATAATGATAATAGCAAGCATTTATTAAATGCCTACTATGTGTCAGGCATTGTGTTAGGCACTGGGGATACAAGTACAAAGAAATAAGTAATCCTTGTTCTCTTAGGAGCTGGCATTCTAACCAAAGAGGTAAATGGAGTCATGAAGACTCAGACACAACTGATTGACAACAACCTTTGACTCCAAGTATTGAGGGCTTTCCATTGGGTCATGCTGCTTTCAATGAAGGAAGGAAGGAGAGAGGGAGAGAAGGGAAGGAGGGAAGAGAAATGGAGAGAAGGAAAAATGAGAGAGAGAGTTAGTTTTGAGCCATTGTGACATAATAAAGTATTGGGTTTGAAATTAAAGACCTGATGGCAAAGAATTGGAAATTGAGAGGATGCCCATCAATTGGGGAATGGCTGAGCAAGTTGTGGTATATGAGTGTAATGGAATACTATTGTGCTGTAAGAAATGATGAACAGGCTGACTTCAGAAAAACCTGGAAAGACTTATATGGTCTGATGCTGAGTGAAGTGAGCAGAACCAAGAGGACTTTGTACACAATAACAGCCACGTTATGCGATGACTAAGATTGTTAAACTGAACCTTTCTCAGCATTATGAGGATCTAAGCATTTCCAGAGGCCTCGGGGTGTATAATGCTGTTCATATTCAAAGGAAGAAGTAAGGAAGTCAAATCGCTATCACTTATTTTTACCTTCTGTTGAGTTTTGTTTCCTCTTTCTGATGGTTCCTCGCATTGGTTTTAATTTTTAATTACAACTTCACTAATGTGAAAATATGTTTAATGGGCATGTAAATGTAAAGCCTATATCAGATGTGTGCCATCTTGCGGAGGGTGGGGGGGAGGAAAAGGGAGAAAAATTTTCAACTCAAAAGCATATGGAAAAAATAAAAAAATTTAAATAAAATGAAAAAAAAAGAAATTAAAGACCTGAGTTCTCAATCTGACTTTGCACCTTACTAGCTGTGTGATATAAGGCAAGCACTTCTTTTTCCTTCCTTATAAAATGGGGATAATGTCACTTGTACAACATATCATGATATAAAAATAAAATGATATCACATGTGTGACAGAACTTTGTCATTGTAAAGTGCTAAATAATTGAAAGTTATTACCATGTTGTTTCTCTGTTTTCATTGGCTTTCAAGTCTCCTATTTCTCCAAAAATTCTGCTCCACATTAAATGGAAATCCATTGGATTTCTTTGTAGTGATGTTTTTTTCCCGTATTCCTGAAATTGTGATGTTTATGTGCATTATTTCATTTGATCTTCACAACAGTACTGTGAGATAAGCAAGTATAGGTATAATTGTCTCAATTTATAAACAAGGGAACAGATAACTCAGACGTTAAGGGATTTGTCCAGGTTCAAATGTTAGAGGTTTAAGGGATTTGTCCAGTTCAGATATTAGAGGACCATATCTTGATGCCACATCGAGGACTGTCTCCACTGGGCTATGACTTACCCATAGTTATTACTTCGTAAATGTCTGTTAAATTGAACTGACTCTCACATTGGATTCAGAAACTCATGATTCCCAAAATAACAAACTATAGTGAAATTAAATGTTTATGATTTCATTTTTAGTTTGTTGAACCAAATTAAATTTGGTAGTCATGGTTTAACTATCATCCTGAATCATAATTTGGTAATAATGCATGTTATCACTTCCAAATAGGCTTTGAATTTGCTTTGACTGCCAGAGATGCATCCTCTCTTAAAGTACACCAAAAGCATATCACTTATCCTTTTTTCCCCCTCAACCATCTGTATGTGAGCCAACCTTGAGGCCAGGAATCAATTAATCAAGTCAACAATCAATTAAGCACTTACTGTTTGTTAGGCACTGTGCTGGATGCTAGGGTTATAAATACAATGAATGAAACAATTTGACACATACTCTGTGATTCTGGGAAAGCCACTTAACCTCTTGATGCTCTAGGCAACTTTTTAATGCAATACAATCCACTTTCGTTAAATGCCTACTACGTGGCAGGCACCGTACTCAACTCTAAGGATAAAATTAATTTAAAAAAATAGTCTGTGCCTTCAAGGAGCTTACAATCCTATGGGGAGAGACAAAACACAAAAGGAGGCAGGAAAGGTAAGGGGGGGGTGGAGACAAGGGAGTATCTTGCTACATGGAGTTGAAATCAAGCAGAGCAGCACATGCAGAGAGAAACAAGCCAGTTTCTGCCCTCCATTAAGGCAGAGATTGGGAGGATTTTCATATCCTACTCTTCAGCCCTCCGATCAGAGGGGAAAGGAGGCTTCAAAATTTGAGTTAGCAACATGGAGATAAGATTAGAGCTGCTAAATTTAACCTCAAAGGGAATCTATTCCTTGGACTTGGAACCAGACACAACAGCAAAGTGAAACAATATGTTTTGTTAAAGGATGTTTCCTCACCCAGGAATTCCCCATATCAATGAAATTATAAGTTGATACCCTGTCACTATTTCTATGTGACCTAATGATGCCATTACATTGACCAGTCACATCTCCCGATTGTAGGACATGGTGGATACTAAAACACATTTCATTGAGGTTATTTATTCAGTGAAGGTGCATTCAAAGATGATGGGCACTGTGCTCATCACTGGAGAAACAAAGAAAGCTAAATAGATTATCCCTAACCTACAGATTTTAAATTCTTTTGATGCTATTTCAAATACTCATAGGCTGGAAATCTCTATTCATGGTGAAAACAATTTGCTGTTTAAAATATTAGATGCTCTGAGGTCCTGCCTTCAAAAAGCCAACACACACTGACTGGGTTGCACATTAAAGGGGAAACTGTCAGAAGGCATTTTAATAAGGAGCAGAGACTTTGATTTTCACAGAAGGAAATACTGCTTGGATAGGCCCATTTCCTAGCAGGTACCTCTAGTTATCCCTCTACATTGTCTGATTGCCTTTTCAGGACAGTTATCTCTGGACTTAGTAAATACCAAGAAGTCATGTAGTCGTCTACTGTCACGCTATGTTCTAATTGCCTTGCATGTATCACTTTTCTAAATGCTGTCCAAAAGCAAGTGAAATGACATTTTCAAAGACCTTGATCCTTAGAATTTTACACATATGGTCTCTGCATTAGTGTATGCCCTAGTCAGAGAATCCCTTTATCATGGAATGGATACTTTTCCTAAGTTTGATAAAACTACTTCTGCTAGAATAAAGAGCCCATATGGACACAAAATAAAGCTTGGTAAGGAAATCCATTTCAGAATCAATGTCTTCCCTGGAATAGCTTTGATATTTATTCAGTTTTAATTTGAAGTCAGCAAAGTAGATAACCCCTGGAAGTCCCTTCCAACTGTGATATTCTGCAATTCTCTGATTCATAGACAGAAGGAAATAGTTTTAGATTCTTAAATGGACCAAAAAGTAAAAATGGGAAATTACCATTGCACTCTAGAGTTACCCATAACTGTCCCAACCCAGCATCTAAAAAAGCATACTGTGAAGAGCGTGTGGTGCTGGGCTTAGGAAGTCTCATGGGCCTAGAATAAGAGTTTTTAAGCTTTTTTACATTATAGACCCCTTTGCGGGTAAAGTAGTAAAGCCTACTACCCTTTGAAGAATGTTTCTAAATGCATAAAATAAAATTCACAGGATTACAGAGAGAACCAATTATATTGAAATACAGTTATATAATTTTTTTTTTAAAGTTAATGAACCGAGTTAAGAATTCCTAGTCCAGGACTTTTTTCCCCTACATATTAGTTGAATTAGATTGCTTCTGGAGTCCCTTTCAAAACTCTGAGGTGCTGTCAATGAAAGTCTTCCAGCATAACTTTAATTACACATCAGGTGCACTTCCCTGTTTTCATTGGTTAAAAGTAGAGCTACAGTCTCTGTATCAGTGATTATAAAAGTTGCTTTTAGCCGGGGTGGGGGGCAGCTATGTAGTGCAATGGGTGGAGCACCAGCCTTGAAGTCAGGAGGACCTGAGTTCAAATTTGGCCTCATAATAAACACTTGACACTTACTAGCTGTGTGACCCTGGGCAAGTCACTTAACCCCAATTGCCTAAAAAAAAAAAAAGAAAAAACAAACAACAACTACAACAAATTGCTTTTAGCCTAACACAGAAACATTACCTGGTTAAAACCAGATTTCTCCCTTCATTTCATTTATTTTGGTAATGAATATTTGTTTAAATGAATATGATGTGATAAATTGTGCAATAGTTTTATATATATATATATATATATATATATATATATATATACACACACACACATACATGCATGTATGTGTATATACTTATATATCTGAATATGTGTATATGTATAGATCTATCCATATATATTTGTATATCTATGTACATATATACATATACATATATACACACATATGTATATATACGTACACATGTGTGCATATATGTATATATACATATATGCTGTGATTACAGAATGAACATTGTTTGCTATATGTAATATTTCATTTCTTACCTCCACGCTTTTGCAAAGTGGTTCTCTAAACCTAGAACGACCGCTCTACTCATTGCTGCCTCTTAGAATCCCAAACGTCCTTTCAATAGGATGGCTCAAATTCAGTTTCTCAGAGCTCTTTTCATGTTGATGGCACTTGCTATTTTCTTTCGGATACTTCACGTTGATTTTTCCAACTACAGTGTATCTCTAGCAGGAATGTGAGCTCCTTGAAGCAGGAAATGATACGTTTTTGTCTTTATATCCCTAACATGAATTATAGTGTCTTGCATAGAAAAGAGGCCTGATAAATGTTGAATTGAGTTGCCCTGAAGTATTTTGGTGTATTTCATGTTTCTCCATGACCTGAACTACAGGATGTGATCTGAGAGAGACAGCCTACTCTTCAACAATAGCTTATTGGCAGGTTGTTTGGAAAGAGAGGGCAAGCAGGGCATTTATCTACCCTTGGCCTGACTGGATGTATGTTTCAGGTGAATTTTAAGTTTCTAGGACTCTTTTTTAAGTTTATATATATATATATATATATATATATATAGTATATATATATATGTATATATATAGTATATATATATATATACATATACATATATATATACATATATATATATATATATATATATATATATATATATATATACACATACATACACACACACACACACATTATTTTTTTCTTTTCTGTTTTTATTGGATGGAGAAATTTGGCTGCGGGGTAGCATAATATTTAAATTTCTGCAAAGGAATTCATAGTGCTTGTTCTGGTAAATGCAGGCATGCAACAAATTCCTTTACGCACTGAATGAATTGTAGATGGCCTTCGTATATACGTTCCCTAGAAATCAAGTCAAGAGAAGAAGGAGAATACGGAAAAGTTAATGCTAGAAAGGTTAAAAACATAGAACAGAAGGACAAGTAGACAGCCAAACCAAGAAAAAACCTGGAAAGAATTGCTTCTATAACCCTTTCTTCATAAACCATGAGAGGTAGTGTGGAGGAGTGGATGGAACCCTGAATTTGGAGTAGGAAAGACATAAGTTCATATCCATCATCAGACATTTGACTAGCTGTGGGACCTGAGGCAAGGCACTGGTGGTCTCTAACCCTCAGTTTCGCCATCTGGTAATACTACCTATATTGCCTATCTCATGAAGTTATTGAGAGGGTCAAATACAATAATATTGATAATAATAGCCCATGTTTAGAAAGTAAGTGCTTTAAGGTTTACAAGGATATGTATGTGTGTAGATGTATACATACACATCTATCCACCTATATCCTTACAACTTTTCCTTCTTCTTTCTTTTTCTTTCTTTTTTGTTCCTTCCTTCTTTCTTTCCCTTCTTCCTTCTTCTTTCCTTCCCTCCTCTCTCCCTTCTTTCCTTCCTTCCTTCCTTCCTTCCTTCCTTCCTTCCTTCCTTCCTTCCTTCCTTCCTTCCTTCCTTCCTTCCTTCCTTCCTTCCTTCCTTCCTTCCCATCCTTATGAATTTTAAATTACTTACTTTTTACATATTATATTATATCATATTATATTATATTATATTATATTATATATATATTATATTATATTATATATATATTTATATATATATTATATTTATATTATATTATATTATATTATATTATATTATATTATATTATATTAGAATCATTTACCAGCTGCCATTCTGTGTCATAAGTGACTTATCACTTAACCTCAATGCCCAGGTAACACTCTAAAATTATAAGCCATAGACCAATTTCTACATATTTTACAATCAATATCCACAATACATACATATATATACAGGAATATACAAATATAGATAGACAGATAGATAGATAGATAGATAGATAGATAGATAGATAGAGATAGAGAGAGAGAGAGATACACACAGGTTATCTAGATATCACTATATATAATCATGATATATAGATGTATATATCTATAGATTGCCATATATAGGTATCTCTATATATCAGTATATAGATAGGTAGATATCACTATATTTGAATATATCTAGATATCATTTATATAGAGATATAGGTATCATTATATAGAGACTATAGATATATCACTTTATAGATCGACATCTATATAGCTTGTGAGGTTGGTGATATTATTATCCCCATTTTACAAATAAGGAAACTGAGGCTCAGAGAAGCTAGAACATTTTCTAGAGTCACACAGCTAGTAAGTGATTGGGGTAGGATTAAGCCCAGCTCTTCCTGACTCCAAGTGCAGTTCTCTGTTTACTATGGGGCGTTATATGAGAAGTTCTCTGTCACTTTTTTTCTTTTAAATCTGAAACTGTCATTTCACTGGTATAGGGAAGTTCTGGTTAGGAAACTCCTTCTGTCAATGGAGATCAGCAATTGTTATACAGCTTATAGTCTTAGAGTGTTACCTCTAAGATAAATAACATGAAAGAAAAGAGAAAGCTAGTCCTTGCCTTCAGGAAGCTCATAGTATAATAAGGAAGACAGTACTTAAGACTATGAAACTAAGAAGAGATTTGAACCCATTTCCACCTTATTACACAGCCAGCTATCTACTAGATGCTGCTATAAACCTTGTAAACCTTCTAGTTCTATGAATGCCAGATATCATTATTGTTACTTTTAAAAGCTACTGAAATGTAGTATCAAACATCTTTACTTCTACTTTAATTAAAGAATGATTGAGCCATTTCAGTGTTGCAAATCTTCCCTGAATTCCCAAATTCTACCCCCATGTCTTTAAGGTATGTCTGGTACAAGTTTGTTTCCTCCTCTATTGGCATCATTTCCACCATTCCTTCAAAGTGATGACTGTTATGAAAATATCCAGCTAATACTGTTTCCATTAATCTGAAGCAAAAGCTTTAGTGAGATCTACTGTTTGCTTCCTTCCTTCCTTAGTTCTTTTTTTTCCTTCCTTCCTCTCTCTCTCTCTCTCTCTCTCTCTCTCTCTCTCTCTCTCTCTCTTTCTTCCTTCCTTCCTTCCTTTCTTCCTTTCTCTTTCTTTCTTTCTTTCTTTCTTTCTTTCTTTCTTTCTTTCTTTCTTTCTTTCTTTCTTTCTTTCTTCTTTCTTCTTTCTTTCTTCTTTCTTTCTTTCTTCTTTCTTTCTTCCTTCCTTCCTTCCTTCCTTCCTTCCTTCCTTCCTTCCTTCCTTCCTTCCTTCCTTCCTTCCTTCCTTCCTTCCCTTCCTTCCTTCCTTCTCTCTCTCTTCCACCCTTGCTCCTCCTTTACTCCTTCACTTTCTCTCTCTCTGTTCTCTATCTCCCTCTCTCTGTCTCTATCTCTCTCTGAAAGATATTTCTCTTGCAATGATGTTGTTATGCACAACTTCACTTCCAATTCTTCCCACCTGGCCCCTCATGCTGACGTCCGAGCTGTGCTCTAGAGGACTTGGCAGTAGGTACTTCCTGTTGTGCATGAGGCTTTCATTTCCAGGCCATCTGTAAAACCACAACACAGGGAGGAAGAATGGCAAGGGAGAGCGAGGGCCTCCTGGTGAAAGGCGGGAAACTGTAGGGCACTGCTGTGAGCCAGAGGAAAGGGGCTGAGTAGGTCAGATGTGATTTAGGGTGAGGAAGGCATAAGTCAAGGGACAAGGCCTTGAATCTCCACCAAAAAAAATGAGGAGTTCCTGGCAACACATTTATGCAACGGCTGTGGTTTCTTTTTTGTGAATTGTGTCTCAGACAGAGAGGAAGAGGAAAAAAAACTGAATTGTATAACTTAAGAAATAGCCATATAAAAACAACAAGCAAGCTCTGAATTGAGCTGCTGTGTCTTTCGAGGGCCTCAGAGCCTGACCTCTGAATGAAGCCTCCAGCCAGCCCACTGAGATGCTTCTAGGGGATTCTGAGGGAGGCCTCAAGGGAAAGCCTGTGGGAAGTCTTCTCCCCACTTCAGTTACACTCTGCCTATATTCGTCAGCATAAATCAAAACCCTATCTCTGCTGGCCCTGTGCCAAGCTGCAGACTTACAGGATTACTCTGTCCCCATTGGCTACTGAACAATGAGTCCATACCTTTCGTAATACGACCCAGGGGCTTATACTTGGCACACTTTCTCCTGGATGTACCATAAAAGATAATAGGCATCTTTGTTTGATCATCAATGATGAAGAATAGGTGTCTTATATGTGGCCTGGTATCCCAACACAGCCAGGTGGCATTGGAGATAGACTGCTGGGCCTAGAGTCAGGAACTCCTCTTCCTGAGTTCAAATCTAACCTCAGATACTTCCTGGGCTATGTGACCCTGGGCAGGTCACTTAGCCCTCTTTGCCTCAGTTTCCTCATCTGTAACATGAACTGGAGAAGGAAATGGCAAGCCACTCCAGTATCTTTGCCAAGAAAATCCCCAATGGAGTCACAAAGAGTTGAACATGGTTGAACAACACCCCAACATCTTCAAATTTCAGAGTGGCAGAGTATTTATGGCTTTGGATACAAATAGAATCAGGATACACTGGAATTTTTATCCCAGTCCTGACACTTAATTAGCTCTGTTACCCTGTATGAGTCACATTGGAAAGTATGCCAGTGGGTGCCTGTCCTGGCTCCGCTATTTACTAACTCTTTGTCCTTGGGAAAATCACTCATCTTCTCTGGGCTTCAATTTACCCATCTGTAAAATGAGGTATTAGCTTAGATGACTCCTAGGACCCTTCAAGCTCTTGATCTGTGACATTTTATAAGCCTTGGTTCTCTCTTCTGTAAATAGTTCATTCTCTCTCTCTCTTTCTTTCTTTCTCTTTCTTTCTATGGATGTTTATATATAGACATATGTAATATCTATAATTAGAGATCATACTTCATTTTTTATTTATATACATATAAATATTCATAAACATGTATGTTTATAGATAGACACATAATAATACATAACACATCTACTGCCTCTAAAGGTGCTTAGGAGGAAAAAAAGAACTTTATAAATATGCGTTGTTGTTGTTTTAAGATAGAATAGAGGCAAATACAAGAACCTCCCTCAATAACGGTGAAAAGCTGTTCTGCCAATTTTATTGTTGTTCAGTCCTTTCAGTTGTGTCTGACTCTTCGTGATCCTGTCTGAGGTCTTCTTGGCCTAGAAACTGCTACAGCGGTTTGTCATTTCCTTTTCTAGCTCATTTTACAGATGAGGAAACTAAGGCAAACAGGGTTAAGTGACTTGTTCAAGGTCACACAGCTAGGAAGTGTCGGAGGCTGGATTTGAGTAGTCCTTCTTCCTGACTCCACGCCAAGCTTGCTCTATCCACAGTGACAACTGTTGAAACAAACAAACAAACAATCAAACACATGAAAAAATGAATCAGTCTCCATGGCTTATCCTGGGAGCACGATGTTTCATGGGATTGAAACTAAGCATACTTATGGAGCCACTGATAGAGAATGGAGAGTATATACTTTGAGCCTATTCCCTTTCAACTCCCGTAGAATGTAATCTCCTTGAGAAGTTGTTTTAATTTTTGTTTCTGCATGTCAAATGCCTAGCAGTACCTGGCACATAGTAGATGCTTAATAAATATTTATTGAATAACATTGAATTGATGCTGATGAGTATGCCCTAGGCTGCCCTAGTTCAGCACTTTGGATCGGGTCTGGCATCACATGCATAGAATCTGTCATCGATGACGAATGGTCCTTTGGTTTTATAGCTTCAGACCCAATTTGCACATACAATTGGTTTCTTGCTGTTTCTGTTTGTTTCATTTTGTTTTCTTTTTGCGTCTTTCCTTAACGGAATGATTTCCTGTGACCAAAAGGCACCCACATTTCCTCTTTACTATGTGCTACTGTATTCAGTTTGGTTTTATTGCTCCATAGTCAATATCCATGTTTTACAGCTGGGGTTCATGAACTTGTTGTACATAAGTATATCTTAGTGTACATATACACTTATATGCATATGCATACATTCACCTATATATACTGATATACACACATCTGTACCCATATATCATCTATTTATGCCATATATATATATAAACATGCACCAAATGTATATTATGTATATGCATATATATTCCTGTATTTCAATGTAATTGGTTTCCTTTCTAATCCTACATATTTCCTTCTATACATTTAAAACTTCATTCTGAGAAGGGGTCCATAGAATTCACTAGACTGCCACCAAGGACCATGGTACTAAAACCAAGGATAAACAATGACAAGTTATTTGACAATTTTTTTAAAAATGCACAATTGGTTAATGAAGTATATCAGTAATCTCATCTGTATTTTAACACTGATCATCAATTTTGGGTTCTATGTGGGGGATCTTCATAGAGCCACGGAGTTTTTAGAGTGAGAATGAGCTTATTGGGTCATCTTTTCCAACTTTCCACCCGATGGAGAAATACCTTTTGTGGCAGTCCTGACAGAGGCTCATTCATCCTCTGAAAATTCAGATGTGTTGAATGATATGTGTAGTCTGATGTAGGTGAGAGAATAATGGATGATATTCAACCATTTTGGGTCACAGTCTCTTCATCTATAAAATGAGAGCATTAGACTAGATGACACAGTGTTTATCATAAAGCAGACATTTAAAATGCTTATTCTTCCCCCTTCCCCTCTTAGCATCTTTAAAAGCCCCAGTTGGTTGTGGAATCAGGGGATACTGGGGTTCTTATCCCAGTTCTGACACCTAACTTCTCTGTGGCCCTGGATAAGTCTCTTAACCTATTGTGGTGATTGGAGGCCATGTGTTACTCTAGAAAGTGTGACAGATTTGGAATCAGATGACCTGAGTGTGATTCATGCTTGCTAGCTATGTGACTTTGAGGGAATCATTCAACTACTCTGGACCTCAGCTTCCTCATCTATACTTTTAAGACAAATCTTAAATGACCTCTAAGGATCCTCCTAGTTCTTGTTCTGTGACCTTCTATGAGCCTGGGTTCCCTTAGCTGTAAAGTTATAATATACAGTATTATATATAATATTTCTATATATATAATATTCAGCTAGGTGGTACAGTGGATAGAACACTGGGCTTGGAATCAGGAAGACTCATCTTCCTAAGTTCAAATCCAGCTTCAGACACTTACTAGTTATGTGACTCTGGGCAAATCACTTAACTTTGGTTGCCTCAATTTCCTCTTCTATAAAATTAGGAGGAGAAGGAAATGGCAAACCACTCCAGTATCTTGGCCAAGGAAAACCCCAAATGGGGTCATGAAGAGTCAGACATGACTAAAAAAATGTCTGAACAAAAACTGAAAACACATAATTTTTATGATAATGTACTTTCTGCCTTATAGTTACTAGGTAAAGGTATATGATCTCTAAAGCACTATATAAATGATTTATTTTAAAAACCAGCGTGCAGCCATCATGTCAATGATTCCATATTTTACAAATATTATCTAATCTGATTTTCACAAAAATCTAAGGAGGTAGTTGCTATTATAATGCTCATTTTACATTTGAGGAAACTGAGGCAAACAGAGATTCACACAGCTAATAAGAATCTGAAGTCAGATTTGAACTTCAGCGTTTTGGACACCAGACCCAGTGTTCTATGTATTGTGACCCCTGACTGCCACTAAACTAAACTAAACTAAAGACATATGAAATGTTATTTGGAAGAGATGACCAGAGTTTCCTAACAGTGAGGGGTGTTGCATCTAAAATGGGGTAAACAATGAATTCTATGCGCATACTGTTTTATCATTAAAACTGCTTATTATTCAAAACAAGTTGAAATTGAATAATTTATCATAGTTTGCTTCCTTGCCTAAGAAATGAATGACAATTTTCATACATTTATTCAATAAATATGCACTTACTCATTTAATTGAGTGACTATTTCATTCACTTACTCATTCCTTCATTCTTTCAATAAACGTGTATTAAGCATTATCTAAACACGAAGCGCTAAATGTACAAAAATGAAAAATTACATAGTCCCTCGAGAGTAGTGTAGTGAATAGAACACCAGGCCTGGAATTAGAAGCACGTGAGTTCAAATCTGACCTGAGACACTTACCAGCTGCATGACTGTGGGCAAGTCACTTAACCACTTTTTGCCTCAGTTTCCTTATTTAGAAAATGTGGATAATAATAGAACTGACCTGCCAGAGTTGTTGTATGGATCAAATAATATAGTAATTGTACGTCACTGAGCTCAGTTCCTGACACATAGTAAGTGCTATATAAATGTTAGCTATGGTGATTGATGATTCATACCCCTCTCAACATTGTCCCTGACTCAATTTTCCTATCTCTAAAGTGAAATTGATATTGAACACTACTTTCTCAAAAAAAAAAATGTGAGAGGTGGATGAAACAAAAACCCCACTGGTGACTGATCAGACCATCCTGTTTCTTAGCCTATCTAATTGCTCTGATAAAATGCTCTGTGAGGATAGGCAATCCCTGGGATCTGCTGTAGAATAGGAAGAATTCAACATGTCATTCTTTGTGAACCTGTGAGCCCCAGCAACAGCAGCAGCTATAATGGTAGTAATAGCTCACATTTTTACAGTTTTTTTCAGGTTGCAAAGATCTTTCATCACAATAATCCTTTCCTGCTGGTACTATAATGATCGATAACTCCATTTTACAGATGAGAAAACTGAGCTTTGGAGAAAACTAAGTGACTTGCTCATCATCCTGGCTTGCAAGTGGTACTGTCCAGGGTCTAAATTGACATCTTCTGGCTTGCTCCCATACACAGTGTCTTAAATAAAATTTTATTTTTTTTTTAATTCTAATTTATTGGCTTTTCTAATTGGCTTCATGGTGAGTCATTTTGTGTTGTTTTTCACTCCCTCCCAGGAAGAAAGCAAGGCTAGCAGAATAACACCCTCCCCCTGGTTTTCCTAGGGAACGTGCCATCTGTTTTTCTTTTTTGTCCTGCAAAGTGCAGTTGAATAGATTTTTGCACAAATAATCCTCAAGGAAAAAGGAGTGACTGTGTGAAAATGGGGAGGAAATCCTGATGAATTAAGCTGCTCATAAATTCCACTTACATGCTCTTAGAGTGCCTTACACCTCAAATTTTGTTTACTTCCATTAGCTTTTTGATTTATTGTTTGAATTATTCCTTGTTGATAAGGATAAACATTGGTATGCTAAATTTAATGGAAGGATGTAAACATTTGGTTTCTTTTAATCCTAATAGAGAAATTATCCCCATTAAGGAGACATTTCACCAAATCAAGACTCTAACAGTAGCATCCGTCTGTCCTAACTAATAGAATGGGGAGCAGCATGGATTAGTGGGTAGAGTGCTTCCTTGGAGTTAAGGAAGACCTGAGTGTAAATCCTATTCCAGAAACTTAATAGCTGTGTGACTTTTGGCAAGTCATTTACCCTTTCTGAGATGAAGGGGGTAAGGCAAGGGAATAAGCATTTCTATAGTGCTACTATGTGCCAGGCAGTATGTGAAATTCTTTACAACTATTGTCATTTGATCATCACAATTCTGGAAGGTAGGTGCTCTTATGACTCCCATTTTATAATTGAGGAAAGTGAAATAAATAGAGGTAAAGTGACTGCAGGGTCACACAGCTAGTGCCTGAGGCCAGATTTGAATTCAAATCTTCTTGACATTGGACCACCTATCAGCTTAGATGAGCTTCAGTTTCCACATCTTTCAAATGGGAATAATGCTATCACCTTCTTCACAAGGTGTTGTGAGGATCAAATGAGACAAGTGTGTCAAGCACTTTGTATACCTTGAAGTGTTAGATAACTATGAGCTATTATTTTTCCCATGGTTGGAGTACATTATTGAGTATAAGCTTAAATGGAAGAAATTAAAAGCATTATTCTTTTAATTAAAAATATGATATTTTAAAGATTATTCCCTGCATAAATGTTTCTCTGATGCAGAAATATCCGGTCAGTGAGTAGAAAATGCAATATTTTAGGGATGTTAGGAGAAAGAGTGCTGGATTTACAGAACCTTAGAAGAGCATCAGGTTCTCCAACTGCAAAATCATAGAGCCAGAATAGCTAGTCTTTAAGGGCCATTCCAGATCTAATGTGGAAATCAATCAGTCAAATGGAAAGAACATTAGATTGGCTGAAGCAGATAATATGGAACACTTAGAGCTTGGTCAGGCATCAGAGATGCCAAGATCATCCACTGCATTCTGGGCCATCGCCAGTCATCCTGACTTTTGTCTTGCCACTGGACTTTGATGACTTTGGAAGAAAAAGTAAAGCCAATGACTTTGTGTAGCACTGCCTCACTCAAATTCAATTTACACGCAAGTCAAGACATCACCCATGATAACATTGGTCCTCTTTGAAAATGAAAGACAAATAACAACAACAAAGTCTGATGTCAGAAGATCTGATTTTGAATTCCAATTCTGCTACCTGCCATCAGTGTGATGTCTTTAGACCTTCATTTTCCTCATCTACAAAGATAGAAGGTTAGACTAATCAGGTGTTCTTACCTGGGGTCTATGAACTTTTTCAAAAATATTTTGCTAACTATATTTCAGTATAATTGATTTCCTTTGTAGCTCTCTGTATTTTATTTTATGCATTAAAAAATAATCATTCTGAGAAGGGGCTTATGGCCTTCACCAGACTATGCTATGTAGGTCTTTTACATGGAAAGAGTTAAGAACCTCTAAGATAGTGGGTATTTTTGATTTTTTTTATTCCTTTTTGATTCTTATTTTCAAAGCTTCTGATTAACTTTTTATGAATTGACTAGTTAATTTACTAATGTAATAGCTAATTTACTACTACTGATAATTTCACAAATATGATTGACTTTTTTATGAAGATGGTTTTGCATTTTGTAGGTACAAGCTGTAAAAATTGAGTAATTTATCTTGGAAATATACACTTAAGAAATACTCTGTCAAGAACCAGAAATTTTTCAGAGTTTGAGCAATACTAAATCGTTAGTTATATTTAGAACAATAAAGGGATGACAGAGCCCTTAATCCTTCTGGCTTCATTTAACTTTAATATACTGCTTTCCAGGACCTTTATATATCATAATATTCTCAGCATTTTGGGGATAAATAAATTCCATTTGATTTTTTTTAAATGAGGCTCCATTATTCAATGGAAATTTAATACAGGTACAAAGACTTTAGGAGTTGAAAGAGACCTCGGAAGGCATCCATCCCAAAACTTAGCTGAGCCAAAATTCCTTCTGTAAGATCCTTGACAAATGGCCCATCTGAAGAGCTGCAGACTGGTAAACTTGTGACTCCTTGAAACACACTCACATTCTACTGTTGGACGGCTCTAATTATCAGGAAGCTTTTACATTTGTTACATTGAATTCCGCCTTTCTTTACCTTTTCCATAATGCTCCTAGTTCTGCTGTCTGGACCTAAATAATACAAGTCTAATGCCTTTTCCACATGACATCTCTTCAAATAAATCTGGCATCTGACATGCCTCTCCCCACCATCCATCTTCTCTTCTCCAGGGTAACCAACCCCAGTTCTTTCATTGAGACTGGTATGATGTGGTTTCAAGTTCCCTCATCATCCTGGTTATCACCCTCCATATGTAACTCAGGTATCAATAATTGACCACTAATCCAAACACGATCTCATTAATTTTATTAAGAATAATCACTATACCTTCACTCTGACAGAATATTGCAGTGGGCCAGGAAGAAGCAACTGCATCCATAGTTCTACACATCTCCAGAAAGACTCTTTATCATGATCAATCATCAATCTCCAATTCTTTGAGATTCACCACATATTTCTTTATCACCTGGTCCAAATCTTTCTTGTTTCATCTACACAGAGGGCTACCAGATCATTCCTTAGAGAAGTCTACCATCTCCCATTCCACCAGTCAGTTCTCTGGTGCGGTGGGGTGGGATGGCGATCTCTAGCTTCCCCACCCAAGTTATAGCCCTGCTTGGTTTTTTTTATTTATCTTAATACTGTTGTAACTCACTAAAACATAGGTTAAAGAGAAAAAATTAATATAATCAAAGGCTAGGAGCATGCATTTGCATTACACACATTTATTGTATTTGAGAAAAATGCTATTTATCTTTCTTTCTGTCTTTATGTATGAGTATATTCATAATACATATATGCATATATTATACATGTATTCACATACATATAAATATACATATATATATGTACACATATGTATGTATATATACACACACATACATACTTATTTTCCCCATGAATCAAGAACAAATTGGAGATCATTTCTTCAGTTACTTTTGAAAGAACTGAGATGCTAGCCCTTGATTTCAAGTTCTGGCAGTGATTCAGAAATAAAGAACACTACCTCATGATATTTCTAAAAAGCTATTTATCATCTGAATCCTGGAGTACATTACTGTATTTTAAGTTCCTTTTGGCATGCAGTATTGACTCTGAGAAATTGATTATTCAGAAATCATTATGAATGTATCTCCAGGAAAATGAAAATGAGGAGGAAACTCAAGAAATTTACTGAAATGAAATTTCTTCCAGGAATGATCTTGTGGAAGATTGTAAATGTTGATTAAGTTTTCCAAATGGGATGACAGTGCCCTAAGATCTCAGGAAATACACTACAGATAGCCACTAAGTTCCAGTTCATATCCAAAAAACTCACTGTTTACACAGACGGTCTTTAATAGAGATTTTCCAGAAAAGTTGGGTTAGAACACAGCTCTGCTGCAGACAGATTGAGAACTCACAGCCACACTTTATTACCACTATCTCATTGTGGTTTTTCACACTGTGGGAATTCAACTGCCAGAAGTAAGGGGGCCTCCACTTCCATGTCTGTCTTACCACTTTTCTTCAGGGAAAGAAAAGGATCACAAATCAAAAGTTTGCTTAAGTTTAAATCCCAGGAAGAGCTTTCAAGGAGGAAAAATTCTGCTACATAAGCATGCAGTCTCTATAACAATAGCTATGCCACAAAAACTCTTGGCATATTGAAGTTGACTGCAAAGACCCTGCCTAGTTCAGAGGTGAAGGAACGCTTACTGGGTCCTTCTTGGATGTATCAGCATTCCATCTTCCTTCAAAGGAATATTGCTGTTTCCTACTGCAGGTAGGTGCAATGTTCTTAGTTCTTTTGAAAGGACTTATTCACACCATCAAAAGTTTTTAAAACCCTTATGTTGATTCCCCAGTGTTAGCTGTTGGCTTTAGTTTCCTCCTTTTTAGTTTGACTCAAGAACTGAAAGTGCAAACTCTTTTATGAAGGGGTCATTTAAATGAGTAATGTCATGTCTTTTTATAGTTCCTCACCAGAAGAAAAAGAAATCCAGTCTCTGCCTCCCTCCTACCCCTACCCACTCCTGTCCAGAGTGAGAAAAGGAAATCAATTTTGCTATTTGTTAATAACTCTTTTCAAAGTTTTGGCACAAGGTAACAGTGTTAAGTGCCTAGTTCAAGTGATAATTTTGGTTTATCTGTGATTTTCATGTATCTATATAATTCTCAGCAGGTTGATTTTGTCACACTCATAAACCTTATGTAGGATTCAGTAATGGTCACAATTGACATCTTAAAGTCAGAATTGTGAGACCCTGGATACTTGGCTATAAATGTACCTCAAAAACATGACAATCTATAGCATTCCTCTTGGAATTAATCATTTTAATTACAGTCCTTTGGGATATGGCTTATTTCTCTTAGTCAAAGGGCCTATGTCAGACCCCCTAAATATCTTAGTTAAGCAAAATAATATATAGCTTATCCATCACCACAGAATCTAAGATTTGGGAAGAGACTTGAGAAGAAGGTCGCCTAGCTCAATGCCTATTTGAAGCACAAATCTTCACATGGCAGATGAAGTTCGTGGGTGAGAAAGGGGTCATTGATCATCAAGAAAATATTTAAATCATGTTCATCTGCTAGAAATGCTTATTTATACACACCACTCTGCAACATTTCTCCTTGTCTCTCAGAGTCTTGTGCCCTACCATTATTCCTAATCAGCATGTAATTATCCTATGTAGCTAAGGGATGGATGATGGAAGAGCCGCCTACTCATCTTAAGGTTAGTTCTATTTCTCCATTTGTCTTGGAAGTACCATATTTAAAAAGATAGCATGCTACAATGGATGGAATGCAGGATTCAGCATCTAAAGACCTAGGTTTGGATCCTGGTTTTAAGCGACATCAGGGAAGCCACATATTAATTCTAGACATTGGTGTCTTCATCTATATAATAAGGGGGTTGAATAAGTTAATTTCCCCAGCTCTAGGTGCATTATTTTGTTCCTGTGTAAGCTTTGGGTCCTTTTCTATCATCACCTCCTCTTTCAGGGATGACTGGTGTGCATTGGCAATATTACTTACCATTTAAATGTCACTTTCTTCCATGGCATGCTTTTTTTCTGATACTATTTGTATCTGTAGATTTAAACTTGGTAATATAAAATCATTTCCCTAACACTTCACATTAACTCTAGGTGCGAAAAACTATTATTTCATATATTTTAAGGCTTCAAGCAATTTCTCTGAGGGACTAAATATTAAAGCATAGTTCAATTAGATATAGAAAAATACTTATAGTGGTTTCAAATGACTATTGTGTTTTCATCATTTTTGATTTAGAAATTGATAAGTGGCATGAAAAATAAAAATACCCTTCCAGAAAGTAAGTTTATTTATCTTTCCATTTGACTATGTTTTATCTGCTATTCTGAGAATTATATTTCTGGGTATGAATTATGAATGCCTCCTATTCAGTTAAGTATTGTTTCTAGGTTTAAATGTGATGTCCTTGTTCCCTTGAAAATTAAAAAAAAATAACTGCTGTCATAGACAAAGAGAATAAGGAGATTTTAACTTTCAAAATATCAAAAGCATATGTGGTTATCTCGAGTCAGATTTAGTCTTTTACTGGGGCTGTATATGACTTTAAAATCAAACAAGGAGATGTGCTGGTACTGTTTCATATGATTTCCAAAT
The DNA here is from genome assembly GCF_003287225.1 of Phascolarctos cinereus. Lineage (NCBI taxonomy): Eukaryota > Metazoa > Chordata > Mammalia > Diprotodontia > Phascolarctidae > Phascolarctos > Phascolarctos cinereus. Next base: position 244,605,918 of record NW_027555514.1, read on the forward strand.
GGTAGGGAGCGTGTTTTAGTAATTCTTAGGCAAGCTGTTTTAATTAGCCTACAGAAGGGAAAGAAAAGGTCTGGGAACCAAAACCATCTTGCACAGAGTGGGTAAACTCAATTGTTTTAGTCTGAATTATTTGGATTTGCTCTTCATATCTCATTTGATGTTTCCTGGCCTGCATAGATTCCAAAGAATCATAGAAAAAGATGAATAAAGCTGGAAAGTAAAGGCAAAATCTTCCCAAAGACTTCTGTCACACATATATGTGAACCACTGAGCTAGGATAAGCTACCTGAAAGTATGGTCATAGTTATCTGATATGGATTCCTGGGTACTGAATGCAAGGTTGGAATAGAGACAAAATAGCATCTGGTTACAAAAATGGAGTGGCTTTAATAGGGTCCACATTGATTAAAATCATGCCAAATGGAAAATAAAAATACTTTGGGAATGTATTTTTTTATTTTGATCTCTTTTTTTCTATTACTGATTCAATTTTAAAGAAGTTGTATAAAATGGATTTTTGTTAACAGTATGAATCACTTCTGCCTAACTGAGCTTGTGCCAAAAGGTCAGTGAAATGTTTGGCTATTCCAGTAATTAGCCATGTGGCATTTGTGATGGTAAGCAGTACAGACATGGTTCGCAGAAGAGTGAACCTAGAGTGCTAATGTTAATATCATTGGTATTCTTGTGGAATACACCATGTGTGTCATTTGCCATGAAATCTGGCTTGGCCAATTTAGTTGAAAACAGCTTAGATACCTCAAAAAAATAAAGAAGGAAAGAAAGAGGTGATAGGATATTACAAGTTCAATCTGGTGCTACACTGTGAGAAAAAAAAATACAGTATAAATATGGTCATAGCTAAGTGAGAAAATTGCTGAATTTGAAGTCAAACTACCTAGATTTGAACTCCAGTTCTGGTCTTACTTCCCAATTATGTACCTTGGACAAGTTACTTGACCTCCTTGGTCTTCAGTTATTATTCATCATTAAACTGAGAGGGCTGTAATAAACCAGCTTGTAGGTCCTTCCCAGCTCTAACTCTCTGACTCAATATCCTGATAAAACCTTGAATTACCAACCTGCTACATGGGCAGAAGGACTCAAATTTAGCACTGGCAGACTTACCTTTTTACATGATCATCAATTACATGTTGTTGTTGTCCAATTGTTACAGTCATGTCTGACTCTTCATGATGCCATTTGGGATTTTCTTGGCCAAGATGCCAGAGTAGTTTGCCATTTCCTTCTACAGCTCATTTTACAGAAACTGAGGCAAACAAAGTTAAATGACTTGCCCAGGTCACACAGCTAGTGAGTGATTGGGGCTAGATTTGAAATCAAGTCTCCATGACTCTTGGCCAGGCGATTAACTACCCATAATCTATTACATCCCAAATGACTTTTAGAACGGTAGGGGATGAGGGGAAAGCAGGTATCTGAGGTAAGCAAAAAAGAAATCTCCTGAGACTTGTATTCTACCCCACCCCCAACTTTATTTCCTATTTGGTTATATCATGAGTAAACACTTTATTTTTCTGAGTTGTTAAGTAAAACAAACAAGAAAATACTTCTTTTTCTAGACTATGGCCAAAATGATTATATACACCAATTTTGTTGCACAGTTGGATTTTCTCTTAAAACTAAAATCTCTTTAAAATATATCTGGTTTTGGGCCACAGAGGAATTCTAGGGTAAGTCACCCCTTTCCTCTTGCCCCAACCCTCTGATATAGTTTTCTCTTTGAGATATCTATAATTTTATAAACAGGTAAATGGGACTTTTGATGACTCTTTGGAGATTTTTCCACATGTGGGATACTCGTTAAAATGAATTGTGTTGCAACATGTTCAGCCTTTGCAGGAGTCTTTAGTAAATTAACAGTCTGCAAACTTGTCCTCTTACATCACTGGAATAATGTTTCCATATCACCCCTTTAATGAGGTCAAAAGAAGAGATGAGTCAAGTACTGATAATTAGAGAAGAACTGAGAGTTGTCTTCCTTATTTACAACGACTGACAGAGAAGAGTCAATACAAGATATCTTTCCTTCTTTGACCCAGTGATGCCTGTCAACAAGATAAATGAGGCTTAAGACCTTTAATGACAAAGTACATGTTGTTGTTGTTATTTTGTTATCCATAAAGGACATAAAAGCCAATGTGGGCAGACTCTGTAGCGTCGAGTGAATTATTTGGGAATGTTTAGTTTGGCTTAATTTTTCATTTGTTGCAAATAGAGAAAAGGATAATACCATTAAACTCTTAAGAAGACCTGGACTGTTATTATGCATCAGTGCAAAAATGCTCAATCTTTCTCTGTCTCTCTTTCTCTCTATCTCTCTCATTTGTATGAAAATATACAGCAAGAATGAATGTTCAACAAAGGATAACACTCTTCTCCTGAGCAATAGACCTGAGCAATAATTGACTTTTAGATTTGAAAAAAAAAGCATTCTCTATTAGAAAGAAATACAGACTAATGCTTCTGCTTTAAAGAAGGCAAAAGATTCTTGAATTTAACAACCAGATATTTGAAGGGGTAGGATAAAGGAGGATACCATCATTCTTGATTTTAAGAGGTCATGGGACCATTTTCAAAGCTTTGCCATCTTGGAAATCTTTGTTAAGCTACTGATAGCCATATATAACTAAATACAATAGGATTATATTTACCTTAGATGTTTCAGAAAACCTGGCATGAAGTATGTTAACTGACAACAACAAGCATTTATTAAACATTTACTGTGCCAGACACTAACAGAAGATAAAGAAAGACAAAAATAGACCCCACCTTCAAGGAATTTATATTCTAATTATGCCAGCAAAATGGGAAAGCTAATATTTGAAATTCATTGAATTACAGAATTGAAGTGGTAAGGGGCCTTTCAAACTATGCTCCCCTTCAAAAAAACCCCAAAAAACAAAAATGATTCAACTGTACTTAATTCAATTAAACAAAGGCATGTGTGTATGTGTATATAGCTTCATTCCTATATTATATATATATATATATGTATATATATATATATATATATGCATATATATATACCCACACATACATATACACACAAACATATACACATACGCACAGAAGATGTGACTTCCTGAAGACCACACAAGTGAAAAAGATAGGATTTGAAAACAGGTCCTTTGATGCTAGGCCCAAGGTTCTCTCCACTATGACTGAGCAACTGCTAATTCTGTCAAATGTTCAAAATGTGCACTTTTATGAGATGGCTACTTTTACTTACCCTTTTCATGTCTTCCAAACTGTTTAAAATATGCCACCCTTTTTAATGCCACATGAACAAAAACCCTGTAAGTTGGACAACTTTTCACCAGATGTCAGGGACATGGTGGGAAGACTTCCTCTGACTACCAGTTGAACTTTTTATGAGACCCCACAGATGTCTTTGATCATTCAATATTTCCTTCTTTATAGTCACTCCTTAATGGGCAGTTTGAAAAACAAACAAAAAAACCCCTAGAATCACACTGAAGAACTTCATATTTTCACAGAATATATACTTAATAGGTTGATTCAGTACACTGTACATTTTAGCAAGTCATTCTTTAAGCATCTTGGCTGTCTGTTGACATTTCAAACTATTCAATACTCTTTTCATTTTAAACTAAAAGACCTTGGACTGATGACATAAAAATATATGAGATCCTTCCGGTTGGCCATGAACAGTATTCCTGTAGCCTATAAAGCCCCGTTTGGGAAGGAAAAAAAAAAGGTTGAATTGCCTACAGAAGGAAAATAAATCCACATGGACAGTAAGCAATGTCTGAAGGCCACACTGAGCATATGACAAACCAGTGCAACGAAAGGAATTTAGATTTAAGGTTAAGAGAGCTGCTTGATACAGTTTACTCATAACTCATCCACGTTTTAATGATCCTATTAAAGTAGAAGACAAGAAAGGGAAACACAAGTCATTAAAAGGAGTTGTATAGGGCAACCAGGTTAATAGTGACTGATCCCTCAAGTTCTGAAGCTGAGAGATTTAAAATCCCACTGCAGCAATTCTCAATTGCCAGCCTTTAGGGACTGCCTTCAGTAGGAATGTTACCAGACCGGTAACCTCACTTTTATTTGGCAAAGAACATTTCCAAATCAAATGATGCATTCAGGTGTCAAGGTGGTAACTCCTTCTGAGTTTACTTGTCAGGCTTCTTATCACAATACACTTTCTTCATCACGCATAAAGCTTTACATTGTATTTTATTTAATGTTCATTTTTTATTTCTCTGCTAGCTTCCACACACATGGCTTCCATTAGACTTTTGCTTCCACTGAATTTACTAGCCACTCTCATTGTCAGAGCTAGGACTTACAGGGGTAAAATTAAATTAGAGTACTATAATAAAACCTGCTAAAAGACAGCTTGTTATTGGGTGGACTTGGTTATATTACCTGTAAAATCCTGTTCCTCTGAAAGACTTGACTGTACACCACAAAAAAACTCAATTGTACTTAATTAAATTCAACAAGAGTTATTGAGCACCAATTATTACATGTACAAGACATTTTGTTAGGTGTTTATATGTAACCAAAACCACAACTAGGTTAATTTGACTATTGCTTTGCTCCAAGGTGACAGTGGATAGAGCGCCTTACCTGGAGTCAGGGACACTCATCTTTATGAGTTCAAATCTGACCTCAGACATTTACTAGTTATGTGACCCTTGACAAATGACTTAACTGTTTGCCTCAGTTTCCTCATCTGTAAAATGAGCTGGAGAAGGAAATGGCACACCACTGAAGTATTTTTGCCAAGGAAACTCCAAATGGAGTGGAAACTCCACAGAGTCAGATATGACTGAAACAACTGAACAACAACTGAATTTTCATGTGTTTTATCACTGACAGTATTCCTGCTTCCTACCTCAGAGACCTCCATTGGATTTCTGGGGAGGGGGGATGTCAGATTGTCCAAGAGGGGCCACCCACTCCTTCCTCCTACTTCCTCCTGCTCTCCCTCCTCCTCCTCCTCCTCCTTCTTCTCCTTCTCTTCCTCCTTCTTCTTTTCTCTCTCTGAATTTTTCCCACTCTAATATGCTTCTAGTATACTAGTATTCTTGAATTTTTCCCACTTCTAATATTTCCCATTTCTAGTATTCTCTCCCATTCTCCACAAATCCTCATATTATTTCCAGTAGCAATATAACAGTTACATTGACAAATTCTTTCAGCACCCATTAAGGAAGTTAAATGTGGTGCAAGATCAACATGAGTGAAATATGTCTCAAATACAATTTTGTTACTGTTAAATAGTTCACCGTAGATATCATGTGGACAGCAGCAAAATGAGAGGTTTGAGCAGATGTACTCTAAGGCTCTTTCCTGGCTTAAAAATTATGATCTTTTGATTTATTGCATGGTTGCTGACCATGAAGAGGCTTGTCATATTTCATTGATGTTTTCAGTATTTGAAATGAGAGGAAGAAAATTGTTTGAGTAATTTTGCAATTAGGAAAAATTAGGGATATGGAATAGTTTATTCTCATGCTCATCAAAAGGGAATCGGATGATTTTAGGCCCTTTTATGAAAAAGATATTTAAAATTTAGTTTTCTCATCCCATTTTCTAAAATATCATACAGTATATATTTTCCAGATATGAAACTGATGTTCTCACAATGTACAAGAAAGAGGTTTAATATGTTCAAGGTAGCATGAGAGGCATGATAATATAATAAATAGAGAGCTGGCCTCCAAGTAGAGAAGACCCTGGTGTCAAATCCTGCCTATGACATGTATTTTCTGTGTAACCCTGGCCAAGTCATTTCACCTCTTAATATCTCAAGCAACTCTTCAAATTGCAGAAAAATTGCTTGCCTGCATTGTTAAAAGAAATGTCTCCACTCTGAGTTCCTTAAACTGATTAAATTAAGATCTAGAACAAAAAGTCTATGTATGCGTTTCAAATTATCACATGTTGAGGCATGTACTTATGATTAAAATCTGGAAATGGTCCTGAATTCTAAGATTAATATATTTAAGAGGAAATATGAAATAATGTGAAATTTTTCACAATTTTCCTTCTTTTCCTTTCTCCCTTATAATTTATTCTACACATCAGTTATTCCTTCTCTCCCTGCCCCTCAACCCCAAGAACCTGGATTTTGACTACTCCAAAGGACAGTTGTATGTCTATCTGATTGTTTGGTTGATATATGCTTGCTTGACTTGCATTTCTCCTATAGGCCATGTAGTGCAGGAATGAGTCTTAGCTCAGAAGACAGAGAACCTGTGTTAAAATCTGTCTTTGGATGGTTAGTAAGTTATTTCCTGACTAATGGTGAGTAAGTCCCTTCCTCCATGGCTCATTTTCCATTTATGTAAAATAGGGTGGGAGGGAGAGGTTAGACTAGATGATCTATGGCAGGGGTGGGGAACCTGTGGCCTTGAGGCCACATTGGCCCTCTAGATCTTCAAGTGTGGCCCTTCAGTGAAGTTTGGATTCAGGCAGAGGTCCACACTTGGGGACCTAGAGGTTCACATGTAGCCTCAAGGCTGTAGGTTCCTCTCCCCTGGTCTATGGAGCGCCTTCAAGCTCTAGGCCTATGATTCTATGAGATGGGGATACACGAGCACTTAAATGTATATTAATACATATTTATTGAATGAATGAATGAATGATTTATCATCCCCAGGAAACTCTACCTCTTGACCTTGGATAATAAAAACTTATTAGTTATTTAGTAAGCTTAGTCTGATTCGGGTTATAATCAAATTTTTAACCTTAACTCTCTAATTATAATGTAATGGACCAAGACTTTTCCACCTAAGCAATTCCCTAGTAAAAATAAAAGAAATGATGGTGTTATGTAAGAATTGTAGAGTAATGGGAACAGAAGTTGCCAGAAATACAGCAAAAAAAAAAAAGATCAATAAGGGAGAAATAACCATTGCATAAATTACATTGCTGCTAAACAGTCAGTCAGTTTAGATGAAGTGTGGGCAGCTGTTAAGGGAATTCTCGAGATGCTACGGTAATCTTTCTCTACATTTCTTAGAAACATTAAGAATAAATATACAATGGTTAATCTTTAATTACAGTGGCTTTCAGGATTCAGAAAATGATACTAGAATAATATACAAGAAAGAAGGTTAAAAAAGATTGAATCTTAAAGACATTGGTATAACCAGGATTAGTTTAAGTATCTATTGGCACATACAAGCTCCACAGACCTTCTGGGCTACGCAGCCACAGAGGCAAATTCCAGTTTGAATCAGGAAAGATCTGTATTCCAGCAGCCACAGAGTGCTGAACTAGACATTCTCATCTGCTCCTTTCCAAGAGCAAAGTCTCTGATTTTATGCCACTTAATTACAATCACCGAAGAGTTTCAAGAAGTGGCTTTTGGACGACAGGGCGATACTCAACTCTGTTAAGTACCAGCATTAGTTGCTAGAAGAATAACTTCTTGTTAGTAAGTAAAACACTCACATGCTTGACTTAATGTTCTGCATCCTACTTGAAACCAATAGGCAAAGAGAAGATGTAGATGCTGAGGATGGAAAGCATTTTATTCTATCAAATGCTCCAGAAACTCATCTTCTTTGTCAATCAAAGATTTTGTTCATTTGCTCAACTCAAAAAAAAATTGTATTGCAAATCTGGGTTATTACAAAGAATGGAAGTGTTTGGAAGACCAATGACCAACATTCATTTTCTTCTTCATAATGACAAAATCATAATAAGATCATCTTCCCCAAGTTTTAATTGTTCCTAATACAAAGAATAAAATGTCAACAGAGAACACAGCTCCAAAAGAATAGCCACCCTGCTACTCATGCCAATAAGAACTCAAGGAAAACAATAATAGATTGAAATGAAATTAATATTTGGTCAACTAAGTGGCATAGCTGGAAGTTTTGGACTTTGAAACAGAGAGACTTGATTTTCAAATCCTGCCTGGGACACTTAGCTATGTGACATTGCACAAGTTACTTACTGTCTTAGTATAAGGCTTTTCATTTATAATACAAAAGAGTATGGACTTGATGGACTCCAGTATCCTTTTAAGCTCAAAATCTATAGCCATGTGATCTACTATGGAGATTGTGAGGCTTGTGGATGAAAATAATTTAATCTTTGTGAAGGAATTAAATATTTAAGATTGTTTATTCATTTTGAAAATATAACGAACATTTCCATATATACAGTATGACATAAAAAGATTGAATATAAAACCGTGAATTTCCATTTTGTATTGTTTACTTTTTTCTTTTGAAAGACCATGCTATACTATGCAGCATTTTTGAAGCTACCCTGATTTTCTGTGCTTCCTTCTAAGTTTTCTTTTGTTCTCTGCTGTGCATTTTTTCTCCCTCCCTCCCCACTCTAGAGAAGGCTACCAAAATTTCCCTTTCATTAATCAAAAATATGTATACATATTTATACATATGAAATTTATGTGTATGTGTTATGTATTTATAGGTAAACACAAATATGTATACGTACTTATAGAAATGTAATGTAATATGTGTATATGTACACATATTTTATGATTAATGGAAGTGAACTTTTGATAGGCCAAATTCAAGAAGCCATTTTCAATTTCTACATAGTTGATAGAGTACTAGGTATTGAATCAGGCAGACATTAGGTTTTAAGAATCCTGATACCATTATTTATAAGTGTTGCCAAGGTTGCTGAGCTTAAAGAGACATGTTTCGTTTGCATTTTCTATGACTTGGTCAGGCAAGTCACACAACAGCCTTAGGTTCCTAAGATCACAGTCATAATATCTATACTTTGAAAATTAAGTAATAACAATTTTTTTTAAATGATGGTGATTCAGTTTCTAATATAAGATTGTCCCTGTGGAACTAAATTGGACCTTAAGCAGAGTTCATCTAATCCAACCTGCTCATTTTACCAATGAGGAGCCTCAGAGAAGTTAACTAGTTTGCCCAAGGTCACACAGTGAGTAAGTAAAATAGCTGGGATTTGGACCCAAGTCCTCAAAGTTTAAATTCAAGGCTCTTTCTCCTAACCACAGAGCCTCTAAAGCTCTAATGGAATAAGAATCATTACCACATTTAGAGACATTTCTTTACTGCTTAGCAACACCACAATACCAAAGGGAATAAATTATTTTAAGTTATGTGTCATATTTGGAAAACAAGATTAAATTTTCCTGTGAAATTTACAACATGTTTCAATTAGTGCCATTTTGGTCCAGGGCTAAGATTTTTTAACACAACATTTACAAGGAAGAAAGGAATTTAAAATTCCAATAAAATGGAGAATTCTAAATTTTATAAACAATGCACAATAAGGTACTTGAGAAGAAAAAGAAAATCTCATTGTTCAATGTGAATTTAGCTGAAATAAAAAACATATGACATTCTTGGGACACTAAGTTCAAAGTCACCAAGTAATCTTTCATGAAGAGTTGGTAAGGTACCCTCTTTTCTTTTCTCTTTCATAAGTAATGCAAGAAACTCAATCCTCTTTCCACTGATGGAAGAATGTTTTAGGAAAAGACTGATAGACCTTAACTTGGTCACGTACATCAGCCCCTACTTCTCCATCAGATGATCTACTTTTTCCAAGTATTGTCACATATCACTACCTATATTTCTTGTTCCTAGAAGAAGTGTCTGCCATCCTTTATGAGAACTTTTCAGCAAAACTTCCTCAAGTTACTTTTCTGAGCAGTAGAAACAAAGACTCCAAGTGCTCTCAATCTCTTATTTGTTTTTTCTTTATATTGTTATTATGAAAATGATCTCTTAATTCTGTCCATTTCACTTTGCAACAGTTCTTACAAGTCTTCCCAAGTTTCTCTGAATCCATCCATTGCATAATTTATCATGTCATAATAACATTCTATTACGTCCATTAGTTGGTGGGGTTGTTATGCTTCACCCACAAAGAAGACCAAAATGCTATTATTATGTGGGAGTCAAGGCACAGTATGTCTGACTGTGGCTGATCAGACCAATCTGAGCTCAGAGGGCTCTACCACAGATTGGGCACATATAATCCACATAAACATTTGGAGTAGAAATATCTCTAAATTTGTGCGTTATCACATTTCTTTTGAGCTACTGAAATTCTATTTTGCTTGTAGAGCACAGAGCCTTCTTTGATTAGTGATAATTTGCTTAGTCATTTCCCTATTAATAAGCACCTTCATGACTTCCAGGCTTTTTTTTTTCTGCTACAAGAAGACCTGCTATAAGTATTTTTGAACTTGGAACTCTTTTTCCTCTTTTTTGGTTCTCTTTGGACTATAGGCCCAGTAGTGGTAATCTCTGGGTTATTTTAGTTCTCCTCTTAATTAGCTATAGTCCATGGCTGTCCAAAATAGGCAAAGCAGCTTTAGACCACCCTAATTCTCACATTAGGGGTAGTTAGGTGGCTCAGTGCATGAAATGCTAGGCTTGGAGTCAGGAAAACTTATCTCCCTGAGTTCAAATCCCGCCTCAGATACTGAGTAGCTGACCCTGGGCAAGTCATTTAACCCTGTTTGCTCCAATGGTAAAATGAGCTGGAGAAGAAATTAAAAGCCACTCCATTATCTTTGCCAAGAAAACCTCAAACAGGATCATGAAGAGTTTGAGACAATGGAAACAACTGAACAACAATTCTCACATACTCCTGTCTGGTTTCCTTGTTGTCAGCTTGAGCTTCCAAATATCTTTTCTCTGACTTCCTTGATTATTTAATTATCATTTTCAAAATTGCCTTCCGTTCTGACTTATATTGGCTAAACAGGAAAGAATCCATTTGTATTTCTGATTGGTTTGTGCTTCCCAAACTTATTTCCAAACCATTTATGTATAAATCTTCGTTTCTTCCTTCCTCTTATTTCCTAGCATCCACGGTACATACTGTACAGCTTAGAGTGTTGTCATTCTTTCAGAAGCATTCTTAATTGGTTGACTGACCTACTGTGAATCTCAGTGGAAACTTTCAAAAGAGAACTATTTAACAGCTTCTGATCCAAAAGCTGGACAAATGGGAAATGAGTATCCAGAACAGCTCTAGTAATTGAACTCAGATATTAGCTTTCCCATACTCCCTTAGTTTAGTCTCATGAGAAATATTACTAGATTGCAAGATTATTAATTTACATATCAAATTTCAAGTAAAAACAATAAAAACTTAACCCACTGGATATTGTAAGAACTCAAAGTTTATGGCTATACGGCATTGGTAACTCTTGAAATAAATGACCAAAATGTGTTGTGTTTATTGGCAGTAACAGCGTTAACTATGCAACAATTTCATGATATTGTTAGGATCTATAATTTTTAAGCCAAGCAGGTATGTTTCAGGAGACAGTATTAGAGGAAATTTGATACATGGGAATTAATGTATTTGTTTGTTTCTTAAGACAGTGATTTAAGACTCAGGGATCACTGAGAAATATTAAATCTGAAAATGAGATTTGAAAATAATCTGTGAGGTAATTAGTTTCAGGGAGGTTCTTCCAGATGTTGGAGAAAGCATGGAAGCAGGATCTACCGCCCACCAGGGAAAGGAAAGGAAGTGAGGGGGAACAGAAGAAAAAAAAAGAAAGAAAGAAAGAAAAAAAAGCTGGTATTTGAAAAGAACTGAGAACAGGAAGAAAGTCAGTGGGAGAGCTGGCAAGGAGTGGTTAGTCCTAGAGGATCTTAAAAGACTGGGAAAAAACAATTAGCCAGATTCTGAAGCCAACCAGTTGTTCTGCATGAAGTCTGGTGATGTACATAACTTATAACTCCATGGCAAGGTAAATATTGCCTTATCTTCCTATTTATGAAGGCTGAACCATCTTTTTCCCCCCAGGGCTTTTGTCTCCACAGTAAAGTGTAAGGTCTTGTAGGGCAGAGACAAAGTAGCTCAGTATTTTCACAACATAATTCAGATAAGTAGGAGAGCTGGGCCTCAGCATTAGATACTGTGATTCCCTATCTTTTTCACTGTAGCATGCTGCTCATTATTATTATAATAGTACAATATTACTATAGCACTTATTATTATAGCCCAATAGAATTCCAAGAAGGAAGAAGTCAGTGTCAGCTATTCTGATGAGAGACAACTTTAAAGACTAGGCAAGATTTGAGTTATTTTTGAAAGGTTGGATGTAGATACATGTAGAAGAGATGGGAGAATCCTGAACTTTGAGTCAGCTCCAATTTGAAGGACTTCTCAGGATACAGTACTGGTTCAAGGACCATCTGGTGATGTAGGTCCATCCCAAGACATGACAAAAGTCACCTCAGGGTCCTAGACTAAATCAGATCTGTTTTGAATACATCTTAAAAACCACTAGTCAGCAGGTTTCTTTTCTCCAATTCAGTAACAAACATTTATTAATTGCCTACTATACCAAGAGTTGTGCTAGGTATTCAGGATACAAAATATAAAAGTTGTTGACCTCAAGGGGCTTATATTCTAATAGGGAGACAGTATGTAAGTGGGAGTGTACCACAGAAGACAACTTTGGCCTGGACAATCCTAAAGTCTCTGAAGCCAAGGATGGTAGATTGTCATAGCTTTTCCAGCAATGTGTTAAAACTGATTTGATAAATGTTCTCTGAGAAAGAGGAGAAAAGATATTCACTCCAGGGTAAAACTAGGTGACTGCTCATCCTCAGTATAACTTCAGTTGTAGAAGAGCTAATCTTTTGGCTTTTCCATATTCTAAAGAAGTAATTACAGAACATTTTAAAGATTATTGTAAAATATAATCTCAATTTGTATATCACCCTTATGTCAACATCAGGAGAAATCATAACATAGTTGTCTCCATTTTCCATCTGGAATAATGAGGATGAACCATATATGTTTGTGTATTTTGCCATTTTCTCAATTAACTGGGGTAGGGGACGCCATAAATTTCATGTTGTTTTGTGTTTTACATAAATATGCATAAGACTAAATGATATTTTGAGGCACTTGAAAGTTTGCACTGCAGTTTACATACATTTTTTTTTCCACTGGCATCTCAGTCTAATCCTGTGAAATAGGCACTTTACACATAAGAAAACTGAGACAGAGGTTAATAGTACTTGGTTGGGAAACTAGGCTTTGATAGATGAACTTTGATCTTTTCTTGCCCAGAACCAGGCTTTTATGTGATTTTCTAGCCATTTCCATATCAGCTTAAGTGGACCACCAAAAAAAACCCTATATAAACTGAGGAAATTCATCCCCAGTCCTCACTGCCATTTGGAAAATTTCAAAATCCCCAAATATACCCCAAAATAACAAGTCAGTAACAAACCAACTGGCATTTATTAAACACTATGTGCTAAGCACTGGGAATACAAATACCAGAAGAAAATACCTCACCTCAATGAGCTTGCATTCTAACTGAGGGATGCAGCACTGGTCGGGGAGAGACTTTGGAGTCAGGGCTGGCCTCTAAAGAGGATTGAAGACATGGTTGGCCTAGGGACTTTCCTTAAAATGGAGGTTCTGGGAGGAACTGTCCAATCAGAGGAAGAGCAGACATTGAGGACGGAACTTCCAGGGTGAAAAATGCAGGGATGCTGAACTTCTACTGTGAGAATGCTGCTATAGCATGATGGTGAAAGACTAGCTAATCAGAGGTGGAGACTGGAGAGAAATGAAGACATGGTTGGTGTGGACCACCAAACATTATCATATTAAGATTAAAACCCCCCCAAAAAACCCCTATTAAATCAATGAAATTTGAATAGGAAATAGCTAGAGAGTCATCCTGGCTCTAGCATCCACATTTTTTATAGTATTTCAACCATTTCTAAGGATTTTCATTTAGGAGGTCAGATTTTGATAATAATAAAAATATGGTATTCCTTGTGGTACCATATTAGATAGTTTTTCCCCAAGGGTCCATCAGTCAGTCAATAAATATTTTAAGTACCTACTATGTGCTAGGAACTCTACTAAGCACTAGTCATACAAAAAGAGTCAAAGGACATTTCATGCTCTCAAGGCTTTCATAGGTAATTGGGGAGACAAAATGGAAACAACTATGAACAAACAAGATTACATACACACACACACACATATATACATACATATATATATATGTGTGTATATATATATATATATATATATATATATATATATATATATATATATAGAGAGAGAGAGAGAGAGAGAGAGAGAGAGAGAGAGAGAGAGTAAATTGAAAATAATCAACAGGTGGAGGGCACTAGAATTAAGGGGAAATTGAGAAAGGATTCCTGTAGAAGGTAAGATTTTTGCTGAGACTTGAAGAAAGCCAGGGAATCCAGGAAGGAAAGCTGAAGAAGGAGAGTAATCCAGGCCTCTAGGATAGCCAGTGAAAATTTCTAGAGTCAAGAAATAGAGTGTTTTGTTCAACGAACAGCAATGAGGCAAATGTTATTTGTAAAATATGCATAAATCAAGGATTCTCCATCTAAGGCCCTCTGAACACATCCCCAAGTTAACCGTTTGTTTTTATTTTCTTCCTTCCTGTCCTATTTGTCTCAGCTAACCCTGGCCGTAACAAATTTTTTGCACATGGATAAATCAGTTTCCATGGATTTGCCTTTCTGACCAATCAACCTGTAATGTTTATTTATGTCATGCTACAAGCTTCTTCTCATGCCCTTCATTAGTCTATAAACAAGGAAGACCAGGGAAATTAGTGTATACTTTGAGCATACCACCCATTGAAAAGTCCTGGTATGCTCATTAAATAAGCATCACAACCTTTTTCTAATACCAAAATCCTGGACACTCTTAGGATGTCTTCATCCTATCCTAACAACAAGCATATTTTTCTGGTTCTTCACTTTCATTGCTGTATGGTATTGACACTGATATAGATAGTGGTGCCTTGATACCATGTTATAGTCATTTTATGTGTAATTTTATGAATAAAAAGGGGATTACAGATGATTTTATAGAACGTCTTCCTGGGTTTCTCTGGCCAAAATAATTCATCACCCAGTGACAGGCTTCTAGTAATAAGTTTCTCCAATCTCAGTTTGGTACTTCAATGAAAAATGAATAGCCCATCAGTAAGTCCATAGTTTGAATCTTTCCAAGTTTGGTCAGACCTTCCAAATCTTTCATTACAGGCATTGCTTTAGAAAACCTGGCTCACCTAATATTGTTGCCATGATAAGTCAGAGTAAAGGTTTAGTGGAATATTAGTCATTTTTTGTTATTGTTTGTTTTTAGTGTGGGCGGTAAGTTTTTGTGTCGTTGCTTTTTAGTGGAGGGTTAATAGACACATACACATATAAAATGAGAAGTTCTGATTGTGTCAATACATACGTGGATATTAAAAGTTGTATCTCGTAAACAAGTTTTACCTTCTCTGGTTTTGCAATGCATTGAAGGCTTCACTTAGAATCAGAACGTGAACTCAGATCACTAAATACTCTTGCTATTTAAGCAAAAACAAAAAAGGAAATACTTGCACACAAATAAATTGTGTACAAACAATTAATGTTTGGTTGGTTCTTAGGTCGGCTTTCTATCTGCCCAAAATATGAATGTTACATTCAGTAGCCTTCCATCTAAAATTGCCTCCCCTGGTATAATATGATTTATGGGAAAATTTACAAGTGTCTCATATCTGACTTCTAAATTTATCAGATGGATAAAATAAATTTATGTTACATTTATTAGAAAGCTTTGACAAAGAGTGTGTTATGAGGAGAGCCCTTAGGAATATATATGTGTATATATATATGTGTGTGTGTGTATGCATGTACATACATACACATATAAACAAATATGTAATATATACATACACATACACACATGTATGCATGTAAGGGTATATATGTATATATGTGTATATATATGTATGTATGTGTGTGTATGTGTATAAACCTCTAAATAATTACTAATCCTACCTTTGAAAAAAATAAAAAAAATTGCTGAGAAATCTCCCTCATTTTCACTTTGGTAGCATACTATAAACATTTGAATCGAGTTTGGAGTGAATCTAATAATGATGGGGAAAACAGATGCTGGAAATATTCCACATTTGATTTACCAAATACTTTCTCTCTTGGCAGGTTTTTACATGCATGAAGTAGTACTTTTTTTTTAATTGGTGGAGGGAGTATTTCACACACACATATGTACATATACACACATTTACACACTTACATATATTCCCATATATATGTATATATAGGCATATAGTTTATATCTTACATAGTTGATATAATTCAATATATATGTAATGCTAGATAGTGAGTTTTGATGCAAAAATTTTTAAAGGAATTATGTTTCCCCTAACACTCAATCCTCAGTCCTCAAGCCCTGTCTTAGTAACAATTATTGGTAAATATGAACAAATAAGGGAATAAAACTTGTATTTTTACTTATGTGAATTTTAAGTTAAATATGGCAACTTTGGCAGAATCTCATTGATGCTATCTTCATTTTACTTTTTTTGAGTATATTGGAGAGAGTTGGTCACACAATGAATAAATCACAGAATTTTGGAGTTGGGAGGTCCTGAGAGACCAGTCAGCTAGTCAACTGGTATTTATTAAGTGCCTGCTATCCACTAGGCCAAGCTACATAGAAATCCATGAACATCCCTAAAAAATGGTCATACCCCATCTAGTATTGGAGAATGTACTAGCTTTTCAAACAGCCCATTACATTTTTGAATAATAGTAATTGTGAAAAAAATGTTCCTCACATTAAGAAAGAATTGCTCGATTACTACTATTGTTCCTGGTCTTGAACTCCTGCTATGCCATCTTCCTGATGACAGGCTCTTGAGAATTTGTAAACATTTTTCACAATGATTAAAAAGCTGTAACTAGGATAAGGTGCATGAGGCCTGTCCATGTGGGCTGAAATTTAAGGGGTGGAAAAATTAAATGATCTGAAAAGAGTATACCATATAAAATTTTGTTACATTTATTCTTTGACAGCACCTTCACTACAGTATAAAAAGAAACTAGTTAGCCAGAATAATTAAACTAGGAAGCTACCATATTCCTTCCCTTATCCCCTGGATGCACATCAAATAAGCTTCTCCTTGACTCGGCCTCCACTAACATCTCCATAGTTAGTGGCCTCCCCACAGCAAGCTTACAGTGCCTTGGGGTCTCCCCACAATACACAAGACAGCAATTATCCTGGGGTCTCCCCCATAACCAAGAATATGTTTGGTGTTGTTTGACTAGGTACCTGTTTGGTATACTTGTCCCTGGCATCAAAATCACAAGTTACAGCTATGCCGTTCTCTTCTTCCTTTCTATCTCAGCTTTCCTTTTGTTTTTTTCTACTAATGACCTCACACAGAGGTCTTCTTTCTATGAAAGACAACAAAGAAAATGTGCAACTATTTGATTTATACCTACACACACACACATGCATATACACATCCGTTTTTGTCAGGATTTATAGTAGACTGTTTCATAACAGGTCATTCCCATGACTTTTGAAATCAACATCCCTATGATAATTACCATGAAGTGGTCTGAGAGTTTTGACTTCCAGCTCTTGCAAAGAGCATGAGAGAAAACTAATTTGAAACAAATAACATCTGTTCTTCATCCCAGTTTGATGAGTCTATATTACACCTGAACTCTCCGTGAGAGTTCAAGGCACTCACTACGGGAAGATAGGTATGGAGGTGTGATGTATTACGTTAATGACTTGAAATGGGTCACTGAAGAGGCCATTTGAACAGAAGATTTCTTGATAAATAAGTTCTTGCCTGTTGGTAGCGTTTCTGCACTAAATGTTGGTCAGTTAATCATAGTTCTGGTCTCTTAGAGGACAGGATATTTGATATAATGGCAGAGATGGTAATGGGAATAAATGCATGTGCTCCATTGAGTTGACAGGTCTTTGTCACTAAAGAGGATGAATGCATTTGCAGACATCACTTTGGTAAGGCAGAAGCATGTTTTTGCAGTCATAAATGCTACATGCTAGGAAAACCATCTCTCTTACTAGAAAAGTACATTTAGTTTTCCAATGTATTTCCCATGGTAAAATATCACCATTGGTAAAGATTTATAAGCTTTTAGACTTTTTCAGTATGGTATGTCAGAATTGACAAAATGCAAAGCATTTGGTGGTCTAATGTCTTTTTTTTTTTGCTTTCCTGTTGTAATGTCACCCTTCTGCAATTCACCAAAATGACTAAGGGTTCCTAGCAGTATTTTGGAAGATATGGGGCTGTCAGCTTTTAAAGATTTTCTCCATGTAAAAGATGAGAGGCAAACCACAAGCATTTTAGCAGTCATATCTACTCAGTTGCTATACTCTTTTTTATGCAGTTGTATAAAGGAATTGATTTGAACTCTGATTTAGAATTATCCAGATCTTGGTCTTCTTCACTGGTGCCTCCTCTTCTTCATAAGTCTATGCTTTCAGGTATGTGCTTTGGTGATGACTCTTTTCCTTTATAAACTGAATCAAAAGCTAGAATTAAGGTTGCCAGGAAAAATATCAACAGTCTCAGGTATGCAGATGATAACACTTTAATGGCAGAAAGTGAAGAGGAATTAAGAAGCCTCTTGATGAGGGTGCAAAAGGAGAGTATAAAAGTTGGCTTTAAGATTAACATTAAAAAAACAAAACCCTAAGATCACGGCAAATGGTGCCATCACTTCCTGGCAAATAGAGGGAGAAGAAATGGAGACGCTGTCAGATTTTATATTCTTAACTCAAAGAAGGCAACCGCATCTATCTCTGGAATTAGAGTAGTCTCCTTGGAAGGAAACTCTGCCAAATCTGGACAGCATACTAAAAATAAAAGATGTCCATCTTGCTGACAAAGGTCTGTATAGGAAAAGCTATAGTTTTTCCAGTAGCAATGTATGGTTGTGAGAGTTGGACTACAAAGAAAGCTGAGAACCGCAGAACCCACACATGAGTTATGGTGCTAGAGAAGACTTTTGAGAATCCTTTGGACAGCAAGAAGATCAAATCAGTCAATATTTAAAGAAATCAATTCAGACTATTCCTTGGAAGGACAAATACTGAAGTTTAAATACTTTGGCCACATAATAATAAGACAGGACTCATTGGAAAAGACCCTGATGTTGAGAAAGATTGAAGGCAAAAGGAGATGGAGGATGAGATGGATAAATGATGGCATGGAAGCAATAAAGATAAGCTTGGACAGACTTAAGGAGATAGTGGAGGACAGAAGGGCCTGGCATGCTGTGGTACATGGTGGGTCACAAAGAATTGAACACAACTGAATGACTGGACAGCAACTACAATAAACTGCATAACCTTTTGGTACCCTTCCCTTTGGAGGTTTCTAAAGGGGCTATCCCTGAGCCTAAGAGTCGGAGAGTAGTATTCCTAGGATCATAGCTCGAGGGCTAGGGAAGACCCCAGCAGTCATCTAGTCCAGGCCCTTCTTTTCCAAGGATCACTGAAGCCCAGGGAGTTTGAATAACTTGCCTAAGCTCATACAGTAGTTAAGTTTCAGAGGTGGGATCATTTCCAGATCCTAACCTTTCCGTTATGATAAATAACACCCCACATTAAATTCTCTGAACCTATTCCCATCCAAACTTTATTCTTTGCTTATAAATGTGTTTCCATTGAAGTACTACCACATGTCTCAATCATTTAAAGAACCAGACTGCAGCAGACTGTGGCATACTGACCACCTTCAGGTATAACCTAACTAACCCAATATGCCATTCTTGCTTCACTTACTTCTTTAATGTGTCCATTTGCATAATAAATGAAACTAGGGTTCATTGGTAAAATGAACATTAAATTATACATTTCTAATAAGTGGTTCAGTAAATGGGATTTAGGAGATCACTTATCTGAATAAGATTTGAGAATAACTACCTTTTCTCCCTTAGTAAAACTTTGGCTAGATAATTATTTCTGAAAGACAGAAAGAAGGATGAGAGCAGGAATTGATAGCATTTGGCATCATTAAAAAGAAATCACTAATCTAAAATAGTATGCCTAGGACAATCAGTGGATCATTTGGAAAGCAGGAGATTTTGCATTTTCAAAATATTATTGGCATATTAGCATATTAGAGGATATCACTGTGATTCAGGATTGAATGGTCAAACAAAGAATAGATTCATGTCCTATTTCACACCTTCATTTTAGAAGAAGGCAGTATGGTTCAATGGAAAGTTTGCTGGAAAGGGGATTTATCTAATCTAACTTCCTCAGTGTACAGTTGTGGAAACTGAGGCCCAGAGTCAGTGAATGACCTAGGTCCTCTCCTCAAGAGCTTTTCCTCCTATTCTAGGCTGCTTCTTAATGACAAAACTGGTACCTCTCTATGATGCCAGGTCAGGAATGCTATGAACTGTACTAGATCTTAGAACCTGGGTTCAAATCCTGATTTTGATACATCTTTCTGCATATTGTTGGGCAAGTAACTGAACCT
Source organism: Phascolarctos cinereus (assembly GCF_003287225.1). NCBI lineage: Eukaryota > Metazoa > Chordata > Mammalia > Diprotodontia > Phascolarctidae > Phascolarctos > Phascolarctos cinereus. The sequence continues at coordinate 244,626,259 of NW_027555514.1, forward strand.
TTAGGGGCCTCAGTTTCCTAATTTGTAAAAATAAAGGGCTGAACTACATGATCTCTAATGTCCCTTCCAGCTTTACATTTCTAATCTTGTGATCTGGTTTACGAATAACTATAATATACTGTCTTGTATGCTGTATTTTTTTGTTCAGCCATTTTCAGTTGTGTCTGACTCTTTGGGACCCCATTTGGGGTTTTCTTAGCAAAGATACTGGAGAGGTTCACTATTGCCTTCTCTAGCTCATTTTACAGATGAGTAAACTGAGGCAAACAGGGTTCAATGACATGTTCAATATCACACAGCTATTAAGTATCTGAGGCCAGATTTGAACTCAGAAAGAGGAGTCTTCCTGACTTCATGCCTGGTGCTCTATTCACTGTGCCCCCTAGCTGCCCTTTGTATACAGTATAACATGCTCTATTGTAAGACTTACTTAGAATATAAAAGTACTGTGTTTCTCCTGAGTTCTGCACAATCGCTGTATGCATTTGCCTTTTTCACTCTGCTGAGAAAGACTAATCTGTTCTTTTCTAAAGTTCTACCCTTGTTCCTGTGTAACTTTTAAAAAGATCAGATTGAATAAATGTCCTAAAAACAATCCTAAAAGATTAATTTTTTTAACTACTGAAAAATTCAAGAGTTCTAAAAAGCAAACTAGAATAACTAATAATCTTAATATCTTTTTTAAAGTACCCATTTAAAGAAATCCATATTAATTAAAACTACCCTCTGAGTAGAAGTGCAGGTCTTTAAAAGAAATTAGTTAAATTTTCTGTCTATTTTACTTTAATTTTTGATGTGATCCTTGTTTGAACAAAGTGCTTTCAACTTGAAGGAACATAGACAAATTGACTTAAAATTTTAATTAATTTTAATTCTTAAAGATTTTTGATTGTCTAGTTTTGGTACACTGTGCTTATGTCTTCTTCACTTGTATTGCTTTCCATCTATTCTCTTTAATTTGTAAATAATTACCTTAGATCTAGACTCCCAGGGGTGGGGAACCTGTGGCCCTCTAATTCCTGAAGTACAGCCCTTTGACTGAATCCAAGTTTGATCTAGAATGAAATGCTTTTAACTTTATCGGGAAGTTAAAACTTCTGATTAATAGCAGGCTCCAGTATAATTTCATAAGTATTCTTTAAAAAAATTATTTAAAGCCTATAATGGTACTACAGAATATTAGGTAGCTCCCCATCAAGCTTCTACCATCTACAATGCCTTCCATATACACCGTATATGTCTTATATATAAATAATTATATGTATGTTATTTCCCATAGTTAGTATACCAGTTCCTTGAGGATGGACCCTGTCCAAGAACAGTTTTCAGCATTCTTTTTTCCCCCACTTCATTACCTGGCAGAAGAGCTTACTAAATCCGTTTTTTTAGTGAGTGCTAGAATGGAGCTGGAATGAAAGTGATATGGGCTGTGGAAGGATCAGATCATCACAGGAAAATGGGTACTCCTTTCCTCAATATTGATCAGCAACTTATGTATCTTATGATTTTAGTGCCTGAGAAGTTTGTCACTGAGATGTTACTTGACTGTCCTACTTTCACACAACTAGTGTCAGAGGCAGGACTTTAAACCAGGACATCCTAAGTCCAAGATTGGTTCTTTAGCCAGCGTGCAAAGTTGTCTTTTAGTGTAGGATCATTGTTCCATCCAATCCAGCAAACATTTATGAAGCAGCAACTCAATTCAAGGTTTTGGGTGAGGTGCTGAGGGTACAAAAACAAACAAACACAATAGCCCATTGATTCAGTAAGGTTACATTCTACTGGGAAGATTTCACATATGTGAAGATAAGTAATTACAAAGTATATATAAAGTAATAGAAATTAATAGCAAATAATTTCATTTTAAAAATAAAATATCATTATTCTTTTTTGCTTATATAATCACCTACATTTCCCTGTATCCCAGTCCTCACTCCTAACATTATTCTTGGATATAAAGGACAGAAGGAAAAAGGGGTTGTTCTTATTCATCCTTCATTCTAGAAGAGGACCAATGACATAATGAGGGTGACATCTTGACTTGTGCATGAATTTGGATTTAAGTGAAGCAGACATGGACTGAAATCAGTGGCAAGACGTAAGTCATTCTCATCCCCTTCAACCCTCCCACCCTCAAGTTTCCTTCTAACTCTATCTAGCCCTTCAACTGTGTCCTCTCTAGAATGCCTGCTCCATAGACAACAAGCTTCCCTTCCCCTCAAATTTATTCTTCTCCCAATCTTTCTATCTGCTAGCTATTACTGAAGCCTGACTCCCCACTAATGACACAGCATCCCTGCTCACCTGTTTTGGTGCTGGCTGGGAAAGACCTTAATTTAGAAAGGCCAAGGTTACCCATTGCATCCTGGGCCATCACCATTCAACTTGACTTATGTCTTGCCACTGATTTCAGTCCATGTCTGCTTCACTTAAATCCAAATTCATGCACAAGTCAAGATGTCACCCTCATTATGTCATTGGTCGTCTTCGAGAATGAAGGATGAAGAAGAACACCCCCTTTTCCTTCTGTCCTTTATATCAAAGAATAAAAAAGAGAAAGGAAAATAAATGGTCAGTAAAACTAGCATCCTCGATTTAGAGATAGAAAGGACTGCAGAAGACATCTAATCCTTCATTTTACAAGTGAGGGAACAAGGGAGGTTAAGTTACTTGCCCAATATGATGTGGATAGTAAGCTTTCAGAAGCAGGATGTAAACCACACCCCTCTAACTGGAGATACTTCAACCAAGGAACCAACACATCAATGAAGTCTGATATTGTATAAAGGACTGCACATTTACACTCTCCATCTCTGTAAAGAAAGGAAGAAGGAGCATTCTTGTGTTTCTTCTTTGAGGTTGAGCTTGGCCACTACAATTCCACAGCTTCCAGTTTTAATTTTGTTGTTGCCGATGATGCTGTTCTTTCCTTTTGCAAAAAAATTAAATAACTTTGAGAGGGAGGCAGAAGGGAGAACAAGATAGACCAAGAAAGGTTCATGTAGGCATTGGTATCTGAGCCACACATTGAAGGAAGCTCAGGAATCTAAAGTGTGAAGTATTCATACTCCTGAATTCTAGGAAGGGGTGTGTGTGTGTGTGTGTGTGTGTGTGTGTGTGTGTGTGTGTGTGTGTGAAGATTATACAGAATAGAGAAGACTGCAAGGAAACTTAGAGATCATATAGTCCCTTTTACAGACTAGGAATCTGAGACTGAAAGATGTTAAGTAGCATCCCCAAGTTCAAACACCTAGTGGACAACATAGCAGAATTCCCTAATTCCAAATCCTGGACCCTTGCCAGTTTTCCCTTCTACCTCTCCAAAGGAAATTGATCAACATGAGAGTTTGTTGTAAAATGTACAAGAGAAATATAAGGTACATACCAATGACCAATTACAAGGGACTAAATAAGGGGAGAATGTTTACCTTTTATGTATGGAAAAATGTAAAACCTATGTCTAAGATTGTTACTAGTAATTAGGTAACATAAGGAAGACTGCAGTAGACCTGAGTATATATGAATTCAAAAAGTAAAACCATTCAAGTACAGCTAAAAGTGTAATTATCTTTCGCATATGAGGTGCAAGAGGAAGAACCAATACAGAGGAATTAGATGGGGGAGGAGAGCTGTTAGTTCTGGAAACCTACTTTCATCGGGAATGGGTTTAAGAGGGGAAAATATATACACCTTTAGAAGAGTATAGAAATCTAAATTTAGAAAGAAATAAAATTCTAAGGGGATTGGGAGGGGGGAGAGGATAAAGGAGGGATCTTTAGAGGTGAGGGTGTAGGAATAGGTTAAAAGGGGGATATAGGAGGGGCATTAGACTTAAGGGAATGGGAGGATAAGAGAGGGATTGCTGGAGTGGGAGGAGGTCAAATAATAGGAGAGTAAGGTAGCAGGTAGAAGTAAAGTAGAAGAGTTAGAGATAGGAAAAAAGAGATATGCACACACATAAACATGAATATTAGGACTAGAAAGGGAAAGTATATGTTTATATATATGTATATGTATGTATATATATGTATCTGTATATCAGTATCAATATATAAATATATCCAATGCTCATTTGTAGCCTTTGGGTAGTGAGTAGGAGGGAGGGAAGGGGAAAAAAGAACAAAGTAAGAATGTATAGCAGAGAAAAAAAGAAAACCTACAAGGATGCAAAGAAAAGATGGACATCTTTCAACATAATGCACAGTAGTTAATATATAGGCTTTCTTGAAACGAAAAGTTATTGCTATATATTTTAAATCCTCTCCTGTGTTCTGCAGTGCAAATGAATTTTTTTCTTATTTTATGTTTAAGTTTATGTTTCCTTGTCTTTTCTTATTATGTATTTAAGTTTTTGTATTTGTCTAAAACAAAAAAACAAATATTCTGAAAAAAAAAGAGACAGAAAGTATGGGGATGGCAAGAATATACACTGACTCATGAAACTGGTCATAGAAATATGTTAATTCTAAGACAAGTATCTGAACAAAATCCAGTGTGGCCAGTTCTTTATGCTAATAAGATTGTGCAACAAATTCAGTCCCTCACTGAGTAGCCCACCTATTTCAACATCTTCATTATTCCCATTCCATTCAATGAACATTTGTTGAATACTCACTTTGTATATAGCACTAAGCATTGAGAGAAATGTAAAAATGTCCTCCCTGCCCTCAAAGAAACAATACAAATTGGCAATCACAGAGGAAAGGACATAAAATAGCATAAATCAGAATAAAGGCTAATTGGATACATTTCCTCAATGATTTTTCCACTGGCTATTGGTTGTCTTTCCATTAAGATGGTCTTCATTGATAACTGTATAATTCTACTCTTTGATACAATATTTTCACGGCTTGACTCTGAGCATTCTAAATCTTGGATCATACATTTGGAGCTGGCAAGGACCTCTTGAAGTCGTCTGGTCTAACCCTATCATTTTATATATGAAAAAAAAATAAAGTTAAATTCTATAGGAGGAAAAACACTTACCCAATGTCATACATACCATTAGTGAGAGGCAAAGTCAGGATAGGAACCTAGGTCTTTGATTCCAAACCCATTGTGCTTCCCATTATAGTATCTACCTCTTTCATAGAATCATTAAAATCAGAGGACCTTAGTCACATAATTCATCTTTTTTTTCATTTAGTGCTCTTTTTTTTTACCATAAAGGAAACAGAGGTCCAAAGAGGTGAATGGCCTTCCCCAAAGTACCATAAGGGTTAGGATTGATACTTGACTTCAAGTCTCCAAGTCTGATACTCACTCTGTTATTAAACATTCATCTTGGACTCTTAGAATCTATTCATGTGACTCCTTTTGAGGAGATGATTTTTTTTTAAAAAAATATACCCACCTATGACTTTAAAAACAAGATGATTTATAGGCTAGGTATGGCAATAGTAGAAGATGGAAGCCAGAATTCTTTAATAATAAAACAGCCATTTTAGGCATCTGCGGATGGTCATAAAAGAATGAAAATAATTGGTCTCCATCTACATTGAAAGAAAGGCCTTCTACTGGAAACTCTGAAAGTTAAAATATTTTCTGTTAGAATATGAAAGCCCAGTCTGACCTTCTTTAGAAGCTTCACTGAATAACTTGTAGGGGTAGGGGGAGAAGAAGACATTGATAGGGAGAGTTTGTATAAGCCTCCATACCTTTAGTGTTATATGAAATTTTAATAAGGAAATATGGTCCATGTTGAGTGCATTATGCAGATGGTCCTTGCTTTCTTTTGGCTTGCACATATTGAAAAAGTATGTTAGAATTCAACATAAATCTGCCGAATGGTGGTTACTTGGGGTGGTAATATGTTCCTTATTTTGACTTATTCTGAGATTTAGTCACTGTAACGGGAACAGCTGAAGGCATAAAAGTTCATTCTCTGATATCCCCTTTCATTCTGTTCCAAAGAATATCTATGAATCTTTCTTTTCCTTGTTGTTATAGGGCCTATTTTAGTGGTTACCTTTCCAAAATCCTTTAAATCCAAACTCGTGAGATCAGAGTTCAATCTAATCTATTTATGGTCCCTGAAAGTTATATGGGGACACATATGGTCTATAGCTTACCTCAGTATCTTACACAGGCAGAAGAATAAGAATAGGCACTAGGTCTGTTATTTCGTTAGTCTAGAGAAGTCCTAATTAAAGAAATTCCTTTTCACAAATCAAAGTCCACAACTTATCTGAAATTTGTATTATTAATGAATTGCCTGGAAAACTGAGTAGTTAAGTGACTTGCCCAGGGTTACACAGATAATACATATGAAAGGCAGAACTTGAAATCAGGTCTCCTTAACATTTAGGGAGTGGACAGTTAGGTGGTGTGGTGGATAGAGCATAGGTCCTGGAGTCAGAAGGACCTGAGTTCAAAACTTGCCTCAGACACTTAATAAGGGTGGGACCCTAGGCAAGTCCCTTCACTCTCTTTGTCTCAGTTTCCTCATCTGTAAAATGAACTGGAGAAGGAAATGGCAAACCATTGCAATATCTTTGCCAAGAAAACCTCAAATAGGGTTGTGAAGAATTATACAAAGCAGAACTGACTGAGCAACAATGACATGTATGGTGTTATGCAAATGTTGGCTTTCATCATGATCATTATTTTTACTATTTGCCTATTCTAAGGCTTTGTATTCCATACACCAGTGATAAAGTAGGACTGATAAATTGCATCAGAGCAGTTGACTTTCATTAAATAACATAGCGTGGGTGAAGACATTTTAACTATCCAGTTGATGCTGATTCAGTTGACACACAGAGAAGGACTCATCCAAATCAGATAGTTAAGGGTTGTGCCTTCTTTAGAATGCTGAGTTTGAATGATGGTTAGCCAGAAGTAATGAGATCTTTTAATGTTTTGAAAAATTTTCAAAATATCAATGTTATTTTCTGCAAGTGATTGTCTTAGAGCTAAATAAACATCCATACAGGAATCTTTCAGCATTGAGTACTCCTCATAACCAATTCCAGGTGCTGGTATGTGATTTCTTTCCTAATAAGAGGTGAAGAGGCATTTGTGTGCTCCTCCCAGATGACTATCTAGGGCAGAAAATGGAAAAGGTCTTTTGTTAGTGCACCCCTAGATTATTCAAAGAGCACCAGGGTAATTGAGGGAGTTAGAGGGAGAAGGATTGTATTTCAGTCTTTCCCCCCCTATATCTCATCAATGGGGGGAGAGGCATGGTACCTTCATATTGTTCACCAATATTCAACAGAAATGGAGTAAGTGCCTACTACGTCTGAAGCATTGTGCTTGATGTTATCGTAGTTAAAGAGACCAATAAGACAGTTTCTGTCCCCCAGGGGTTTAAAATCTGGCAGGGGAGGTAAAGCATGTATATGAATGGCTTTATACAAAACATAATATAAATGAAGAAAGTTCAGTACTCTGTACAAAAGTTCAGAGGTTCAAGTTAAGTACTATGAGAGTTCAGAGGAAGAAGAGATCCTTTCCTAATGGGGTGATCAGATTAACTTAATGGAAGATGTGACATCTGAGCTGAATGGGTAGAATTTCCATGGGGGAAAAGGGAGGTTAATATATTCCAAACATAGGGTGTGATGTGACTGGATGGGTGGTAATGGAGTTTCACTGAAGCTGACAAATCCAAGCTTGGTCACTTCCTAAGTGCATGACATTGGGCAGGTCACTCAAGCTCTGTGGGCATCAATTTCCTCATCTGTAAATGAAAAGATTGGAGTAGGTCACCTTTAATTTGATCATTATATGTCACATGCCCACAATATCATTCTAGAAACCAGCCTGTTGACTGAAATAGTCAATTTCCTTCTAGGAGCTTAGCTGAAGGCAAGAGGAATAAAATTTGAATGATAAGTTCTAATGGCAAGAGGTGTTGGAGTGGGCTGGGGTTTGGTATTAGTAGAGTGGTCTTTGCAGTGGGAAACAAGGAGTATTTCTATTTTTTTTTAAGTTTTAATTTTTTGGCACTAGGTGGTTGGGGGAGTGGGAGAAATCATGCCTTCCAGGAAAGAGATCGGCAAGTTATGAAATCCTTACAAGAGAGTCATATTTTAGATAATGTGAAAAAAGGGAAGTGTTATGGATCTAGAGTTGTAAGAAACTTCAGGAGATAATAATAATAATAACAACAACAATAACAATGAGAAAGAGAGAAATATAGAGAAAGAGAATTTATAAAATCTTTTAAGTTTTGGTTGTCAATTTACATGAATTGTCTCATTTGAACCTCACTATAACCAAGTGAGGCAGGTGTCCTTAATATCCCCATTTACTAGATGAAGAAACTGAGGTCAAGAGAGGTTAAGTAACTGAGTGTAAATGGCTGAGGGAGTATTTAAACTCAGGACTTCCTGATCACAAGTCCACCACCCTATGAGCTACCCTATGGCACAACCTTCTCATTTTACATATGAGGAAACTAAGGCCCAGAGAATATACTTTGGACCTGAGCATTGGAAGTGAGTTTTGAACCCAGGGCCTCTGACTCCAGAAGAAGTGCTCTTTTCATTATAGTAGGTTGAATATTTCAAGAATGTAGGGGAATTTGAACCCAGGGCACAATTTCCACAGGGCACAATAGAATGGGCTAAAAGATTGGTGAAGCAGGTGTAAGGGACTTACGGGGATTGGTGGGTGGAAACAGAACTGATTTAAATTAAGGTTGAGGGCTCATGAGTAGCAGGTGTGCCACTTGCAGTAAGGTGGCAAGACTGGATGAATGAGAATGAGAGGTGAATTCGTTTTACCTGCTGCATCAGCAGAATTCAATATTTAAAGATCTTGTGGAGTCAGTCAGTCTGTCCTGGAGACCAAAATGGCTTTTGGAATGTGGATGTTTGAGAATGGCCTCTGATGAAACCTTGTCTCCAGGTGAGTTTTGGCTCCTTGATACTAAATATACGGCCTCTCAGCTCCAGGCAAGAGAAGTGTGGGAAAGGTGGATTACCTGTGAAGGCTCCTTCTTAGACTTGCTTTGTCTCTAGAGACAGTATTTAAAGTAACCATCATTAAAACTTACGTGAACTCTAGTTAACATTTGTTCAGTAAGAATAAAACAAAACAGCCTTCACCTTGAGAAATAAATAGAATTTTTTGAAATGGTAGGAGTCAAAGCATTTCAATAAATATATAACAGAGTTGGTGATAAAATATTCAGCTTTTTGGAACAGACATTGATACTAATAATAGAGTATTCTATACAATAGATTTACCCGGTAGTTACAATAGTTTTATCTGGAAAGTCATCTAACGGAAAATATTATTCTTTTCATAAACCTGCAAAGTACATTTTAGATTTTTAAGATTGCCATTACCACTTTTCATATAAATTTTTATAATGTTGCCATAAAATACCTGCTGGCTTAGCTTACTGTAGCTTAAGCTCATGCCATGTGTGCCTGGTCTGGTGCCACAAGACTGGTCTATCCATTAAGCTAAATCCTTTCATCTCTGAAATCACACTGGCAGGATATGATATCATATTGGGGGTTCTTCAATTTAATTATATTTTAAAGATTAATTCATGGCTGATCAATTGTTGTATTTATGCATTTCTGACATCAGATATTGCTTGTTCTGTGGTGTGTGTGTGTGTGTTAGTGCTAAATTCTATAAACTAGCACGTGTTCACAGCACGAAATAACAATGAACAAATCATTGAATTATTGCTCTGTTCAAACATCTATGATGTAACTGAAAATCAAGCCACCTGTCAAAATCTGTGGAGTGCTTAGTATATTTATAATTATGACATGCATTTCTTTTTAAACTAAATAAAAATCGGCACTTAAATATTTATTGAATGGATGAGTGAGTGGATGACCCTTTAAATTACCCCTTTCAATGTCAAGAAAGCCTCAACTTCTGGGACTGTGCTGTGGAATGAAAGGTGTGTGGATCTAAAATATACTTGTGAAACATAAATACCTTTTCATGTCTTGGTGAACAATAATGATTTTAATTATAATTTCAACCTTATCAAAAGAAGTATGAAAGATTAAAGATTTCACTAATTGTTCTTCCTGTTTGGCATGAACTTGACTATTTTTACTGTTATGTGTGTATCTATATATAATCTATATCTATATAGACATCTATGTATGTGTATGCACACATATATGTATTTGTGTATTTCTCTACATATGCAATGAGTTGATGAAGTGGCCAGAGTGCTGGATCTAGATTATAAATCCAACCTTAAACATGTAGTAGCTGTGAGACCCTGGGTGAGTCATTTCAGCCCTGTCTGTCTTCCTTTCCTCATCTGTAAAAAGGGGATGATAATAGCACAAACCTCTCATAGCAATCCAGTGATGTAATATTTGTAGAGTGGTTTGCAAATGTTAAAGTGTTACATAAATGCTAGCTATTGTCACTAGCTAGCAATAATAATGAGTAGTATTGATGTAGCCATTGAGAATTTTGAACTGTTTTATGTACAGTATCTTATTTGATCATTTCAAAAATTGCAGGAAGTACCATAAATAGGGATTATTTTCTCAATTTTACAGGTGAGGAAGCTGAGCCTCAGAGAGGTCATGCTATTAAATGAAATGCCCAAATAAGGTGATCTATGTGGAACATCTGCAATATCAACAGTTGAAGAAGTAAAAATGTTGTCAATGAATTTTATTTTATTAGAACATTTTGACATACGTGACTAGTTTCAGGCACCTTTGACATACGTGACTAGTTTCAGGCACCTTAGAAACAACCTGAATGATGTCAAATGGTAAAGTGATTTTTTTTTATTTTCTGAAATTAAAAATGATCCATATTTTGCTGCCCATTTATGAGACCTTCTCATTTGGGAGGTGATGGGGGAGGGAAAGTAAGCCCAACTGGGAAAGTCAGACAAGCCATTCCAGGATGCATCTGAAGTACTGTTTCAAACTTACTTGCTTTATTCTCTCATGTCTCTCTTCTGGTCCAGCACAAATCAAAATGTTAGACCAGTACGGACACCTGTGAACACTTCAGTCTCACCATAATCGAGACATCGAGGTGCCAATACTATAACAATACTGTGGAATTGCTACTCCATACTCTTCTACATTCTCTACCAAATACATGGGCTCACAGGGTCTCAGGTCACAGGGTCATATAAAGGACCTCAGGTGTTGTCTAGTTCAATCCTCTTATTTGACCAACGAGGGGACTGAAGCTCAAGGAGGTTAAGTAATTTGGCCCATGTTCTGTGACAAATTAAAAAAAGACCTCTGAGTCTTGAATCTAAGTTCTGAGACTCCAAGGTTGGCATGTTGTCCCTTGCATTTTATTGAATTCCACAACAATGCTTAAATATCTGAACAGAGTAACCATATTTTCTATTAGCTTTTAGTGCATGGGGGATGTTTTTCCAACCCCTTATTGATTTCTTTTTTTCCTTTTTTTTTTTTAGGCAATTTGGGTTAAGTGACTTGTCCAGGGTCACACAGCTAGTAAGTGTCAAGTGTTTGGTCTGAGGCCGGATTTGAACTCTGGTCCTCCTGACTTCAGGGCCAGTGCTTTATCCACTGTGCCACCTAGCTGCCCCCTAATTTGTTTTCTAATATGATTTTAGGAACTCTCACATTCCTGGTCATATCTTTCAAGTGTTTTCTTAATGAGGTACCCCATATTAAATATAGATAGTATCTTACATGAACATAGCCCCAAATTGCCTTAGTTTTTTAAAGTCAAATCCTATTTACTCGCATTTAAAATTATGACCAGCTAAAACACTTATTATAATTTTTGGAGTGATTTCAACCAAATCAGATCTCCACCATCCTGTTCATCTCACCTGCTGGAGAGCCTATTGAGAAACCAAACTCCTCTTTAAAAATTAAAATACCGTTTCTTAGGATTAAGTCTCTCTCAACAGCTCTACAGTTATTCCTTCCACATTGAAGGCTTAGGGGCATAGGGCTGATGCCCCCACCCCCCCATCTGAAAAAAGCAGTATATAATGTTTTGACTCTCCCTTCATACTGGAGAAGTCTGATTTTTTTTCCTTCTTTCTTTAATTGGGAATTTATAATAACTTATTGTAAAATTTGGGTGAGTATTTGGTCATAGGCTCTGTGTTGACTACTGGCCTTTGCATATTGCCTGTGGCTTCTGCAAAACTCCCAAAAATTCCCATTGCATTTCATTTAGCGACCCTCAATATATGGAAACTGTGATGGAAAAAGTTGTGACGTGGAAGGATAATTACATATTCAATAATAGAATTCATCAGCTGTTCAGATAAGTAAATGAGCCAGGTCACCAACACTCACAGAATGGAGATTCTGATTGCATTAAGAAGGAAATAATAGTATTTAGAACATGGGTATGTTTTACAAACCAAATTTACATGTGTAGTATGACAAAGAATTTTCTTTTTGCTACAACACATTAAAACACAGTTTTCTTGAAACAGAATTGTTTTGAAATCTGAGGTGCATGAATACCCATACAGATGGATGACCTGAAAGGAGATGAGGCCTGAGCTGGGTAAAAGATTCATGAAATTATAGGCCATTTAGTCTAATCTTCTCATTTTACAGATGAAGAAACTGAGGTTTTAATCAAATGACTTGATTAAGATCATGTAAGTGGTAGTGAGAATCCAGGTCTTCTGCTTCCTAGGCTCATCACTTTGCAACATACATAGAGGCAATTGACAGCTAGCCCACAGTGGAGGAGAAGGGAGAACGAAAGATGTGGGCTGAGAAAAGTGGATGAGACGGTACTAAAGACAAGTGTTGCTTATACAGTGTAGTTTTGCTCAGGGCCATCATCATAGTTGGTATATTCCTCAGTTTTTCCATATGCCACCTTTTCTATGCTGCCGTAGGTTTCTGATGCCTGAATTAAGATATTTGAAGTAGTATGGATGGTTACAAACTTCAGCATGATTTACATGCATTGCACTATGCTGTTTTCATTTAACATAGGCAGCATTATAGCTTAATATGCCTCTTAGGGGTTGGGCCTGGAATATCTCCAACCCTAAATGCCTCTGACTCTAACCCTAAATTCATGCCTCCAACTTGGAATGCTAGAACTGCACCAGCCTCATGACAACCCTAAGGAATAGGTACTGTTATTTTTTTCCATTGTGCAGTTGTGGAAATTGAAGCAAACAGAGGTCAAGTGACTTTTCCAGGGTCACATAGCTGGTATCTGAGGTCAGATTTGAACTCAATTTTTTCTGACTCGTGCTTCATCCACTGGGCCATGTAGCTGCCTCCCCCAAAAGAGGGTCAATGACTTTTCAAAAGGAGAAGCTGTCATCTTTAGAGCTTAAGTATTTTGGTCTGAAATGTAAAAGACAAGAGATAACATCTGTCTGGGTTCACCGCATTCCCATCTCACCATCTATTGAACCTATAATGATTGTCACTCCTTGCATTCCTGGGCTCTTAAGTATTCCTCAATTTGGCAGATAGACAAAGCCCTGCCTAATACCTCTCAGGCTGGGCACCAGAGGGGCTACTTTCTACTTGCATCTCAGTTCTTCTCTCCCAGATAGCTCTGGGATGTTTCTCACATGTCCTTCCCTGACATATTCCAGTTCCCTCCCCTACAAAACAGTGACACTTTAAAAAATGCCCCTCCCCCAAGTGCAGTATTAAAATGACTTTAAATAACTTCTTTTACATTAAATGCCCTGGGCAATTCTCTTCCACAATTCCTTTTCTTGAGTGCCTACAGATGGTAGGGAAAAAAAACAAACATCAGAGCAGAAAAACAGACAAGCAAGAGTGACAAATACACTTCCTGGTTTAACTCTTTATATTTTAATATTTAGGGCTTTCCTTGAGACAACACTTGGTTTGCAGTGTGGAAGGTGTTGTTACTTAAAGTGCTTGAAAGAATGAATAATTTCCCTTATATGGATCCTCCCTCCAAAAGTACAGAATACTGGAAGCCTTCCTTCGGATCTTTTAACATTATCTGGACTACTGTGGCATATAGTGGACATATGTCATATGACACTGACTCTTGACATATATCCAATTTACCTATTTTTTTTTTTAGTCATACCATTGGGATGATGTCTTTGCTAGTTTTTATCAACTTGTTATTGGTAAGGTGCTAAGGCATACTTATGGATGCCATATTTCACTCCATTATCCTTTGAGTCAACTTTGATCCTTAGTGATTGTGGTGTGCCATATTCAGGTATATTTTATCCCTGGAACATAAATAAAACCTAGGTTTTGGTTTCAGAGAGCAGCTTGGAATCATTGAGGATGTTACACATTTTCTCAAATGCAACCCAGCCCTCTCTTTTAGAATCATTAAGTTCTGGGCACCACTTGTCGATCTGCTGTGCCTTTTGAAGTTAAATGTCCTGATGGAACAGATCAGTGATGCGTCTGTCTATTTGTCTATCATCATCTGGACAATAGACACAGCTGTTCAGATTCTGTTATTTGTAGATGATATTCTGCTAAATCCCTCAAGCTCTGGAATACTGTGTTAGCCTATTCACTAAGATCACTGAGGGAGAAAAGTACCTCTGAAAAGAGCTTGCCCTGACTATCCATCTACACAGTAAAAGCCAAGTGGATGAATAATAATTATCATCCAGCATTATGTATAGTGTGGTTGCTTGTGGCAAGAAAATCTTTTGTTGAAAACTCCTCCCTAATAGATTCACTATCCTAGTCATCCCAGAGACTTTTCCAAATCTTTTCATTCTTCCTCAAATCTCCAATAGCTTACCCTACTCCCCTAATCTCTGCTGAGTATCTTGTCTCATTTCACTAAAAAAAAAACACAAAAAAAAACTTGCAGCCAGTCACCACAGTTCCTTCTTCTACCCTTTTGATCATCTTACATCTCCCAGATGCCTTCTACTGTTTTCTCTTCCTTTTAATCATATTTCACATTCATATTGGCCCTTCTTGCCAAGAGAAACCCCTCTACTTGTACAAGTGACCCCATTCCATCCTATTTTTCTGGAGTAGATTGTCCCCTCTAGTTTTCCTACTCTCTCCAATCTTAAATTGCTCCTTGTTTTTTACTTTTTCCTTATTGCTTAAAAATACTTGCCCATACCTCTCCCTGCCCAGGAATCATGTGCTGATAGAAAGTTTAAAAACTAATTCTCTATTTTTTTTTTCAGTGACACATTTTTAAGGTTAATCTGTACTTTACATTTTATCTATCATTTTTTTTTGGTCTAGATGGAAAAAAAAAAGCAACAACAAACCAAGACCCATTTGGTAGTGTTTACCGGTTTCTGAGGTACAAATTCTAACATTGAAAATTTAACAGTTGGCTCTAGGAAGTCATTCAAGATGGCACCAGCACATCTTTGCCCCCATCCAAAGAAACCCTCACTTGTCACTGTCTTCTCCAATAGCCATATAAAAAGAGCATTATATGGATTTGAGTAGTAATTTGTTATTGGGGTAATGGCAAGGGAAAAGTCAAAGATGATTGATATTTTGAGCCTGGGTGGTTGGAAGGATATTCGTGCTATTGACTGAAACTGGAAAATTACAGCAGGGTAGAACAAGCTTTGGAGAAGAGAAAATGGTTAGATATGTAGTAAGCTTCATATGCAGCTGGGTCATCCAGGTGGAGATAACAGCCAGAAATTATAAATGCAGAGCTAGAGCCAAAAAAGGGAGGTCAAAATGAAAAGCAATGATTTGTTGGGTCCTTCTAATGAAAGAATTAAATCATTAGCTTATTGCCAGGGTTAGAGTGTAGAAAAAAAGGGACAACAGTCAATCAATCAGTAAGCATTTATTTATAGCTCTCTATTTGCTAAATGATTGTGATACAAAAAAAGATGAGGACAGGATCCTCATCATCAAGGAGTTCACAGCATGCAAATAATTATGTACTTACAAGATAGACACAGAGTAAGTGGAAGGTCATCTCAGAGCAAAGATGCAGCTACAAGTAGGAGGCAGTGCAAGAAGCCCTAGATTCCTCCAAATACTTCCTAAAGTAGCCTTGGGTAACCTCTTTAAGTTCTTTTGGCTTGTTTTCTTGACTTTACATAAGGAGATTTTATTTGTAGTCTGATGGTCTCCTATAGCTACGAGTCCATAATACTATGAATCAATCAATAAGTATTAACTAATTGTATATTATTTTATCATTCTTTTTTTAAAAATTAATTTATTTTGAGTTTTCAACATTCACCTCCACAAGATTTTGAGTTCCTAATTTTCTCCTTCTCCCTTCCCTCCCCAAGATGGTATGCAATCTGTTATAGGCTCTACATATACATTCCTCTTAAACATATTTTCACATTAG
Organism: Phascolarctos cinereus; assembly: GCF_003287225.1. Taxonomy (NCBI): domain Eukaryota; kingdom Metazoa; phylum Chordata; class Mammalia; order Diprotodontia; family Phascolarctidae; genus Phascolarctos; species Phascolarctos cinereus. The sequence goes on from NW_027555514.1 coordinate 244,642,495, forward strand.
TCATACCATGAAGAAGAATTAGAAGCAATAGGAGGAACCACAAGAAAGACAAAACAGAAGAATAAGAGGGAAAAAAATAGTAAATAGAATGATTTGATCTGCATCCAGACTCTACAGTTCCCTCTCTGAATGTGGATAGCACTTTCCACCATGAATCCCTTGGAGATGTCTTAGATCCTTACATTGCTGAAAAGAGCTAAAGCTATCAAAGTTAGTCATTGTATAATGTGGCTGTTACTGTGTACAATTTTCTCCTGGTTCTGCTCACTTCACTCGACATCAGTTCATGTAAATCTTTCCAGGTTTTTCTAAAGTCTGCCTGCTTATCATTTCTTATAGCACAATAGCATTCCATTATATTCATATACCATAACTTGTCCAGCCATTCTCCAAATGATGGGCATCCCTTCAATTTCTAATTCTTTGCCACCATCAAAAAAGTTGCTATAAATATTTTTGTACATGCTGGTCCTTTTCCCATTTTTATGATCTCTTTGGGATACATCACTACCCAGTATCTGACCCAGTATTTCTGGGTCAAAGGGAAAGCATATTTTTATGGCCCTTTGAGCATAGTTCCAAATTGCTCTCCAAAATGGTTGTATCAGTTTACAATTCCACCAACAATGCATCAGTGTTCCGATTTTCCAATGTCTTCTCCAACATGTATCATTTTCCTGTTTTGTCATGTTGGCCAATCTGATAGGTGTGATGTGGTACCTCAGAGTTGTTTTGATTTGTATTTCTTTAATCAATAGTGATTTAGAGCATTTTTTCATATGACTATAGATTGATTTAATTTCTTCGTCTGAAAACTGTTTATATCCTTTGACCATTTATCAATTGGGAAATGACTTGTATTCTTATAAATTTGACTTGGTCCTGTATATATTCCAGAAATGAGGCCTTTATCAGAGAGACTGGTTGTAAAAATTCTTTCCCAATTTTCTGCTTCCTTCCTATCTTGTAACTTACTGGTTATATTGGCTTTGTATAGAAATTTTTCAATTTAATGGATAATCAAAATTATCCATTTTGCATTTTATAATGTTCTCTATATCTTGTTTGGTCATAATTTTTTCCATTCTCCACACATCTGATAGGTAAACTATTCCTTGTTCTCCCAGTTTGCTTATGGTATCAGCCTTTATATCTAAATCATGTATGTATTTTGACTTTATTTTGGTATATGGTTTAAGATATTGGTCTATGCCTAGTTTCTGCTGTACCATTTTCCAGTTTTCCCAGCAGTTTTTGTTAAAGAGTGAGTTCTTATCCCAGAAGCTGAGGTCTTTGGGTTTATCAAACAGTAGATTACTGTATTCATTGACTACTGTGTCTTGTGTACCTAACGTGCTCCACTGATGCACCACTCTGTTTTTTAGCCAGTACCATGTAGTTTTGATTATTGCAACTTGATAATACAATTTAAGATCTGATATGGCTAGGCCACATTCCCTACCATTTCTTTTCATTAGTTCCCTTGATGTTGATATTCTGAACCTTTTGTTCTTCCAGATGAATCTTGTTATTTTTTCTAGCTCTGTAAAATAAATTTTTGGTAGTTTGATTGGTATGGCACTGAATAAGTAAATTAACTTAGGTAGAATTGTCTTTTTCTTTTTTACATTAGCTCAGCCTACCCATGAGCAACAGATGTTTTTTTCCCCATTATTTAAATGTGTTTTGTAATTGTGTTCTATGGTTCCCGGGTTTGTTTTGGCAAGTAGACTCCCAAATATTTTATAATGTCTACATTAACTTTAAATGGAATTTCTCTTTCTATCTCTTGCTGTTGGGCTTTGTTTCTAATGTGTAGAAATGTCATTGGTTTATGTGGGTTTATTATATATCCTGCAACTTTGCTAAAGTTTGTTATTTCAAATAGTTTTTTTACTTGATTTTCAAGGGTTCGCTAAGTATATCATCATATCATATGTGAAGTTTCTTTGACTATTCTAATAATTTTAATTTCTTTTTCTTCTCTTATTGCTAAAGCTAATGTTTCTAGTACCATGTTGAATAACAGTAGTGATGATGGACATCTTTGTTTAACCCCCCTATCTTATTGGAAATGCTTGTAGCTTATCCCCATTACATATAATGCATGCTGATGGTTTTAGGTAGATGCTATTTATCATTTTAAAGAAAACTCCATTTATTCCTATGCTCTCCAGTGTTTTTCATAAATGGGTATCGTATTTTGTCAAAAGCTTTTTGTGCATCTTTTGAGATAATCATGTGGTTTAATGTTAGTTTTACTGTTGATATGATCAATTATGCTGATAGTTTTCGTAATGTCGAACCAGCCCTGCATTCCTGGTATAATTCCTATCTGGTCATAGTGCATTATTCTCATAATAAGTTGCTGTAATCTATTTGCTAATATTTTATTTAATTTTTTTGCATTTATATTCATTAGGGAAATTGGTCTGTAGTTTTCTTTCTCTGCTTTTGCTTTTCCTGGTTTAGGTATCAACATGATATTTGTATCATAAATAAAAAATTTGGTCGGACTCCTTCATCAATTTTCCCAAATAGTCTATATAGTATTGGAATTAATTGTTCTTTAAATGTTTGATAGAATTTGCTTGTAAATCCATCTGGCGCTGGATTTTTTTTTTCCTAGAGAGTTCATTGATGGTTTAGCACATAATATACACAGGCTACTTTGCTGGTTGCTAGGGTTATATTATTAAGGTCATTTTATTAGTAAAGGGAAGTACAGAATAAGGAGATTTCTCCCTACCAGTGCTTGTTTAGATCTTTTCTGCATCTTATTGTGGAGCATTGCCTAATGAATTGAGAGGTTAATTAATTTCTTGGGAGTCAAATAATTGGGATGCATCAGAGGAAAGACTTAAATCCAGATCTTCCTGAAGCCCTGGATTAATTGCCTTACTGGGTGCTGATGATAGAAAGAGGAAGAAGAAATGGTTCCTGACTTCTAGGAGGTCATTAGAATGTAGAATTACATTCTGATTGAAGAGGGAAATTTGATAAAGGAAAAATATAATTAAGCTAGAGACCCTTGCTTACATAATACTGGCCAATGGCCAGAGCTGGTGACTACAATACCCAACTCTAGATAGAAGATGTGTGAGGTCTCCTTCACATGGATGAAGCAAGGAGTAGTGTCCTCTGACACAATGAGTGAAAAATCCCAGTAGTGCAGGGGAAACGGAACCCTACTCTCTCTAGGATAAAATATGTCCTTTTCAACTTGGTTTTAAAAACCATCTCCTTCCTATCTACTTTTCCATGTTTTCTGGTTGCCAAGTCAAAGAAGGTGGATGTCAAGGTTCAGAACTATCCAATTCAACAAACATTTATCAGTCTTTCCTGCTCTAGGCCACCTAAAGGTGCATGTCACACCACCCCTCAGGGACACATGTGGTCTTCTTCGCTCCTGAATGAGGTGCTGCCAGATTTTTATTTTTATTTCATATATCGAAATATAATAGTGGAATATTTAGCAAAATAAATAATAATATAATAAAACATAAATAACATTTGAAAATTAAGTTGATATTTGGCCATCAGGGATACTTATGTATTGATTATTGCCTTTTTTTACCCCAGGGCTCTAGGTAACTCACTAAGATTGCAGAAAAGATGCAAACCTACAGTGGTAGGTTTGGAGGCAGTTGGCAAATCAATGGATATAGTGCCAGGACTGCAATCAGGAAGACCCAAGTTCAAATCAGGCCTCAAATGCTGGCTGTGTAACCCTGTTTGCCTCAGCTTCCTCATCTGTAAAATGAGCTGGAGAAGAAAATGGCAAACCACTCCAATATCTTTGTCAAAAAGAAATCCCAAATAAGGTCAAAACTGAAATGACTTAAAAACAACAACAGTGATAGAGGACACTTCCTAAAAAAATGTTAATACCATTGAAATAAATCACAGGTCTAATCCTTATCCAAATCTAGTCCCTATTAAATATTCACTGTTTCCTGCACTCTCTGTCCCAACCACTGTGGCATATTTGCTGTTTCCCAAAGTTGACACTCCTGTCTTTCACCTCAAAAATGTTCTACACCTGAAATTTGTTGCCTTCTCACCTCTAGCAATGACAGCAAATGGATAACTTCCTTCAAAGTTCAGCTCATGTGCCATCATCTACCGAGCAGCCTTTCCTAGCTTCCTTAGTTGTTGGTACTCCGATTCTCTTCCTTCAAGTATCATGTATGTTCTTAGACCTAAAAGGGATCTCAGAGATCATTCTGTCCAGACCCTCTCATTTTAGAGATGAGGAAACTGTAACCCATCAAACTATCATTTGTCCTAGTTACACAGGGAGTAAATTGTAGAGCTGGGATTTGAGCTCAAATCTTCTATCTCCAAATTCACTTGTCTTTCAACCAAACTGTCCTGCCTCCCAATTCTTTAATTTTTTTTTTGCATGTTGCATTACTGCTTCTCCCAAGTAAGCCTTTTGCTTTTATTTTTGAGGTAGGGGGAAGGCAGATAAAATTTCCCCCCTTTAGCCTGTGTATTCCTACAGGCTAAAATAGCTGCCTGCATACTGACTTCTGATTGCATGGTTGTAGGGAACCCCTGGAGCCTAGAGAACAGGCACAATGCCTATGATGTCATTGATAAAGGGAAATCCTGGATTTGGAAATTCAATATATTAATGCATGTGGGCACCTTCTGTGCAACTTAAATCTTCAAGATTTGCCCAGAGCACTTGAGAGGTTAATAAATGTTTGTTGGCGAGGATGGATTTGAACCATCACACTCCCATTCCATTCATGGCCCAGCATCAAGAAAATATAGCCCACCTGTCCATGAGAAATGGCAATAAAGAGGCCTTAATCTCCCTAGCTCTGTTTGAACTCCCCAGCTGGGGCAACATCAGGAGAAAGCCAGAACCGTGCCATGAAGTTGCCCCTCCCCCCAGCAAGCAGTTTATAATTTTGATGCCAGCTTGTTGACCACTACTGTTCATCCAGAGTTGAGTTTCTGGATTTCTTGAGTGCTTTTCCAATTGCCAGGGGTCTGGCCAATATCTTCCCGAAGTTGGTGATCATTAGGAGTGGGAGATTGTTTATCTGGGCCTCCCTGAGACTTTGTTGCTCATGTCCCCCTGCTTTTTGTAAACTCCCCACTGTGCAGCAGCAGTATTAGATGTGATGACCTCAGCCTTGGTTGAAGAACTGTTGCCCTCTGACACAGGTTTATTGACATAGGAAAATCAGTACAGGCTGGTATATGATGTTTGCACAAGGAAACAAGTGTAAATTAGAAGACCTCTTTCAGTAGAAAGGACAGTAGTTTTCGCTGCTCTGTCCAGCAAAGATGGTCTAGGCAGATTTGAGGGTTTTACCATTTTCTGGGATGCCTCAGTTTCTGCTGCCTTTTCAGGTATTTGTCTCCCTGAAAGGGGAAACCTGACCAAACTACTTTGCATGGGTCCATTATTGCTTTTTGGCATTTCTTTGGAAAGGACAAATAATACATATAAATGTGGACTGCCTAGCGTAACTTCTGTGATCTTGTGAAATGTAAAATAATAATTACTCACATGCATATGCTTAAATTAGCCCATTGCAAGGTGTCCCAAAAATCTTGGTGCATTTTTGAAGTATTAAAGTTTAAAAATGCACTAAGACTTTTAGGATCCTGTATACACACACACGCACACACAGAGATGTCGATATATCTCTCTATAAATGTATGTACTTGTATACACACATATAGAAATTGATTTATCTCTACAAATGTATGTGTATACACATATATAATCATATATATATATATATATATGCACATATTTTAATAACCTTATGCTATTAAAATATAAAATTGAGACTTTGGGGATAGCCTATACATACATATAGATATACATATAGATACTTGGATATATAGATGGGTATGTAAATGTGGAAATCTGTCTCTTATTTCATTTGATCCTCACAACAATCCTGTGAGGTTGATGGTATTATTTCTCTCTTTTACAGATGAAGACATTGAGGATAATAGAGTATAAGTGACTTACCCAGTGTCAAAAAGCTAATTGGTATCTGGGGTGGAATTTGAACTTGGGTCCTGCTGACTTGTAAGACTGACTCTAGATAGGAATAATAGCCCCTACAGCATCCCTTGCATTTCTGAGACTGCTCAACTGTCCCATGAATATTGGAAATAAGTGTTATCAGTGGCTCTGGTGAAGTGGGAAGGAGCATTAAATTTGGAGTCCTCAGATCTGAGATCAGATTTCAGGCCTTGGCCAAGTCACTTAACCTCTCTGGGGCTTACTTTCTTAATTTGTAAAGAAGGAAGTGAATTAGATGGTATTTAAGGCTGTTTCGTCATCTATAATCCTCTGATCCCAAACTCATTGCTGGAAAAATCTGTATCTTCCCAGTAATAATATCATCTAGCATTCATATGAAGCTTTACAGATATTATCTCATTTAAATTTCATAATACCATTGTGAGATTGGTAATATATCTATTATTATTCCCATTAGTGACAGAATTTGATGAAAAGAATCCATATGCTTCAGTTTCCCCATCAATAAAATGGAGTTAATAGCATCTACTGCCCAGGGTTGTGAAGATCAAATGAGCTATTAATAAAGTACGTATAGTATCTAGGACACATAGTAGGCACCATATAGATGTTGTTATTGTTATTATTACAAAAAAGCCTATGTCTCTGCAATTCTCAAAAACCTTTCATTTGAGCCTTTCATTCCTTCTAGCTGTTGTCCAGTGCATCACCTCCCCTTGCGTATTTTCTCTTAACTTCCTCTCACTCTCTTCTAAACTCACTTTAACCGGGATTCTGATTTTATCATTCAACTGAAACTTTTTTCCACAAGGTCACCAGTTGATCAAATTATGAAATCTTAAGGCTTTGTCCTAAATTCTCATCCTTCTTGAGTTCTCTGCAGCATCTGGCATTATTGTCTCCTTCTGGATTTCTCGTCTCTATATTGTCATGACACTAGCTTCTTTACTTACATGTTTAACAGCTTCTTCTCAGTCTTCTTTGCTGATTCTTTATCCATATAATGACCACTAATCATGGATGCTCCAGAAAACTCTTCTACCCCTTTTCTCTTTTTCTTCTATGCTAGTTCACTTGATGATCTCATCAGCTCACGTGTTTCATTATCACATGTAAGTGGATTTTTCCAAGATCTACACATTCAGTTCTAGTCTCTTTCCTGAGCTCTGATCCAGCATTACTAATGGTTCTTTGGTCATCTTGAGCTAGATATCTTGTGGGTACTTCAAATTCAATACTTCAAAGTCAACTCATTATATTTCTTGCAAAATTTCTTACCTCTTCTGAACTTCTCTGTTATTATCAAGGGTACTATTGTCCTCCTAGTCACTTGGGCTTGCAATATTGGTATCATCATTGACTTCTCACTTTTACTCATCCTACATGTCCAATCCATTGTCAAATCATTACCTTTTCTACACTGAAAACCTTCCTCCAATATATCCTGCACTATCATTTCATACAATCATGAACATACTTCAGCCCCTCATCACCACTTTACCAGACTATTATAATAATCTTCTTATTTTCTCTGTCTGAAAGCTCTCCCAATTCAATCCATCCACCACTTAGAAAAACAAAATTTTCCCAAGGCATAGCTCTTACTATCCTTCCTCTCTACCACCAACATACCCCAGTAGCTCCCTGTTACTGCTAGGATCAAATATAAAGTCCTGTTTTGCCTTTATGTCGCTTTGCAACCTGGCCCCTTCCTGCTTTTTCAATCTTATATTTCACTCTCCTTCATATACTTCCCAATCCAGCTTCCCTGGCCTGCTAACTTGTCAAACATTACACTTCATCTCCTGTCTTTGACTAGCCTTTGGCTAGTCAATCCCTCATGCCTGGATATTTTTTCTACTTATGTCTGGCTCTTACTTTCTGAATTTCCTTAAAGTTTCAGATCAAATCCTACCACCTTCAAAAAACATTTCCTGGTCCCTCTAGCTGCAAGTGTCTTCCCTCTAAGGTTATCTCCCATATGCTCTCTCTATTCTAAGTATTTATTTATTTGTCCCTCTCCTCCTTACCCACTATAAGAATGTGAATTGCCGGAGGGAAGGGACCAGTATAACCTTTCATTGTGTCCCCAGGCACATAGTAGGTACTTAAATCATTTTTGGTTGATTGACCCAAGTAACCAAAGAAGTTCTAATTGTGAATGTATTGATTGGTACCAAGGGAAATGTGAGATTATCCTCATTCTACAGTTCAAGTTGAGATACAATTCCTGATAATCTTAAATCATCCAGAACTAAAAGGTGTTTTTGAAACTTTTGTCACCCTACAATATTGTAGATTTTGTCCCATCAAAAAACACTTGCCAATGTACAGGTATTCCCTCATTTGACTCTCTGAATTACTCTAAGTAAACTTTCTTAAGTGAACAACCATGCTGGAACGGCTGACTCAGCCAAGTAGCCTGTTGGTGAAAGGGTCTGTCCTTTCCTTCTGGTTGCTACTTGTGGAAATCTCTGGCCATAGTCATTTTGACCTTTGCCAATCAGAAGGGCCAATGGAATGATGTAGCCTTGCCGTTACAGTTGTTTTACATTCTATGTAAGTCTATACCTCCTCTACACCCTTGTGAGGTAGGAGAGGACTTAAATGGAAATTCACATATTGAATATTCATTTAATATTTGTTGATCAATTGATTGAATTCTTAATTGGTGCCCAAAATTGAGACACACAAGTTATATGAAGCTGAACATAGCATCTTTTCTAATCATGTTGACATTTGGAAATTTGTGCTGCATTCCAGAGCACCATTCACTGGAAAGTAGTTGGATCTGAAATTCTCACATAATAAATGCTTCAATAATTTCAACAGAAGCCAAATCTCTAAGGAAGGCTGTGCATAATTGGTCCCATTCCCTCTCATTTCTCTCCTTTCATTTTTTTCCTCTCACTCTCCTCTCAAGCAGTTCTAAACTTCTTCACCATAACCCCTTCTATTTTGATACTTTTTCTTTAACAGCTTTGCTGAAATACCTGGACTTTTTTGTACTATGAGTGCTCTTAAAGCCAGTAAGTGAAGCCACCTGAAACAACAAAGAGTCCCTAAACCTTGTAAATTGTGGGGATCATTTTCCCAGTGCCTTGAAATTTAGGCTCTTGGACTCTCTGCCCTAATCCAGCATGAATTTAGTGCTCCAGACTGTTTCTATATTAACTGGGCCACTAGTCTAATATTCAAGATAGTTGTCATTTTATCCTACACTCCAAATATATCATAAGGTTCTCTATCACCTACTTTCTGCATGGGTGACTTCCTGTGTATTTCATATACTATGTTACTTCATATACTATGTTTATTGGGACTACAGTTATCCTTCCACATCGTGATTTTCCCCATTGTGATATCAATATATATCTGGGGTCAGCATAAGAAATTAAATGGAAATTTTGGGGGAGTTTTGTAGAGTTTGGTGAAGGCCAGCAGATGACACATATAATATATGTGTAGTATTGCATAATATTCATCTTTTAATATGATAATATTTTATATTTATCTGGTACAAAGGGAAGGCCAACAATTTTTACATGGATTTTCCAGATTGTGGAAGGTTCTACACTTCTAACCCCTGTGATGTGGAAGGGATAACTGTAGTAACCACCTTATGTCTCTTGCTTTCCAGACTTAGATTCTGCTTCCACTACACCTTACCAAAACTACACTCTGAGAGGCAACATAGCACAGTCACTAGAACACTGATTGTTGTTGTTCAACCTTAATTCTTGAAGAGGACCAATGACATCATAACTTTGGCTTTGAACTCCAGTCTTCCTGACTCAACTTCAGACACTGACACTGATTGGCTGAATGATCCTCGGAAATTCATGACCTCTCTGAGCCTTGGTTTGCCCCTCTGTAACTTGGTGATAGTAAAAAAGAATCTCCCTCATAGAGGTATTACATAAATTTGTTTTTAAATAAGATAAGCTGTACAAAGCACATGTGAAGCTTAGAGTCCTAAATAAGTGTGAGTTGTTATGACTACCACTACTGCCACCATTATACATATATAAGAGGCTTAATGGATATAGTGTTTGATTGGAATCAGGAAGACATGGGCTCACATTCTGCTTCAAACACTTTGGGCAAGTCATACCTGTTTCCTGAGTTGCAGACAATTTTCTAATAATATAAGTATAAGATATAAATGGATTGTGAACTGCCTTGGGTAGAGGAACTGACAGAATCCCAGGTTCTTGATGTAAGCATTCTTTTTTCCCCCCTACATACCAATATTTATTTATTTTGAAAATGTACTTTTTTGTAGTTCATGAAGTAATTTAATAAATTATGCCTAATCATCAATTTGATTTGGCTTTTTAAACTCCAAAGAAGAGGCCAAATCTGGGTATCAAGTGCTTAATGAAATAAATTCTCAATGTGTTCCTTATACTCCAAGGGCTTCTGGCATTGGTCCTTTGTGCTTGAGGAGGACCAAAATGGCATCCCTGTGTTGGGGTCAATGTACAATGTGTCCAACTGTGGCTGATCACATCATTATGAGTTCAGAAGGCTCTACCACACGTCAGGCACAAATAGTCCATATGAACATTTGGCTTGGAAATGTCTAAATTTGCACATCTTGAGTTTCTGCAGTAGCTTCTGGCGTATGTTAGGGATGAAAACTGTGAAACAAATGCTGAAACCTAAACTTAAAATAGGGCAGCTAAGCGGCACGATAAATAGAGTACTGGACCTGTAGTCAAGAAGACCCATCTTTCTGAATTCAAATCTGACCTCAGACACTTACTAGCTTTGTGATCCTGGGCAAGTCATTTAACCCTGTTTACCTCAGTTTCCTCATCTGTAAAATGAGCTTGAGAAGGAAATGACGAAGCACTCCAGTATCTTTGCCAAGGAACTCTCAAATGAGGTCACAAAGAGTTAGACATGACTGGAAAACAGGTTTTAAAGCTTGAAGGAATGTTTCAGTTATGTCCAACTCTTTTTGACTCCACTTGGGTTTTCTTGGCAAACATTCTGAGTGGTTTGCCATTTCTTTCTCCAACTTGTTTTATAAATGAGGAAATAAATGGAGGCAGACAGGGTTAAGTGACTTGCCCAGGATCACAGAGCTAGTAAGTGTCTGAGACCATATTTTAACTTGGGTCTTCCTGATTCCAGGCTCAGCATGGTCCCTTGCACCACCTAGCTGCCCTAGAAGAAATGTTAGAGATGATCTAATCCAATTGACATATTTTACAAATAGAGAAACTGAGTGATTATAGCACAGAGAAGTAGAGTTGAGAATGACCTTAGAGGTTATTCCTTTATTTGGCAGTTGAGGAAACTGAGGCCCATTTAAGTGACTGGCCCAAAGTCACAAAGGTAGTAGGTAACAGAAATATTAGAATCCAAATTCTTGCCTGAGTCATACACCTGGTGGAGCTGGGGATAGAACTCTGGTCTCCTTACTTTCCTGTTTCGTGTTCTTTACATTACGCCACAATAAGAATTAAATATGGATTCTTTTTTGGACTAGACTTTGAACTGATGGAATAGGGAAATCATAATTATGTGTTGACTCCCTCTCTAAATGAAGATATGCACCTACTTTACAATTCAGTCTTAGAGTTACAAGCAACAGTGAGCAGTTCACTTACTTGCAGGCAATCATTAAGCCATCATCAAAGGCAGGCAATAAATGAATAATTTACTCACATTGTCTATATTCCCCAACAAAATATGAGTCAAGCACTGCAATTTGTTGGGAAGACTGAAAGTAACCAAGGGACCTCTGTTATGGCAGCACGATTCTGGATAGGCTGAAGGGCATCTTCAAAGAAGAGAGGTGGTATCTGGGCAATGATAGCAGGAGTGTCTCAAAGTAGTAGTGGGAAGCAAGGCGTATCTCTTCTCTTCCTCCTGGTTTTGTTCATTAGGCAGGGGATGTCAGAAGATGAATGACCATAGGGAGTACCAAGAGATGCCATATATTTAGGAGAAAGCCAAGGATTAGGTAGCCCCAAAAGACAGAAAGATTGTGAGAGGATGAGGTAGAGGATTGTCTGTCAATGACCATTTATTAAGCTATTTAGCGCCAGTCATGGACATAGAAAGAAAACTCAAAAACATTGTGTGTGCCTTCAAGGAGCTCACAGTCTAATGAGCAAGAAGAGACAACATGCAACTGATGCTGCACATAAAATATATATATATATATATATATATATATATATATATATATATATATATATATATATATATATATATATATATACACAAGCTAAGTGGGAGGTAATCTCAGAAAGAAGGTACTGGGGAATGGGAAGAAATTTTTATTTTAGTTGATTGGAAGGAAATCAGGGAAGCTAAGAAGTGGGAATGAAATGGGAGAATATTCTAGAAATTAAATTCACAACCAGTGAAGTTATGAAATTAGGAAACAGTATAGTGTGAATGGAAGAGCAAGAGGGAAGGCTAGTCATAGAATACATGGACTGGAGTAAGCACATAAGCACTGGAATGTAAGCACTGGAAAGATGAAAGAGCCAACTGGTAAAGGGTTTTGTAAGTCAAACAGGATTTTATATTTGATGCTTCAGGTAACAGGGAAACATAGAAGTCTGAGTAGGGGGTGGCATGGTCAGACTTGCATTTTAGGAGGTCACTTTAGTAGTTAGGTGGAAGGGAAAGAAACCTGAGACAGGGAAATGAACCAGCAGGCAATGGCAGCAGTCCAAGTGGGAAGGAATGAAGGAGCATACTAGGGTGGTGGTAGAGTCAGAGGAGAGAAAGGATGTGTGTGTTTGTGTATGTGTGTGTGTATGTATATACTAATATACATATAGACATGCATACACGTGCACACACTTGTATACATATAATTATATGTGCATAAATTTGTGTGTATTATACATGTATATATACAATACATGTACACACGTGTGTGCATATATAGGTGTATATATGTGTGTGCGTATACACATATTTATATACATATGTGCACATAGATATGTGGATGTACATAGGCGTGTATGTATGTGCACACTTATACACATGTGCATATACATATGTATGATATACACATATGTGTATTACATGCAAGATTTGCAATGTCATGAGTACAAGTAAAGCACAAGTTTGTGAACAAAGAGCGGGGTTCCAGAGGGTACAAGAGAAAGGTCAAGCAAAGGAAGCTAGAGACTGGGGGTGTAAGGAGCAAGGAGAGAGAGCAAGTTTAGGACTGAATTCATCGTGGAGGGAATTGGCAGCTACTTCACTACTGCTTCTAACCTTCCCCCCTCCGCCACGAATCCTGAATACCTCATTTGGCTGTGGTTACCTAAGTCAGGCAGTGCTTAGGAGAAAGTCTTCCCTGGTCAGAAACAGGAATCTTAGGAGGTGGGAGTGGGTGGCAGTCAGGAGCTAAAAAGAAAGTGAATTGCTTACTCAAGGGCCAAAAAGCAGCACTGGAGAAGATGTTGGTACCTGGGGAGAATATAATAGGAGAGATGGGTCACTGTTTCATGTTTAAAATATTTGTCAGTTGGTCATTATGAGTTTTTCATGTTTTAAACATTTGTTTTATGGTAGAGGAAAAAAATATTGTAATTCTATATATAATATGCCTTGTATGCTCATTATCTTGCTAAAGTAGATCCTCTTAATCCTTGTACGGGACTCTCTGGGCATGGGCTATGCCTAAGCATGATTTTAGAGGCATTCCCCAAGTTAACTCTGGAGTGCAGACATAATAAGACAGAGAGTAAAAGAAAAGTCTGTGGTTAATCTGAGTTATATGTTTTTATTGTTAATATTTTGATAACTGTTTTTGGTATAATTGGGTTCCTTTGTAATCCTATGTCATTTATGCATTTAAAAATAGTGTTCTGAGAAGGGGTTCCTAGATTTCAAAAGACTGCCAAAAAAAAAGTTAAGAATTCCTGATTTAGAGCTCCCCAGAATTGAATCAAGTTTCTGTAAACTTAGAGCTGAGTACCCTTGGCAGAAAGAAGGCTTCCTAGTTAGATGTGCTTACTCTTCAGATGCTATTGATCTCTAGGTAAACCACTTTTTTTTCTGTCATCCTAAAGCTACTAGAATGAGGTGTTGGCTTGCTAAAAATGAAAGTTAATAGAGGTGTGGGTACAGCCTAGAAGACTTGGGTAAGGGAGTATGGCAGGTGAGACAGACCATGGTGCCCACATTTAACATTATGGGATAAAAATCATGTAACCCAGAATGTAAGCTATTTTAGAGATGATCTCATTCAAACCCCTTAATTTTTAGATTGGGCAATAGAAGCCCAGAGAATTTTAAATGACTTCTATTTATGTTGACATACACACACACACACACACACACACACACCACACACACACACACACTCTTATGCACATGCACACGTCTATATATATGCAGACACACATACACTTACATATGCATACACATATGTATACATACATATACATGTTTATGTCTCCCTTGCTAGAATACAAGCTCCTTGAAGACAGGAATTATTTCTTTATTTTCTTTTTTCCTTAAATCCTAGCATATTGCCTGACACCTAGTTAGTACTTAAAGGCACAGTGACTGATTTTTCCCAAACCCAATGACTTATTTCTATGTTTATTTTAAGCATCGTCTTCACTCTATTCCTACTCTGCTTTATCTGCCCAAATAGCTGTGTTTTACTTTCCTGCTTCACTAGTTACACCCTATGCAACCTTAATGTTTTTGTAAATGTATCATTAAAAAGACAAAAAAGAGATCTAGAGAAAGCTCTATTTAAATGCACGAATTTGTGATGGGAAAATAGAATGCCCTCACTTACCTGTATGGTAATGAGCAGTTTCATGGTGTACTTATTTCCTGGTTTCTTCAAGCAACACTTTAAATAATTTCTTAAATTTTGCTTCCTGGCAGAACAAAGTACTTTGCATATCTAAAGGGACTTGCTGCTTTTTGATTAGCAAGCAGGATTCCAAAATGAACACGTTTGTTTCAAGCCTGTGAAAATTACTTTGGGGAAAAATACTCAAATACATGATATTGATACTATTTGTTTCTGTTAACATATTACTAGAAATATTTGTTTCCATTTTCCCTGCTTTGCTTCATTGCTCTAAATCTCCCATAAATCCTTTTGTTTGACAGTAATTTCCTAATGCTTTAAGATATCCTCCATCTATCCATCTCCTGTGCCAAAGCAAGTGACAGTACATCGATTTTTTATTTTTTTAATTCTAAATTCAGTTTATTTTATTTTCTATTCCAAATTCTATCCCACTCTATCTCCCATCAATTGAGAAGACAAGAAAAATGAAATCAATCACAAATATGTAGAAATATGCAAAAGAAAAGTCTTTCTTAGCTATATTCTAAGAATTATGTAAGACAAAGAAATAGAAGAAATCATACCTCAATGTATACTCTGAATCCATCCGTTCTCTTTCTGGAGGTGGATAACACATTTCAAGAGGGTTTTTTTTAATTTTTCTGTTTTTATTTTGTTGTTGTTGTTGTTGGTCTTTTGGTGAGGCAATTGGGGTTAAGTGACTTGCCCAGGGTCACACAGCTAGTAAGTGTTAAGTTTCTGAGGCTGGATTTGAACTCGGGTCCTCCTGACTCCAAGGCCAGAGCTCTATTCATTGCACTACCTAGCTGCCCCAAGAGTGTTTTTTTTTGTTTGTTTTTAAATCATGATTGGTCATTGTGTAGATTAGAGTTCCTAAGTCTTTTGCAATTGATCATCTTTACAATATTCATGCTACTGTGTAAATTGTTTTCTTGATTTTGCTCATTTCACTTTGTATCAGTTCATTCAAGTTTTGTAGGTTTTTCTGAAACCATCTCCTTCATCATCTAGTATAGTATTCTGTTACATTCACACACCATAACTTGTCCAGCCGTTCTCCAACTGATGTGCATCCCCTCAGTTTCCAATTCTTTGCTACCACAAAAAGAGCTTCAATAGATATTTTTGTATGTATGGGTCCTCTTGCTCTTTTCTATCTCTCTGGAGAATAGAACTGATAGTAGTATTACTGGGTCACAGGGTATGTAAAATTTAATAGCTTTTTTTTTGCTGGGGCATAGTTCCAATTTGCTTTCCAGAATGGTTGAACTAGTTCACATGTCCACCAACAGTACATTAATATGCCTATTTTCCCACATCCTCTTCATTGTTTATTTTTTTTATTTTTGTCATCTTATTTATTCTGATGAGTGTAAGATGGTACCCCAAAGTTGTTTTAATTTTAATTTCTCTAATTATTAGTAATTCAGACCATTTTAAAATATGGTTATTGATAGTGTTGACTTCCTCTTCCTCTGAAAACTGCCTTGGGGAATGGCTCTTTTTTTTTTTTAAGAAAATTTGATCTAGTTTTTTTTTATGTTTTAGAAATGAAACCTTTTGTCAGAGAAATTTGCTATCCTTTTTTTCTTATTTTCCTGCTTTCCTTTTAATTTTAGCTGCATTGGTTTGGTTGAAATGTACATTGTTTTAAAAAATGCAAATGATCTTACTTCTAGAGTTGTAATTAGAAAGTTTTGCACCTAGGGCTATTATCATGGGCACCTGAGCACGTGCCCTTAGCAAGCTGTTTATTCAAGTATTCAAGCTGTGTAGCAGGTTGGAATAGGGGAGATGCTAAACTCAGTTAACATTACTATTTTGCCTAATTGGACTTACTAATCTGGTGCTAAGCACTACAGTTTTGGTACTGTATATGGACTGTATATTTTGTACTGTATATGTGCCAGTGTGGCTCTATAAATTTGACAACCTGAGGCAAAGCACCTTCTACTCTGCCCTAGTTATGGTTCTATTTATTCCCACAAGTAAGAGTTCACCTTGTTCAACACCATATCGTTTGACAGATGAAGTAACTAAAACCCAGAGAAGTCTCAGTGTCTGTCTGTCTGTCTGTCTGTCTGTCTGTCTCTCTCTCTCTCTCCTTATCTCTCTCTGTCTCTGTCTCTGTCTCTGTCTCTTTCATCTACCAGTTACAGAACTTTGAATATAGACATTTACACATATAATATATATGTATATATATTTATTTTACTCTTTATTCTCAGTGCCTTTGCAAGTATATACAGTCAACATTTTCTCAAATGGAAAAACAGGTGCCTTGCTGGAATTTAGCAATGAAATAAATGAAATTCTGCATCTAAAAAACTTCCTGGGAGGCTTGTGGACTCACCCATATGTAGCACAGATGCTAGTAATAATCCTTTGGCTCTTACAAAACAAAGCTAATTATTCTACTTTTATGCTTGATTTTTGCTTGATAAAAAGCATATTTATTATGCTAACTTACAAGAAATTAAATATCCAAGCAAAAAAACATCAAAATGATTCACTTGACTTACATTTACCGTGGAGAGTAATTATTTTGGAGCTAAAAGCTACTGGCCATCTTTAAAACTTGTTTTATTGATACCTTTTTAATATTTCAACTCCTCAAAACTCCACAAGTGTGCATACACACACACACACACACACACACACACACACACACACACACACACACTCCCCTCTCCCTTTTAACAAAGAAATGCAATAACAAATGAAATCAACAGGTGAGCCATATTTAACAATGTATTCCTCATTCTACACCTATAGTCCAGCATTTCTCTGCCAAGGAGTAGGATGTATATATTATTCAGTATCAGCCTTCTGAAATCAAGATAGATGACTGTTTTGTCGGAGTTACTGTGAGGCAGAATTAAAACATCTTTCAAACTTTTGTCTTGTTTATGATTATATTCTTCTCATGCTAGTAGAATGTTACTGCTACAGTATTTTTGAGATGCTCAGTATATACTCAAATAAACAACAAGTCTTATCAGATTATAAGGTCCAGGGAAAATTTTCCCTTTTAGCTTGCCTACAAATGGAGATTAGTGGATAAAGTGCCAGGTCTGGAATCAGGAAGACCTGAGTTCAAATCTAATCTCAGTCACTCACTACCTGGGTGACCCTGGGCAAGTCATTTGACCTTTGTTTGCCTTAATCCACTGGAAAAGGAAATGGCCAACCACTCCAGTATCTTTGCCAAGAAAACTCCATGTGGGGTCAGGAAGAGTTGGACACAACTAAATGATTGAGCAACAGTACATCTTCTTATGGGTCAGAGGGGGAGGAATGAATAAAGAGAGAGTTGGGAGAACAAATAAGTAATAGTATCTTGGCAAGACAAAGGGCTAAGTACTTAATTTTCCTGGCTACAGTTAGTATTTAGCAATATTCTTTACTCAATACTAAATGTAGCAAAGGGTCATTATGACAGGAGGGTAAAAAATAGGATTATAATTTTAAAATGTCCTAACCCCTCTATGTCATCTCAACTGGAACATAAACAGCATGTTCCAGAAATCTTAGTGAAGTTTTATACTTCAGTAGCTTTTTTTTAAGTTATTAAAGCTTAAACTACACTAACTCTTTTGGAATACTCAGTATAAAATAAATATAAATTTTCTCAAATGAGAGGAACACTGTAGCGTAATAGAAGAAAAGGAATGTCCTTGAAGTTAGAAGACCAGGCTTCAATTTCCCGCTTTGTTACTTTGTGTACCTTAGGGAAAAATCACTTAAACCCTTCTTTGAAGGAATGAATAAGTGAACAAACAAATGAATTAAGCATTTATTTAAACACTTACTAGGTGCAGATCTTTGTGATAGACTAAGGATACAAATAGAAAAGTAAGCTAGTTCTTGCTGTCAAGACTGTAGTGGGAGTGATTACATATTTGAAAGATTTCAGTGGTAAGTCAGATGGAAAGGTTCTATAGTTTTTAGGGTAGGGAGCAGTAGATGGTATTGACTCTTGATTAATATCATTTCCACTGATCAAACATATTTCTGATGTAGAACTGTTAGACAGTGCCAAGGACTTAGACGGCAAACACTTTCTTGTCTATCTCCAGGAACTGACTAGCACCTGTAGGAATAATTTCTAGGTCGTGTCTCCACAGATGTTTCTTCATGATGCTGAAGGCACTGAACTGGAGCCATCGCTATTCCCTGGTCCTTGTGTTTACTGAGGTGTGAAGTGGAGACAATGATATTGTTACTATATTACCGACAGTGTTGTTATAAGTATCAGAAGAGACAATGTATATGATGATGCTTTGTAAATATAAAGTATCATATAAATATCATCTATTGATAATCATAAGCACTGCTATGTTTCTGCATATAGAGATGGCTTATGGTAGAGGCTATAAATCCAATGTAAAGAGGCTGGATCAGTAAAGGCACTGATCTAATTAATTCTTCCAATTTCACTGATACGGTTTCAAAGCCTCAGGTTGTCCCGTAATAAGTTGACTGATACTTAAAAGGATAGATTATTGCTAGGGTTGCTGTCCCTTTTTTGCTTTATGAAAGCATCATAATTAATTTCAGCAAATACTAGTACTTATTATCTTCTGCTCTGGCTCTAAGTGTCTTCTGTATAGCTTGGCAACAGCAACTGGTCCTCAGGAGCTCCATCCAATTCCTGTTTAACCTAGGAGTTGTGTCTTGTCTTGAGAGTTGCTTCATTCTCACCTTGGGGTATATTTCTGATGGCAACAGATGAAGGAGAAAAAAATTCTCCTTTTGAATATGGTCATAACCTTGTGGTTCCCCACAAGTCAGATAGGAGGGATTCTAGAATCCTCTAAATTCTCTGGTTAATGTGTCCAGTAACCTGCTGCAGACAGATCTAGATCAAGAGACAGATAATGATAGATAGAGGGATAGGTAGAAGATGGATGAACAGATAGATATTTCAATAATTGTTAACTAGGTTAAGGATCAATGAACATTAGCTGGTTGCTGAGTTGAGCATTAAGCATCATTTTTGGATATGTGGTGCTGTCAGAATAAATGGGTCTATCTTTTCTGGAAAAAAAGCAAACAAACTTGTCCTCCAGGAATAATTTTAGTATTTTGAGGAGCCTATTATAATTTCTCATCAACCCTGACAAGGTTTAACTATCTCCCAAAGCAGGAACAGATTAGAGCTTTTGCATGATATATGATGATGGCACCATTTTGGGGAGGAGGGGAATGGAAAGAGCTGTTGGAAAGACCTACTGCCTGTTGGGATTAACTTTAGGGAGGGAGCCTAAGATTGGTCATTGCCTTAATGACTTTGGCAGTAAAGGTATTCATTCAAATCTCAAATAGTTTGCAAATGATCATTTTTTAAAAATCTCATACTCATTCAGAAAATGGATTTATTTTTCAGCACAAAAAAGACAATAAAACCTTTCTCTAAATGAAGAATGTCCTTCATGCTTCAGTTTAACATGAGTTAGTGTTTCTCTTCTTCATGTACTACCTATGTTACATGAGATTTCTTTGCTATCTAGATGACTAAATACCTCTTTTTTTTTTGTCTGCACCAACTTGGAATCACACCAACAGATGTAAACATCTTCTTTCATTCTCCCCACTCCCACCACATTTTGCCAAATCTTTTCCACAGTACAATTTTCATTTTTTACCAGCTGCAGCTATTCCCTGACCTGTGCTTCCATCTAGAGCCAAGTGCATTAATTTCAGTATTTTGTTCTTATTTTAAAAAGGGGGGAAAGAATTCCAAATAACCACAAATTAAATTTATGTGTACACTATATATATAGATATAGATATAGATATAGATATAGATATAGATATAGATATAGATATAGATATAGATATAGATATAGATATAGATATATCTATATAGATATATATATACACATATATGTATGTGTATATATATATGTATATATATACACACATATATATACATATATACATATATATATACACATACATATATGTGTACACTATATATATAGATATAGATATAGATATAGATATAGATATAGATATAGATATAGATATAGATATAGATAGATATAGATATAGATATAGATATAGATAGATATACACATATATGTATGTGTATATATATATGTATATATATACACACATATATATACATATATATGTATATATATACACATACATACATACACATACATACATACATACATATACATATATGTATATATATATCTATATCTATATATATATACACATATATATATACACATATATGTATGTGTATATATATGTATATATATATGTATATATATATATATACACACATATATATATACATATATATGTATATATATATATATACACACATACATACATACACATACATACATACATATACATATATGCATTTTTACAAATATTCCATTAACTGATGGTCATTTATGTGCATGGCTGCTTAAAGTAAATACTATGTATGCCCTTTTAATGTTAAAGACTATTCCTGGCATTTCATAGAACTGTAACCTTGTTTAGGATATCTGAAATTTCCATATGTATGGTCCTCTGGAGAGAGTAAAATAAATAACAGATGTAGAGATTATCAGTTGCTGTTAAATGTTTGACAAAAACAGACTTTCATGCCAGTGTTTTCCCAATGGGGCTCTTTATTTATTTTAATCTTCCAAACCCATATGAAGTAATTCCAACAAGAGAGAACATATACTTTACTTCCTTGATATTTTCTTTCTATGTCATAAAGTGTCTTCATTTTCTTGAGGGTTAGTAGGATGAATTCCCTTCAGGCCATCATTTTATTCCTGAGAAATGAGATTAGGTTAGCATATATAGCATTATTATTTTACCTAGTGGATCTGCAAGGTTCATGCAGGAGTGTGTGTTCATATGTAAATGTATTTGTGTGTACATATGCCAAATATACCCACATGTTTCTACATATGCACATGTACATGTTTATACACATGTAGACACTTGCAAGGTCTAAATACACATCCATTCGTGGACCGTGTAGGTATGTACGTGCGTGTGTACACACGCACACGCGCACACACACACACACACACACATATATATATATATATACACTCATACATGCACAGATACATGGATACACACAATACTCCAATTGCATGGGTCTTTCTGGTGCATATTTATATGTATATGTATGGGATGTTATACATACACATACACATGCATATATAAGGTATATGATACATACATATATATATATACATATATGATATAGTGTATTATAATTAGCATCTGCATCCTAGAATTGTGAGGATCAAATGAAATTATATCTATAAAGCACTTAAAATAGTGCCCAACATGTTCAGATCTACTGAGTGGTCGTGCAGTCTTGAGAAGGTCACCTCTGCTCCAGATTTAAAGCTAAAAGGAGATACTGGATATAATCTGGCATGGCAACCTTCCCTCCTCACCACATACCCATTTTATAGATGGGAGAACTGACATTTAGGGAAAGTGACTTGCCCTAATCCCATAGAACTGGGTTTCAGTCCCACCCTTTCATATATTCACACTGGAGTTCCATAAATATCCTATTTTAAAGCCCTACCATGGTATAACATTGATCTTGGCTATTCTAAGGTTAGATCTGTCATTTCCTGCAAAACTGAAGAGAACTTGACTTTGGACACAGCAGTAGATATGTCCAAGGACCAGCCAGTTAAGTTTGGAGAGGTGTACCATCAATGTTGGATACCATGTGATAAATTTTTTGGTTTTAGCAAAAAGGCTTGTATTATATATTGGTGGGAAAGTATACTCATATGGATGAAATAATAAAGTCCTGCAGTAATTAAGATACTGGTAAATATAGCAATAGGGATTAGAGTTAGACTTTGATACAGGGAACTCTTAGGTGAGGAAACTCCCTCTACCGATATATCTTCACAATTTCTTTATAATTTATAGTCTTAAAAATTGTCTAGAGTAGAGATGTCAGACACATAGCCTGCAAGATTCCTAAGTGCAATGTTAATCAGATTCAAACATAACTGGGAAACAGTTAACAAAATAAGTAAATACATTTTAAAAAAGAAATATGTAAATGTGAGACTTTCTAAATTAATATCAGGCCTATAGGGATCCCTACATACAGATAAATGTCCTCAGTTTTTTTGTTTGTTTAATATCCCTGGTCTAGAGCTCTGAGAAGTTAAATAACTTGGCCAGGATCACGCAGATAGTATATACACATACTTGCATAAATATACAATATGCACACATGCATAAGTGCATATACATGCATATTTATATACACATGCGTGCACATATGTGTGTATGCATGGATGAATTGTTTATGTATGTACGTGTGTATGCATATATGCCCACGTATATATGCACATGCACACATATATGCACATATTCATACATATACACATTCTGTGTATCCAATTTATTCTAAGAAAGAGACAAACAAAATTGGGTATGTGTGTCAGTTTAATTTCTCTCAAGCTGGCTTGACATGCATTGCATCGGAGTTCAGTCCAAAACTGGTCCTCCCTAAGGGGGCTATTTCAGAACTGGCTTGTTTTCGGTTTTGGTGGTGCAGTGTTACATACCCTTTCAACAGAGGCTCATATCAACCCGCCATCATTCTACCAGATTACTCCCAGCCTCCAAATATCTGGGCAGGGATATCTCTACCCAAGCCTGAATAGGATAAAATCAGTTCAAGTTTGATTTGGGTTTGATCAAGATTAGAAGATTCAATGTAGTCTCATTATCAGAGATGTCCTTCAGAAGAACTTTGAAGCAGAAGGCTGGCAGGGTGGAGCTCTGAGTCTTTAAGACACAGATTACCAAAGGAAATAAATAATTTTTAACAATACACGTGTGTATACATACATATATGTGCATGCATATACACATACACACATGTACACATGTGCACCCACACAGTCAGAAGTGAGACTTGAACCTCTGTCTTCTTGGCTTTGAGGCCAGATCTTCATCTATCATAGTCAGCTGTCTCTCCTATATAGGAAGGAGATTTGAACTTGAACCTTATAGGTGTTTAGTATATATTTTATAAGAATCTGTGAAATATGTAAAAGGTTAGAAGGGGCTCAGAGTCTACCAACTTGGCATCCTTGATGATACTCTCATCTGTGAAAGGCATACAGACCTGCAACATCTGAAGCAAGGGAATTTTCAGTTAGATATCTGACTTCAATCCACACTCTCAGTGTCTAGAGTTCTCATCCATCCCATGGCAGATGGTGGTTTTTTCTTTCGTTGAAGAAATTACTGGAAAACCTGACTTGAATACTTCCATCATTTCAATGCCCAGGGCTCACTAGGTTGCTTTGTTATTTAAGCAGAACACTAAATGCTGGAGAAAGTGATCTTCCCTAAGAGATGAGGCTGTTTAAGCCATCAGCAACAAGGGCAGCAGGAACAGATGGAGGCCTTTTCTATCAGTGTCTCGTGTTAAGGAATAAGCTATTTCGAATTTAGTGCTTTGAATGATTGGTAGTGAATAAAATACTTAAATCCAGCTATAAGGAGAGATCTGTAAGTCATTGCCAAATGTATTACCAGAATTAAAAAATAAAGGACATGTGTCTATAACTTATGCTTACATAATTGTTGGTGTGTTGTCACCTCCATTAGATGGTGGGTCCCTGGAGGGCAGATACTGGTTTTAATTTTCTTTGTATAGCAGTAATAATAGCTAGCATTCTAAGATTTACAAACAGAATTTAGCACATTTCATTCCCTTAACTACCTAGAGAGATAGGTGCTATTATTATTATTCCTATTTCACAGGTAAGGCAACTGAAGCAGGCAGATATTAAGTGACTTGCCCAAGGTCATATAGCTAGTAAAAGTCTGAGGCTGGATTTGAAGTCAGATTTTCTTGATTCTACTTTTCTTTGTTCTATCCTATGAACCACCAAGCTGCCTCCCCAACTGCCCCTGTTTGGTATAGCTCCTAGAACAAAGTTAGTGCTTAATAAATGCACCTTGACCTGATTTGTTTTGACTTGTGGTAAATTTAGGTCATTATATTAAGATTTCTGTGACAAATTGACTAACCTATTTGAGCAAGGGAAGAAAGGGGATGTCTATGGTGGATTATCTGTCTTGCTGAATTATCTTTTGCTGATTAGAATCATTGCTTCAGATGAATTATGCTGTGTTAAGACAATTGCATTTTTCTATTTTTATTTCGTTGCTTTTTAAAAGGTATTTCCTTCTCAACTTATGCTAGTATACTCAGTGTTCTATTGAGATCAAGAGGCAGGGGTTAACAGTGGATTTTAATCATACCAGTGATCAACAATCATCACCATCGCCATGGTCACCACCATGACCCCCACCAAAGGGCATAGTGGATGGAAAGCTGGCCTGGAGCCAAGAAGATGGAGTTGAAATCCCACCTTTGACATATCCTGGAAAATTGTTTAATCTCTCCATGCCCTAGGCAACTCTCTGATACTTTTAGTTGTAGAGAAGTACTTACCTACAGTGGTAGAAGTTTCCTCATAGGTCCAGTTCCTATTCCCTATTAATGATGGCAATAATAATAATAGTATTTCAAAGCAATGTTGCCTGACACCTATCAATTATTCCATCATCCAGAAAAAAAAATCAGTTTATGAGCTCATTAGTAGAGAGCAATTTAGAATTTTGACCAATACACTCCTACTTAGTTAGTTATATGATGGGATCAAATAGGGTCATATAGGTTGCCCTGGGAAACTAAACTTCTTATAACATTATTTCTATAAGAATAATGCATTCAGAATGACAAATAACTACCTAGAAATGAAATTTTTTCGGACTACTCTGTCATTCACTCTGTTCAACTTTCTTTTTTTTTCAAATGAACAAGCATTTATTTTCACTTCCTTTCCCTTTACCCTTATCCAAATTGAAAATAAAAAAGAAGAAAAACAAATCCCAATAGTCAAACTAAACAAATTCCCGAATTAACTATATCCAGTAATGTATGTCTTGTTAGGCAACTGTTTCATTCTTCTGTCTGTCAGGAGATGGGTCAAATGCTTCATCATTGGTCCTTCATCATGTGGTTGGTCATTGAAATGATCAAAGTTCTTACGTCTTTGAAAGAGTTTTGTCTTTAAGTGGGCCTGCCTATACTATACTTTTGTAAAGGATCTAAGTGGAATGAGTAAAGCAAAGCCCATAAGTAGGAGAGGCTACTGGAGTCCTTATTCAAGACTCCAAACAGAGAAGTTACTGAAAGGAAGAAATTCCTTGCTTAACACCTAGTTAGCAATAAATTCAAAAAATACTTCTGATATTTCAGGCTGGATTAAGCTTTCCCCCCATCCTATGTAACTCTTCCCCTCCTCCCCAAGGTCTCAGTCTTGCATCTTTCTACCTCATTCAACTAGGCACACTCATTTTATAGCTTGATCTGGGGACAAAAGTTCCTAATTATAGTACAGTGATATTGACCTACCTGGAAATTACAACTGAAAGTGAAGAAATTATATTAAATGTTGGCCATTTATTTAATTAATGACTAAGGATTTTAGAAACCAGTAATTTCAAGGATATAGAAAACTCCTACCAAAGCAGGTTGTGAAAGCTTTAATTCATAATACTAGCTTTGCTTAGTGTGCTGAGGGATTGAGTTTCCCAGAGACATACAGCCAGTATGCATAGACGATCGTACTCTAACCCACGCCTTCTTGTCTTTGAGGTTAACTCTTTTTGCTTTAACTTGGCCCTCTCAAATAATAGAAAGCAATTAAAAAGCATTTCGTAAATAGCTATGGTGTGTGAAGCACTGCGAATACAACACTGAACAACACTGAAGTAGGTCCTGCCCTCAAGGAGCTTATATTCTATTTGCAGAAGACACACACACACACACACACACACACACACACACACACACACACACACAAAGTGTGCACACATATGTATGCATATAATTTTCAAAAGCTATATGTATATGTACACATGTGTATATATATATATTTATACATGTGTAGACATGTGTGTATATGTGTGTGTGTGTGTGTGTGTGTGTATGCATGCAGCTAGGTGGTATAGTGGATAGAGCACCGGGCTTGGAATCAGGAAGACTTATCTTTGTGAGTTTAAATCCAACAGCCTTAGACATTTACTAACTGTGTGACCCTGGGCAAGTCACTTAACCCTGTTTGCCTCAGTTTCCTCATTCACAAAATGAGTTGGAAAAGGAAATTACAAACCACTTGCCAGGAAAACCCCAAAATGAAGGCACAAAGAGTCGGAAACGACTGAAACAACTGAACAACAACATTGTGTGTGTGCATATGTGTATGCATGTGTATGCATATATGTGTAAAATGATTTGATGGGAGATGCATTAGGAGAAAGAAGGTTCCCCCTCAATGAAATAAAATAAAGGTGAGGTAAAAAATTCAAAGCCTGAGAGACAGCTTGAACAAATCCACAGAGAAAGAAATGGAATTTTGCACATGTATCATGAGGCCAGTTTGTCTGCAATGTAAAAGTATATGAAGGGGACTAATTTTTAATAACCCTAGAAAAGTAGACGGGAACTCATCTGTGAAGGGCTTTAAATGTCAAAATAAGGAGTTCGCTTTTTCCTGTAGAGACAATAGGGGTCCACCTGAGCTTTTTTGCATAGGGAAGTGTCATAGTTAGATCTCTGTTTTAGGAGTATTACTTCGGCAGAACTGTGGAAGGATGAATGTGGGTGGGTGGGTGGGGTAGATTGACTTGTGGCAGGGAAGGCTGTAGTAGTCAGCCTGGCTGGCCATAGATCTCCTGGCAGTTGTCCAGGTGAAAAGTGATGAGGTTCTCAATGAACATCTTGGTAGTGCTATTTGAAGGAGATTGTAGATGCAAAAGACCATGGAGATAGAACTGCCAATACTTGGCAGCTGGCTAGTTACAGGAATTGAAGGAGAGCAGCTCTTCAGTTAGGAATAAGGGTGATTGGAAAAATGGTGGTTCCCTAGTCAGAATACTGTGAACATAAAGAAAAGGGAGAATTTAAGGTGAAAGGTAATGAGTTCTTTTTTGGACATGCTGAGTGCTTACAGGATTTCCATTGGGAAATTTCTCATGTGCAGCTGGTGGTGCTAGAATGGAGCTTTAGAAGTCAGACTGGGGCTGGATATGTAGTTTTGTGAGTCAGATGTATGAAGATGGTAATTGATCCAGAGGGAGCTGATGAGATCACTGAATGTATAGAGTGAGGAGAAGGCCCAGCTGCCATTTATGCTGCACTTTAAGATTTGTAGAGTAATTTATCTACTGTGGGCTTATTAATCTCCCGTAACCCAGTGAGGTAGGTAATGCATGCGTTTTATTCCCATTTTGCAGATGAGGAAACTGAGACTGACAGGTTAAGGGAACTTTGCCAGTTGAGTGATGGATAGGATTTAAAGTTGTCTTCTTGTTTCCAAGTCCCATGCTTTATCTGCCATACCACAGCTAGCTGCAGCAGTAGTAAATGCAGTCTTGCCTTTTGCAGTTTAAAAAGAAAAAGAAAGGGCATCCCTTTTAACAAGTTCTATTGATGTTGTCCATTATATTTGACCTGCCCTTTGCTATTAACATTGTCTTCACTTTTGTATCCTAGTGGTTAATGTTGTTCTGGCCTGATCCGCTTTGTACCACTCCATACAAGTCTTCCCATATTTCTTTGAATTCTTCATAGTTGTCATTCTTTGTGGAACAATAGTATTCTATTATATTCATACACAGCAAGGTTTTCTGCCATTTCCAAACTGTTAGGCACATATTTTTCAATATCTTGCTAGCAGAAAAAGTGTTGCTACTATCACTTTTGTATTTATTGCTACTGACCTTCTCGGTGATATAAGGGCAGCTGGGTGGCACATTGGATAGAGTGTCAATCCTGGAGTCAGGAAGACCTGAGTTCAAATTTGGCCTCAGACAGTAACTGTGTGACCCTGGGCAAGTCACTTAACTCAATCAGCCTCAATTTTGTCATCTGTAAAGTGAGCTGGAGAAGGAAATGACAGATCACTCCAGTCTAAGATTGTAGACTACACAGTAGGTGTGAATTTCCATTCTTACAAGGAGTTTCCTGATCTCTGATTCTAAGTAAAAAATACATAGATAATAGGATAAAAATATCAAATTAAGGACAGATGTTGAGAATAAAAATATACTTTATATCTTGTGGGGTAAGATTTAAGGAAATTCTCTCCGGGGTGGAGAAGTTTTTCATGCTTAGACTTGGGAGGATAGGAGTGAAATGTCCGGTCTTCTTTATTGACAGTTTCATAGAGAAGGTGAAATTAGAGAAGCTATTCAAAGCCTTTTTGTGAGCTTCAGTTTGAAAGGAGTCTAGTTCAGGGCAGGCCAGGGTGATGTAGTGCAAAGAACACAGAATTACTTTAGTTCTTCACCCATTTTTTTGACCTCTGTCTCCCCTCTGTTTTCCTATTCCAACAGAGTTGGGGCTTAACTCTCTGTCCATTCTCACCTCCATGCCAAGACATCTTAATGGTGTGTGTACCCTGCTAGCCAAGGTTCTCATGGTAGCCCCAGTGTCTCCCTATGACCTCTAGGGGAAAAAAAAAGAAACAGAAATTCTCTATTTTTAAAGTTGTCTTGTAATTTCCAGGCTTACTGAATTTGAGTCAATTAACCAATTAACCAATAAGCATTTATTAAGTACCTGTTACAGGACTGTGCTAGGCATAGGGAATACTAATACAAAGGATGAAAAAATCTCCACTCTCAAAGATTTTACATTCTTAAGGGGAGGCAACAGGTATATGCTACAATAATAAATATGAAAATAATAGGGACAGAGATTAAGCTTGTGGTTCATATGCAGTAATATAAAAAGTAATCTCCTTGAGGGTACAAACAGTTCATCTTTTTGTTTGTTTTGTCTTTTTCCCTCTAGCAGCCTCACTCAGGGGCTGGGAATGCTTCCCAAGTGCTAGCTGATTGATTGTGGTATGAGGCTCAGTAAAATACAGGGTGGTTACTTTTATCTGCTTTTAATAATCACACACATGGTGGGTGGGAAGGGAGATTTAAAAAAAAAACAACTTCGACTATTTTGTTGGGTGGATGAAGGCCTGCTATTTAATAGGAATTGCTTTTTACAACCCTTTGGGCTTGAAACACATCTTCATACATGCATAAAAGGCCTGCATGAAAGGCATACAGCAGAGCTTGTGTTCATAAGGAAGTCGTAGAAATGAGTAAGAGGAAAGACAGAGGGTTTGTAAGGAATAAGAACAAGAATTCTTCCCCTTGGGAGTAAGAAGGGAGATCTAAATTGAATTAAACTGAGGATAAAAATGGAAGATTTTGAGCGTGTCTGTCAGGGTTTCTGAACACCTGCTGCAATTGGAAGCCACTAACACAGCGTTTCTCAGTAGATACTGACGATAGAGACAGTTTGTGAGGGTTAGTAGAGTGAATAGCAGCTGCAGCTGACAGTGGTCTTAGCAATGTAGAGCTAGCCCCTCCCCGTGGTGGCTCGGAGC
The DNA here is from genome assembly GCF_003287225.1 of Phascolarctos cinereus. Classification (NCBI taxonomy): domain Eukaryota; kingdom Metazoa; phylum Chordata; class Mammalia; order Diprotodontia; family Phascolarctidae; genus Phascolarctos; species Phascolarctos cinereus. Next base: position 244,672,823 of record NW_027555514.1, read on the forward strand.
TATAGCATTGAACAGGGAGAGCCATCTCCCACAGCCTGCCGGGCCAGGGCTTCAGCTCATCCTCTTGTCAGTGGGTGGCTTCTATAATGTAGAACCTTCCCCTGCTAACAGCCAGCTTCACACCAGGGACCTAGGATCCCTGGACCTCTCAAATTCGAAAGGGTGCCCCAAAGCATGATCACATTCACCTTGAGAACAAACTTTTTCACCAACTCATTAAATGCATAAGTGGCATTTCAAAACCTAAAATAAATCTTTCCTAGACGGTACATAGGCATTAACACTCATATATATGGCAGCTGGGGCAGAGATTTCCGTGAGTTCTTTTTTCCCCACCTCAAATTCCACAACTACAGGTTGCTACCATAGGGCTCAAAGGTAGAGAGGACCAGCAACAGAGTCATTTCCTTTTTATAGGTCTACAGACTCCTCAGTCCACTTCTTGCCAAGTGGTCAATAAAGGAGCTACTTTAAAAGAAGCCAAGGAAGCTCTGCACACTTTCTATGCAACCCCGGTTACAAAAAACATTCTGTTTTATGAGGTTTTAATCCTACCCCAAAGAGGGATTTATTCATTTTTGTTTTATAATAAGCAGAAAAGAAAGATGGAAGAAAACCTAGCAGCTTAAGAAGTAATTTCTTTAAAATTCAGCCTCCTCTGAATGGCTAGATTTAGCAGGACACTGAAGTACATTGGATTTATGACACTTTTCAATATTTATCTTTAGCTCCACAGAGGTTGTACTCTCTCTAAGCTTAGCTAAGCTTAGACATCTTTGGCTTTCAGTCTAAGTAAACCTAAGTCCTCCCTTGTCTACCCCTTACTTCAATAAAACATCCTTAAACTGGGGAAGAACTATGCTAGACAGTTCACTTTGCTTTACCATCAAGCAACAGAAGAACTAAAAAACAGTAACTCTGAAAGAAAAGTTAATTCAGTGTCTTATAGGTGCAACTTATAAATGATAAAATGGGGAATATGAGGCAGGGAAAACATGTGGCTTTTGGCATCAAGCTAAAATACTTAGGTCCAGTTAAAAATGTTCTAAATCAATGCCCTTTGCTTTTTGAAGTTTTGTTTCCCTGTTTGCAAAATTATCTATTCCAGTATCTTTTTCATCTATTAATTCCTACTAGCAAGGATGTAGGAGGGGAAAGGAGGAGGGTGTCTGGGAAGTATTCCTCAGGGACTGTGAGTGGGTGGTGTTTTGTTTTGTTTAGTTTTTGTTTTTGTTTTTTGTTCTTTTTTCTTTATTTTTTTGTAATATAACTCCCAAGCTTCTGCATGTGTTTACTATGGTAGTGTAATTGATATACTCCCCTTGGTTTAGCCCACCAAAGGCTGTGGCACACTCTCCTATGAGTACATACTGAACTTTGCTTCTCCCATGGTTATCAGCTCTTATCAATCAGTCAGATTTAATTAACTTCTAGAAATGGATGTTTAATATATTGATATAGTTGATATAAAACACTTCCCCCCCAAAAAAAAAAAAGTTGTATCATACCCTTCTAGGAGGACATACAAAGTCTGGAGAAAAGTGTAATCAGTGTTAGAGATCATGTGACAAGAGGATAAATGGCAGTTCTTTGATTTTGTTTGAGTCATCAAGATGTTCCTCATTGAGATATAATGTAGCTAAAGAGTTTCAAACCTGCCTTTTCTGTGTCTACAATGTCTTTAATTCCTGATATAGACAGTACTAGTCATTAATGTTTGGAGGACACAGCTAGGACAATGATGAAAGATACATATTCTTTGGTCCTCCAAAGTTCTTGAGGTTCTCCCCTACTCAAGATGAGGGCTAGGAGACTAAGGCCAAGAATGGATTTCTATCTCCAAATGATTCTTTCTTTGGATTTTGGCTGATATATTCTTTCTTCTCTGCTGGCAGACACTTAACTCGAATTTTAATTAGATGGCTTTATACAAGCCCTGCCAGGGGGTGGTCAAGCCCTTCAAACTTTTTTTAATTGATGGATTGGTTGAAGAGGTGCCAGAGGCTTTGTTCATGCTTCAGATTTATTGGAGTGGAGATATATTCTCATCTGATAGTTGTATGAATTGACTTCCATCCTTACACCAGGTTTAGAACCCAGGAAAGAGGAAGTGGTATGGAGGAAAGAGCCCTGGACTTGGAATTAAAGAAATCATTTGAATTGCACCTCAAACATTTAATGTCTATGTGGTGATTGTAGCTTTTGGAACTTCAGTTTTCTCATCTGGTTAAGCTGTTTGGAATATTGATCGAGACAGGCTGAGTTGTCAAGTCGTCCATGGAACCAAAAGAGCTTTTTATTAAGCATGCTCATAATACTCACCCACTTTTGGGGGAAGAGCAGGGTTTTTTTGACTGCTTCCCTCTCTGAGGGAAATGATTTTCCTCCTCCTAGAGAAGGTTTGAAAGTGAAAGTAGAAAATGGCAGAGATAGGAACTCACCTTAACTCTTCCAACATTCCCTTCCAAATAACTCTAAAATAACATTTAGAATCAAATTCTGGAGTGGCAGAGCGAAAAAAGTTCAAGGTGAAACAAATTTCCAGCCCAAGACAATGTAGGAGGTTGGCAGAAGAGGTTTGTGATACTGAGGTCACGGCCAGGCCTGGAATAGCACAAGCCACTCCAAAGCAATGCCAACAGCAGGCCTTGAAGGTGACTGCGGTAGTAAACAACTTTCAGGAGATGGCAGCTTACAGATGGTAAGAAAGAGATTATAGGAGACTCTTTGCTGGTACCAGGTTCAGGACCCTACTGCATTGCCCATATGCAGTTCCAGGTCTCAGTTCCAGGGCAAACAAAAACAAACAAACAAACAAACAAACCCCAAAATAAAAAACAACAACAACAAAAAACACTAAGGCATGTGACCACAGTGGTGTAGGGGCACCAGTCGTAGTTCCTGAGTGGAGAAGAATGCTTGTGGTCACTCGCAAGGGAGCAGGAACCCTAATTTCAGATCCAGGGCCAGAAGGAGAACTAGCATGTGCAGCTACAGAGAGCAAGGTCCCTTCCTGGATAAAGGCCTGAGCATGGGCAAGGAGAGCAGAAATTATACCTCTCCTTAAATCATATTAACTTAGAAGCATTGAAAACTTACATCCAAAACTCTCTCTGAAAACAGCAGGACAAAAAAACCCTGAAGTGTGGGACAGTGTCTCCTCTACCCCAAGAGCAGAGCCCAACTTTAAAATAAAGTTAAAAGTCAAGAAATAAACTGGAAAAAAAATGAGCAAACAAACAAACAAAAGAACCAGACCATAAAATGTTACTATGGTTGCAGGAAAGATCAAGGCACAAACTCAGTAAAAAGACGATATCAAAATAGCTACAAGCAGTCTCAAAGAAAAAAAATGACAATTAGACACAAGCCCAACAAGACTTCCTGGAGGAGCTCAAAAAAGGATTTTAAAAATCAGAGAGGTAGAAAAGAATTGGGAAAAGAAATGAGAGTGATCCAAGAAAATTACAAAAAGGGAGTTAACAGTTTCGTAAAAGAGTTATAAAAATCTTGAAAAAAATAACACCTAAAAAACAAAATTGACCAAATGCTAAAAGAGATACAAAGATCCACTTAAGAAAAGAACTCTTTAAAACTTAGAATTGGTCAAATGGGGAAAAAAAGGTATGAAAGCTCACTGAATAAAATAATTCCTTCTAAATTAGGATTGGGCAAGGGGAAGTTAATGACTCCATAAGAAGTAAATAAATAATATGGCAAAATTAAAAGAATAAAAAATAGAAGACAGTGTAAAATATCTCATTGGAAAAACAACTGTCCTGGAAGTTAGATCCAAGAGAGATAATTTAAGAATTATTGGACTACCTGAAAGCCTTGGTTTTTTAAAAAAAAATGCCTGCATGTCTTATTTCAAGAAATTTTCAAGGAAAACTGCCCTAGAACCAGAGGGTAAAATAGAAATCAAAAGTATCCTCTGATCACCTCCTGAAAAAGATCCCAAAATGAAAACTCTCAGAAATATAGCCACATTTCAGAGCTCTCAGGTCAAGGAGAGAATATTAAAAGTAACCAGGAACAAACAATTTGTATATTATTGAGTCACAGTGAGGATAATTCAGTATTTAGCAGCGTCCACATTAAAGGATCAGAAAGCTTGTTGTGCTATATACTGGAAGGCAGAGGGATTAGGATTACAACCAAGAATAACTTATCCATAAAAGCTTAGCATAATCCTTCAGGGGAAACTGCAGACAATACAAAATACTTCAGAGTCTACCTGCTGAGACAAACCCAGGAACTATATGAACACAATTACAAAATAGTTTTCATACAAATAAAGTCAAATCTAAACAAATTGGAGAAATATTCATTGTTCATGGGTAGGCCAATCTAATATAACAAATGTAATATAATGTAATAAAAAAATGTAATAATGTAATAAAAATTATATTTCTTCCTAAATTAATTGGCACATGAAACAAACTACCAAAATTTATTTTGTATAACTAGAAAAAATAACAATCCAATCTGGAAGAACAAAAAGTCAAGAATATCAAGAGAATCAATGAAAACAAAATGAAGAAAGGTAGCCTAGGAATACCAGATTTCAAACTGTTAAAAAGTGGTAATCATAAAAAGAATCTAGGATTGACTAGGAAATAGAGTGGTAGATCAATAATAGAATAGATTAGTTACTATTTGACACAGTACTAATACTACCATGTCTGTATCTCAAAGAGATCAAAGAACAAGGATATGTACGAAAATATTTATGGTAGCTCTTTTGTGGATGGCAAACAACTGGAGATTGACAGGATGTCCATTAATTGAGCAATGGTTAAATAAGTTGTGGCATATGATTGGAATGGAATACTATTGTGCTATAAGAAAGCAGGATGCTTTCAAAAATTCCTGGGAAGACATATAAACTGATGCAAAGTAAAGTGAGCAGAGCCAGGAGGTCAATAATAGCAATATTGCAGAATGTTCAATTTATTCTAATCATTACAATGATCCAAGACAAAAAGGATTTATGATGAAAAATGCTATCTGCCTCCAGAGAAAGAACTGATAAAGTCTGAATGCAAATCAATGCATACTTTTTAAAAAAAATCTTTTTTTTTCTTTTTGATCTGTTTTCTTTAGCAACATGGCTAATATGGAAATATATTTTGCATGATTTTACATTTACAATCTGTATCAGACTGCTTACCTTTTTGAGTTGGTGTAGAGGAGAGGGGGATAGAGAAAATTCTGAACTCAGAATTTTCAAAAATGTATAGTTTAATTTTTTTGTGTAATTGAGAAATATTTAATATTGGAGAAAAAAGTATAAGTTTACCAAGCTTTTACCCACTTGCAGCTTGCATCTTATCTACTTATTCTTCCATGTCTCAGGAGGAATGTAGTTTTGAATGTTATTTTTTTTCTGCATCGGATACGTTGTACTCTCAATTAAGTATGTAATTTGAACCTACTCCCAGTTTGCACTGAGAAATAATAATAAATTATTTTTATTAAAGCTTAATACATTAAGCCAGTCCTCCTTATGGGTAGTTTCCCTTCTGTTCCCACGCTCAACATGAACATTCAAGCAGACAGAGTTGGCACAGATTCAAATGACCATCCGGATTTTAATACACTATCCCAAGCACACGGAGAAACATTCAAACACAGTACTGTTTATAGAAATGGGAGTTTTAACAATGGTGCCCATATTCTGCAATTACCAGAGTGGGAAATGGAGGCTAGCTTTTTCTCCAGCATTTTTTTTTTCCACTGGGGATCAGATGAAACAAAGGAGTGAAAAGGAGTCAAGTGGATCTCAGTTTACCCAAGGGGAGTTTCCTAGGTGGTTTTAGCAGTTGGCCCATTCTTTCCTCTACCATCATAGCTTGCTTTACCTGGAATTCTGTCCCTTACTCAACAGGGCTTGACTTTACCATTGAAGAATTGTAGTATTTAGGGATGCTCAGATCAACTAATTTCGCCAAAGTTTAGCATATTATAGAATCTAGTTGAGAAGCTGTTGTAACTCCCACCTCCACTATTTCCTATCATTATCTTTTTTGCTTGACTTGACTTTCTTTCCCTTTTGAGTGTGCCTTTAAAATTCTGAGCCAAAAACCCGTCTGGATAGTAAAGTCTGAAATTCTCTGGAGCATAAAATAACACTGAAGAATCACTGCTGGCCAGCCTGGCAGTCTTTCCCCCTACCTATTTGTTCCTCATGCCAGCCATTTTGGCATAACTCCAAAAAGTGACCTACGTCAAATAATACTCCAAAGATCTTATTTCTTGGGGAAAGATCTTTTTTCTACTAAAGAACTTTAATCTAATACAATCCAATCAACATTTATTAAGTACTTACTATATTCCAGGCATTATGCTAAGGACTGAGGATATAATTAGTAGAAAGTCCCTGGCCTCAAGAAGCTTATAGTCTAATGGTGGGAGACAACACACAAAAAGAGGGGGACACATCAAGGGGTATTTTGTTCCATGGAGTAGATAAAACCAGGCAGGATAGTAGATGTAGAAGAGGGTAAGCCCAAAATTTCAGTTTCTGCCCCCTCTAAAGGAAAGTATTTGGAGGAGTTTGGTGCTCCACCCTCCAGCCCTCCAATCAGAGAAGAGAAGAGGGTAAGGGAGGTGGTGTCAATCAGTTAAGCCATGAGTTAGGAGCTTGGTGTTGAGGAGTGTTGTGAAGATCAATGTGGTATGTATACTGCATCATAGGCATGCAAGTTAGTGTGTTGTTTCTTGTTGGGTTAGACAGGCCCAGAGGGTCTTAGATTTAGATCTTGATAATCTATTTTTTTTCTCTTTAATTGGTCATTCTTCAGCCAACTGATAGTTTACCATTCTTCTTGTATATCTCTTATGGATTTGGTTTCAATAATTGGGTGAAACGTCCTCGGGAAGAATTCACTCCTTTATGGTTTTCAGTTAACCATCTTTTCTGACAGATAAGTTTAATTGAACTTAGTTTTCACTTTCCCATTTCAAATAAACTTCTAAAAGTATCTTGAAACTTTTTTCTTCTTTAAAACTGAAAGAACCTTTTTTATGCATTAAATATCCCAGGGTCCTTTTAAATGTTTTCTATCCTGCCAAAGTTTTTGGTAAATCCAGATTATCCTCAACACTATCCAGTTTTTTGAGAATTATTATAGGAGTTTTCCCATAAAGCACCTAGGTGCCAGGCCTTAAACAAAAGAGTTATTTGCCCATGTTCTGCAATTGAGTTCAGATGTTATGTTGAAGCTATTAGAAGAGATTGGAATTAGGAAGTAGTGTAAGGAAACCCTTTGGAATGAAGGTATATAGAAATAAAATCTGGTTTTCCTCCTGTCTAGAGAAATAAAAATTTCATCTTTAAGAAGAAATGTTAAGTAGCCTGTCCTGGATGACTTTCTAGTGACTGGGGAAATGGAAAGAGAGCTGGAATAATGTTTAAACCAGTGCCAGAGCTGTCTGGTCTAATTCATTTTCTCTCACACACACACAAAAATTGCAAATGGTTTTTTAGAAGAGGTCATTAATCGGGTATCATACAACTCAGAACACATATAGAGTACTCTTCTCAACACTTTTGACCTGTTCAAGTAGTTTATGATAGAAAGATTTTCTCAGGAGAACTCTCCATTTGGAATTTTCTTCCCCACTCGGTTTTAAAGTTTGGGTTTATTTCTAGAGCATAGTAATACAGTCTATCTTTTTTTTTTTTATTTCAGGGAGACAGCATGGTATAATGAATAGTGAGCTGGCTTTGGAGCTAGGAATACCATGGTCCAAGACTCATCCCTGATATATACCGGCTGTATGACTGAGGAGAAGCAACTTAACCCCTCCATGCTCTGGGCAACCTTCCTAGAGGAATCTAAGGCCATATGCTGCAGAGAAGGGGCCAATTACATTGGCAAAGGGGGGTCTCCTTAACCAAGAGCTGCTTATGCCAATAAAATCATAGGCCCCAATCCCTGTCTTTTCCTGTAACTCATAATCTTCCCATATTCCCTCCTCAAATTGGCTCCTTCCTCTCCCTCAAATTCCTTTATCTTCCCAATGGGTAGCATCATTCAGTAACCTGAGGTAGGGGGGTTTTATTCAACCGAGAGTCACCTATGTGAATAAAGTCATGAATCCAGTCCTAATCATTTTCTTTAACTCAAATCTTCCCAGATTCTTTCCTCAGGTCAGCACCTTCTCTCTCCCAACTTCCTTTATCTTTTTAATGGTACTATCTTTCAGTTACCTCAGCTGGGTACATTAAGGTAAACTTGGGTTCCTTCCTTTCCCTTGACCCTTGATATCCAATCAACCTGTTATCATTCAGTCCTGTTGATTTTTTCTTCATGCATTCTTCCTTCTTTTCTATTCCCACCACTGTCTCCTCCACTTCAGGAACTTATCTTATAATCTCAAAGCTAAGCATAACTTTTATTTATCCTTTTATCCCATAATCATTAAACTAAAAACACTATACTTTACCCTCTCTCACCTTATTGGTCAGGTCTGATTATCTACAAAAGTAGATATGATAATACATTTTGAAATATTCCAACCTGAAATCTTCTGAGCTTTTTAGTTACCATATTGAAAACGGTGTTGGAAACTATTTAAATAGAGTAAGCTGTTTGGGTTAAAGCATGCTTTTGATAGTTTCTTCATAACAAAACTTGATAGAAGGGATCAGAGATATTGTGCTAAGAGAGACTTTATGAGGCCAACCAACCCAATCCCCATATTTTACAGATGAGGAACTGGGGGCCCAGAGCAGTTGTGACTTACCCAAGTATAGTGATAAACCTGACACATTAAAGGGCTGCTTAGGTTTATGGCATTGGTACTGAGTTTTTGTTACTGGTTTTATGGTTAGTTAAGTATATTGCTTTACTGTGCTTGTAATTGCTCTAGTGGGAAATTACTTGTTATTGCTTAGAGAACATGAAAAAGTTCACATATTAATAACTGGCAGGAAGAAAAACAAATGTCTGTACATTTTATTTCTTTATAACGTATTGTTCTTTTTGTGTTTATTATTGGAATGTTTGATACAGAACAATGGAGAGAAAATAACAGTATAGAAATGGACCATGCTTAATTAATTAATTCATAAAAGATATAATAGGCATCTACTATAGATAAGAGTACTCTTCCAGGTACTGAGAGAGAGAGAGAGAGAAATATTTTAAATAAATGGGGTTTGCTCTCATGGAACCTATGGTCTTATAGAGAGTTATAACATATATGCAAATTGCTCTGCTTCTTTCCCCTTCCCCCTCCCCCCCTTTTTGGTCTTGATCTGGGATTTCATTCATGTAGAGAACTTCCAGGGTAGAAACTTTCCATAGATGCAGAACTAGTATATAACCTAAAGTCTTAATTAGAGAGTTGTCTAAGAAGTAGTCCTATGACTTTACAGTCTGTGTGAGATAGAGGCAAAAACTTACCCTAGGTCTTCCTGACTCCAAGGGTGATGCTTTACCTATTATAAAATGCTACAGCTTACTATCACTCAGCTGACAAGCATTTATTAATCTCCTACCATATGCCAAATACTTAGCTAAATTCTTTTGACACAAAGATAAAAATGAAATAGTCCCTCAAAGAAAAAGCATTTGCTATCTTTGTGTGTGTGTGTGTGTATGTGTGTGTGTGTGTGTGTGTGTGTGTGTGTGTGGCAATTGGGGTTAAGTGACTTGTCCAGGGTCACACAGCTAGTAAGTATCAAGTGTCTGAGGCTGGATTTGAACTCAGGTCCTCCTGATTCCAAGGCCTGAGCTCTCTCTACTGTGCCACCTAGCTGCCCTTGAGCTGTCTTTTAAAAGGTGGGTAGATATCAAGAGAGGGGGAAAATGATAGGGGATCCAGAGAGAAGAATGGATGTTGCAGGTCTTGTGGGAGGGGGGAGTAAATGAGCAAAAATATGGAGAAGCCTGTGGGGATCCACAAGGTATTCAGGTTGGTTGGATTGTAGAATGATGATGAGATTATCTCATTGGTACATTAGGGCATCGGCTTACTAAAATCAGTCAAATAACCAAATCCAATATGTTCTCTTATCGAGAGGAAGGAGAGGAAGAAGAGGAAGGAGAATAAAGAGAAATATTATTGAGCTCCATTTTTATCAGATTGCCAAGGAATAATTATTGTCTCCTTCCTGTACAAAGTACTTGTCATAGTGATATGAGAGATACAAATAAATATTAAAGATTTATATTGCTATCAAATGTATATGGATGTGTTAGAAAGAAGGTGCACATACAATAAGGGATGATATATGTTTTGAATTAAGGAAAGTTGTTCTGTGGGAGGGTTCAACTGTGCCCAGAACAAACTTTTGAAGGGTGACTAGAATTTGGACACATAAAATTTGCATTAGAAGAAAGAAAGCTTTTCAAAAGTGTATATGCCTTGGGAACTCAGCATATGGGTGGCTCTTGCATCTTTGGGTCAGTAGTTTTCTGTAAACCTCCTTGTTCCATTTAGTATTTTGCATGGATCAGTTGTTCATTTTTAATTTTTGCCCTCAACGCTGTTCCAAATGAACAGTGCCAAGTGATTACAAATTAGCATGTAAAAAGCACTAAATAAAGGCTTGTTGACTTGAATACAGTTGATTTGATATTTACTGAAGGATAAATAATACTTCCCTGGATAGCATTTGGTTTCTTGGTAAGGAACATAGAAACCATATGGAGTTTGGATGAATGAATGCAGGATGCTTGGCTTGGAGAGGATATGACTTGACGGGTACTCGAATACTATCTCAAAATATTTGAATAGCTATTATGTGAATAGCAGGTTGTATTTGCTTTACTTATCCCCCAGTCGGAAGAACTAGGAAGACCAAGTTGAAGTGGCAGGGAGGTAAATGTAGGCTTGTTGAAAGACTGAGTTCTCCATTAGAAGACTGGTCTTCCTAAGGTAGGTATTGATTCTCTGTCATTGAAAGTCTTCAAGAGAAGTTGGATGACTGGCTATATGCTATCCCCACTACATGGAGATTTATGGAGGGAATTTTTATTTAGCTGTAGATTGGAAAAATGTTTTTTGGGGGGCAATTCCACCCAATGAGATTTATTAAGTCTGCAATCATCAAATTCCTATCCCTGCTCAACGAGGCACATGGAACCAAGCATTTCATGGTTGGTAGTGTCCTCCACACAGCTAACAAAGGGATTTTTCCTAAAGTAGAGGCCAGACAGCCATGCCCATTCTGAATACATTCCCATGTCTCCCTATTACTTCTATGAAAAAACAGAACAAAACAAAACATAAAGTCATTGGCTATTTAAATCTTTTTAAAACCTGAGTCCAACCTACCTTCTCACCCTTATGACCCATTACTCCCATTCATGTAATTTATCACCCTGTCATATTGGCTTTTTTATGATTCATCATGCACATTTGAATTCCTGACACTATACCTTTATTCTAGCTGTGCCCAGGGTCTGGAGTGCACTGTCTCCTTACCACTGCTTAGAATCCCTGGTTTCCTTCAAAATTCATCTTAAGCTATTCAAAGTTGCTTATTTTTAGAGTGATATTGTTCTACTACTAATTGTTTTCTGGCTCCTGCTCAGTTTACTTTTCATCAGTTCATACATGTCTTCCCAAGTTTCTCTAAAACTTTCCATTTATGAGGAAGGGAAGGGAATAAACATTTATATAGCACCTCCTGTATGCCAGATACTGATAGGCACTTATTTTTTTTTTACAAATATTCCAAAATGATCTTCATAGCAACCCTAAGAGAGAGAGAGAGAGAGAGAGAGAGAAGAGAGAGAGAGAGAGAGAGAGAGAGAGGCTATCACCCCCATTTTGCAGTTGGGGAAACTGAGACAGACAGACTTTCCCCAGTATCACATAGCTAGTAAGTATCTTGGAATGGATTGAACTCAGATCTTCCTGTTTCCAGGCCCAACACTCTGTCTTCTGAACTACAATCTGCCTAAATATGGCAATAGCATGGCATGATAATATTCCATTACTTTCACATAACATACTTTGTTCAACTATTCCCCTTTTGATATGCTTCCCCTTTACTTTCCAGTACCCTGTCATCATAAAATGATTAAAGAGCTCTAATAATGACCTACCCCAGGTCCAGAAGATCAATGCTATTAGCTATCCCAGGCAGAGAGGTGATGGGCTAAATATACAGCATGGAGCACACATTTTTGGACACAGACAGTGTGGGAATTTGTTTTGCTTGACTCTAAATATCTTACAAGGATTTCTTCTTCTTTTTTTCCTCCCAGTGTTGGAGGTGAAAGGGAAAAAAAGATATATGCTTATCATATGAAAATAATTTTTAGAGATATATTAAGTGCCTTCTACATGAAGCCTTTCCTGTTCCTCCAACTGCTAACCTTATATCTGTTTTGTGCCTAGCTATCCATGGTCATGTTGCCCCCCCCCCTTTTGAAGCTTCTTAAAGGCAGGGGCTATTTCTCAGTTACCTTTTATTCACACACTAGTTTTGGTGTCTGATATATAGTAGGCACCTAACATCTCATTAATGTGTACAAAATATATACAAGGTTATTGGGGGTGGGGGGAGAGAGACACTAGCAGCTAGGGATCAGGAAAAGATTCAAGTAGAAGGTAACATTTAAGCTGTCTTTTAATGAAAAGAAAATTAAATTTTACTTAAATGGATGTATATGTGTATATGGATAGATAGTTTCTGGAGGTGGGTACTAGAAACTGAGGTGATCAGGATGTATTTCCTAGAGTTGGCCCCTGAGAAGACGCTAGAAGGAAGTTAACTTCATCCAACTCAGAATTCGTGTGTTATTCAGCTTTGGACTTTAATGATCTTCCTATCACATGATGATTCTATACTCATGCTGATGAATCCATGGAATTTTGGAAAAAATGAAGTAACCACAGTGTCAGGCACCAGTAAGGAAGCTTACTAATGACTTATGACTTATGTTTTAGTTGGAAATCACACACAGTGTTTTGTTCTAAACTGCCTTGATTGTTTAAGGCACCAGACATCATATTGAGTACATTTATAAAGAATAATGAAAATGTTAAGATTTGGGTAAATAAAAATGTTAGGATTTAAGATAAATATATTAAAACTTCTACTTTGTAGTTGAAGAATAATGTTCCTCATAGAAACACGCACACACACACACACACACACACCCCCTGAAGTGTAAGATGGTCTGAGCTATAAAATGTGCATCATTCATTATTGTACACCGAGCAAATATTGAGTGCCCACTGTGTTCAGAACACTGTACTAGTTGTTTAGAGGGATGCAAATTTTACACAAGAAATGATTCCAGACTTCCAAGAAGTTATAGTTTATGAAGAAAATAAGTCAAAAAAATAGATAATTATAAAGCACAACCACATATTTTGTGATGGCTGAAGGGAAAGGTCTGGCTGAACAGGAAGATGAGGGAAATCTTTCTGTAGAAGGGTGACAAATGTACACTGAGTGGTTATAGAATCAGAAAACCTGGAGCAAGTCCTAGCTACTAATTATTTATTAGACACTTGACCCTGTGAATCATTGAACTTCAAGCCTTAGTTTCCGTATCTGAAAAATTAGGAGAAGCATACTCTACTTATCTGAGAGGGTCATAAAAAGGAAAGCAGTTTAGAGACAGTTTTGAGAGCTTTGAGAACTATTTAGCCTACTTGGAGAAACACACTGCTATACAAATGTACATTTCATATATGAATTGCTTACTGTGATGTGATTGTATTTTACATGCTTAGAGCCAGGGAGAACCAAGAGGAAGAATTCAGACAAATTTGTAAAGAGCTTGTCCTTTACTAAGGACATAAAGGAAGGGAATTTTTGCTTTGTCACAGGTGACTGACCCCTTATTATGACAGATAATGAATCATCCAAAGTTAAAACATGAGATAAGTTGGGGGGGGGATTGTTTTAAAAAATGGCTTTACAACCATTTCCTTTTGAGTTATGACTTCTAAAACTGGAATGTGATCCAGAATAGTTTTCCCTTTGAAGCCAACATTTGTCTTAAGAATTTTTACTGTGTCTCTTCCCCTCAACCCCGTCCCCGTTTCTTCCCTCCTCTCTCCTCTGCAGATTTACACTGACTGGGCTAACCACTACCTAGCTAAATCTGGCCACAAGAGGTTGATTAAGGATTTACAGCAGGACATTACAGATGGAGTATTGCTAGCAGAAATCATTCAGATCATCGGTAAGACCTGCACTCTGAGAGAGGGCATGAACAGGCTTGTTGCATGGTGGAATGTGATGTAAGTTTAATGTACCCTGAAATGAACCCTGCAGAAATACATCCTGATGTGGCCATATGTTTCCAAGTCTCATACGGTTCTGCTTTAATTTAATTTAAAAAATGTTTACATGAAGATGTTTGCAGGAGGCTGGTGAGCCTATACTTTCAAAATGGCTAGAACTGTTTGGTCACATTTACTGAATTGTCAGAGATGAATGCTTCCTGGAACCATATGTCTCCCATGTGTGCATTTTCTGAGCTGGAGTGGCTCGTGCTTTCTGGGATTCCTTGAAATTGTATCCTGATCCTGTGCGGACAATTGTAAAGGGTTTCATGTCAGCAGTCATTTGGCACCCGCTAGAAAATTAGCATGCCCTTCTTCACACCCCCTTTCTTGCATGATTTGTGCATGGGGAAGTGCCGGTCGCTAACAAGTGTGCAAATCTTGAAAAAGGAAGTCTGCAGAAAAAACAAAACCAAACAAAACAAAGCATTTTTTCCCCCTGGGGGTTTTATAGTGTGTGATATTTTCCTTCATTCCTCATTTCCTTTTTGTTTTCTCTTTTTTACTTACATCCTCAAATTTAGCAAATGAAAAGGTTGAAGATATCAATGGATGCCCCAGGAGTCAATCTCAAATGGTAAGGATTAAATTTATTCTCAGTGTGTGTTCTCTTTTCCTTATAACCAGAAAATTAAAATAATGAACTTTAAGAATCAAAGTGAAATGTGAAATGCCTTTAGATACTTCTTGGTCACAGGTCCTATTCTGTCAGTTTCTGTCAGTATAAACCCATAGCACAGGATGTAGTAATAATGGTTACAGGATTTTATTTTGTGTGAATGCTCATTAACCTACCTCCAGATGTTTTGTCAAATTCTGAACTTAAGAGTTTCCTGATTTTTCTGGCTAATTAAATTTAGCTTTGGTATTGATGTCATTAAATCCCATAACCAATTTTAAGTGGAGCCTTTTTGTCTGAACAACTGGTTTGAAGACTAGGATTTGCCAAGTGCTTTTTTTCTTTTATAAATAGCATTTTGACTTGTATATGACAAAGTAAAATTTAAACACGCTGACTCCTCTTTAGAAATAAAACTGAAAAAAAGCTGCTGGAAGTTCACTAAGCTATGATTGGAAGTTGGAGATGACTAACAACTTCTTCGAGGATCTTGTGTATGAAATGTTATTACCCACCCTGTCCCCCTCACCCTTACTAACTAGTTATGCTCAAAGCAAATCTCATTGCAGCAGATTTTTGAAGGGAATAATGAAAACTATTTGAATGAAATGTTATTCAGAGTAAAATGTAACCTCACTTTCCTCATTTTTGCCTTCAAGCATTCATTTTTTTGGTGAAAAAGAAAAAATATGGAATACTTAAAACTAAAAGTGTGTTAGCTCATATTTTTCATCAAAAGACTCTGTGTCCATTGCTGTCATTGTAATTGGTCTAGCACAGTGCGCAACACACATGCTTGTTAAACAAATGAATCAGTAACAATGAGCACACAGTAGGTGCTTAATACATGTTTGTTAAATGAATGAATTAATAATAAATAATGTCAAGGACTGTGGGAAATTTTTTTAAAAAAATAATTCTTTGAACCAGGAAAGAATTGTGAGAAGAATGGTAGACCTGGTGTTGGGAGGTTTAAGTTCAAATCCTGGCTTTGAAACTTTTTAGGTATATAACCAAGAACAGGTCACTGAACCTCACCAAGCCTCAGTTTCTCTATCTCTAACATGTAGATAACAATACTTGCACAACCTGCCATACAAGATATTTGTGGAGAAAAATGCTTTATAATCTTGAAACTGATATTTAAATATTCATTTGATCCTTTTTTTTTAATCATTTCTACTGATATGCTACCTTGTGTTCATGAATCTTTAGCAATCTTAAATTGGAAAAAAAACTAAAATACATTTTATTTTAACAAATCATCAGTTAACTATTTTATGTAGATTTTTGTGAAATACTCCAATGATCTCATAAAGTACTTACTATGAGAACTCAAGAAAAGAAAAGGCATGCTCTACAGATAATTAGTCTAATAGAGGAAGGTCATTGATCTGGTTGCTTTCAGAAATAAGCTACACTTTGTGAATCAGTGAGGTGTATGTTAAAGCTCCATAAACATAATTTGAATGGTGTATTTTCATGGACTTGATCCTTTAATGATGTCTATACTTTCATTTCAGAATTTTACATAATAGCTGGAAATCAGATTTTCATATTATCATAGATTTAGAGCTGGAAAGGATATCATCTAGTTTAACTCTCTTATTTGATAGATAAAGATTCTGAAACTATACTTAAAAGCGACCTTAGCTTAATTCCCTCATTTTATAAATGAAGACACTGTGACAGAGACAGAATTGGAAGGGATGCTCTAGGTAGCTTAATCCAACATTTTTTTTTTTAAAGATGAAGAAACTGGGATAATAAGCTTAGAGCAGGAAGGGACATTAGAGGTCATTGAGACTAACTCTTTTCTTTTACACATGAGGAAACTTAGGATCAAAGAAATTAAGTGACTTACAGGCAGGAAGTGTCTAAGACATAATCAAAACTCAGGTCCTCCAATTATAAACCTGCTACCTTGATAACCCAGGAATGTGAAGAGACAACCCCTCATTACATAATTAATAGGCAGCCAAGCCAGATTCCCAAGTCTTCTGATGCTAAATCCAGTACATATTGATGATGAAACCTTCTTAGACACATTGGCATTATTTACTTGTATTTCAACATTAAATAAAAATGGTGTTCTGTAAAACTATATTTTGGGAATCTCTTAAAAATTCTGATGTGCTTATTTCAGTTTGACAAAATAGGATGCAGGGCTAGAGCACCAGACCTGGAAGCAGGAAGACTCAAGTTCAAATTTGGTCTGAGACACTTGCAAGCTATGTGACCCTGAGCAAAACATTTGACCCCTGTTTGCCTCAGTTTCCTCATTTGTAAAATGAGGCTAATAGCAACTGTTTCCCGGAGATGTGAGGACCAAATGAGGTAATAATTACAAAGTGTTTAGCATAATGCCTGGCAAATATAAAGGCTAAATTTATAATTTATAACAAATTTATAAATGTATATATTTATATAAATAAATTTATGATTTATAATAAAATTATAATTTTTATTATTATAAACTTTGGATAAATAACCAGTCCATTAAATGCCTAACTGAAACTTCCATACCTCAACAGTTTACACGTTAGGCTTTGGAATTTTCAAAAGAGTGAGCTTACCTTTGAAACTTATTCTTTTTACTGTTTCTGGGTGTGAAGGATTTGCAAAAAAATAGATTTTTGCAGGTTATGTTCATGCAAAGCTTGTATAAATGGAAACTACGAAATGTATCTATATCAGCTAAGAAAAGGATTAATTTGGGGTTTGACTGAAAGTTTTGTTGCCTTACTTCATAAAATCTGTTTGGCAACCATAATCTGTAATTATCTCTGCCATTAGTATGATGTCATAGAAGAGCTTATGAAAGAATTGCATTCTCATTGGTTATGCAATTTTTCCCTCTCTTCTTCTTATGAGCTGCAATTGTACTAAAGAGTAAGGACATCATGGTGCTACAGACTCAGGAAAGAATATAGGATATAAGGTTAGAGAAGCCTAATGAGGTCAGCTGATTAACATCCCAACTACCAATGCACAGAATCCTGCCTGGATTATATTGAGTAACCTACAAATGAGGATGCACATGATGGAAGTTCTGGAGGGGGTGGTTCTGTTTCTAAATGCCTCAATAGGAAGTTAGAGTCCACTGAATGTTGCTCTTGTTTTGTATGCTGGACCTGTGGTTTTCTTGGGATAAGAAACTTCCAATGAGAAGGTTCTTCTAACCAAACCAGCTCAGTACCTATACTTCAGTTTGTAGCCTTAGAGACTTGTGAATACTGAAAGTCACACACTTCCAGGTTAGATCAGAGGCAAGACCTGAACTCAGGTCTTTCTGAATTGGAGGCAAGTTCTTTAACCCTATATTATGCTGTTTCACCGTTCTTTTATATGTCAGTTCCAATTACTTATATTATCCCCTCTTAAATGGTTATAGATGAATACCTTCTTTTGATGATATAAAAAAATTCTATGTATCTAGAGAAAGAACTGATAAATAGAAGTATGTATAGAATTATTTTGCATGTGTGTATATATATATATATATATATATATATATATATACACACATACACATATGTATATACATATATGTGTGTGTGTATGTGTGTGTGTGTATTTAGATATAATTTGTACCCAATGGTGGCCATCTCTAGGGAGAGAGGAGGAGGGAAGATAAAAAAAGGAAAAATGAAATTTGCATGTTTAACTTTGTTTTATTGCAGTATGTTATGAAAAATGTTTTATTCCATAAATTAAAAATAAAGTAAATCATTAAAAAAAATAGAATGTCTACTTGACAGCCCAAACAGACACAAAAATATGAAAGCAATTTAGACATTAAAGATAACCCTGCCATGCATTTTTTGGTGTGACTCACTGTATCCCTTCTCATTATTGGGCAACATTAAAGAGTTGGCATATTGTGTATATTTGCTAGTTAACACTCAGCATTTATGGGTTTCCTATCTGGGAAAGTCTCTATAATTCGGGAAAGCTGGTTAGATATTACTCTAGTGAAATACTAGTTAAGCACTTCATAGTTGCAAAGCTCTGTTAAATGAAGACTATCACAAATCAGTTAGAAGACAGTAGAAAGGAATAGTAAGTTGCACATGGTAGATTTGTAGTTTCATGTACAATCATCTTTTTTATTGTATTATGCTATGGAAATGCTTGTTTTATTCTGTAAATTTAAAAAAATATAAAATTTAAAAATAATATAGAAGTTGATCCTTAGGGGCACAGTGGGTAGAGTGGGCCAGGAGTCACAAAGACTTATCTTCCTGAGTTCAAATCTGGCCTCAGACACTTACTAAGCTGTGAGACTCTGGGGAAGTGATTTAACTTTGCCTCAGTTTCATGATCTGAAAAACAAGCTGGAGAAAGAAATGGCAAACCACATCAGTATCTATGTCAAGAAAACCCCCAAGTGCTGTTGTGAAGTCAGACACAACTGGAAAAAAAGACTGAATAACAACAGGAAGCTGATCCTTAAAGGAGGCAATGAATGGAGGTGGGGGAGGGCGGGAATAGAACAATTTTTAAAATTCACCCTTTCTAAGAGTAGGAAAAATGTAGGAGAGACACCCATTCCAAAATATCTCAGCAATGGAGATACTTTAAAAAATTAGAAAACAAACAAAAAAAAAACCCTGTTCATTCTTTGAGAAGCATAATGGATAGATGTACCTAGGAAAACCTAGGTACAAGTACCACCTCTGGTGATAAAATGCCATTCTGACCCTGGGTCAATTGCTTAAATGTTCAGTGCCTCAAACAACCCTGAAGAGCAGATAGGGAGCTACTTCGGTAGAGGAAACTTTCTAACTGGGACTTCACTATAACAAGGAAAACAGAGATCGAGAATCTTGTCTCTCCCCTTTCCTTCTACTCATTCCTTAATATGATATAACAAAGTGTAAAAAACTGAAAATTATAACTGGAGATTTGAGCATACTGGGGAGTGGGGAAGAAAGAAAAAGGAAATTCATGGAAGTCAGTTTCCCAGAAGTTTTTCTATAACTTAAAATCAAATTGCTAGTTCATAAATGCTTGGAATGAATCAAATTCCCCAGTCTCTAACATCTTCTAAGAGTAAACATTTGGGGAAGTCTTTAACTTGGACAGTGTCCTTTTTTTTTAAATGGGAAATTAGTTCAAAACAAGCATCCCCCTGCATGTCTTTCATTTTTGTCTGGCAATCCTGCACTTGTGTCTTTGTATTTCAAGTCAATGGCATGCATTTTTTTGGGCTATTTTTAATCGGGTGGGCATTCTGGACATTCCTGGTATTTAGAGTGGACTAGTTGATTTCCTAGTATAAGCTCACCAAAGTTGTGGCCTGAGGCATACATACATTCGAGTTTAATCCTGTTACCACCCACCTAGAAATGTTTGCCCTCGTGCCCTGATCGACAGGTGCTGTCCAAACTAGATCTTTTGTCTTAAGCTAGATGTTTAACAAAGTCTTACATGCTAGGCTCCAGTTTTTTTTTTTTTTGCAACAGCCTGTATCTAGGCTGAATCTAAAAGTAGAATTCCAGGAGACTCTCTCTTGACATAATAAAGTATAACCATGATTTTGAAAACTGAAATATACCTAAATTCAATGCATTTAGCCACAGCCTTGTTATGGTGGGAAACACTGGGTCAGAGGACAGGGTTTGTATTGAACTCGAGCACCTGATACCTGTGTGATTATGACCAAGTCACTTAACTTCTAGGACTCTCAGCTTTTTCATTCACAAAAGGGGGTCCCTTTCACTTCTAAATCTGTGATTGGATGATGCTAACATAGGCCTACCTCAGTTTCGGGGAGAAATTTCTGTGTTCTAGATTGTATGAGTACATTGAGAGGTACAGGTTGTGCAACTATGATTATCCCTGGTTTACAGATGAAGGAATGGAAATTCAGAGTATTTGAGTGACTCAAAGTCACATGGTAATTAAAGGGGGAGGAGGGAATAAGCATTTCTGTTGTACCTTCTACATGCTAGACACTGTATTAAGTGCTTGACAGACATCACTTTTGATCCTTGCAAAGGCCTTGAAGCAGCAGCTATTATCCATATTTTACATGAGGAAAATAAGGCAAATATAAGTTAAGTGACTTGCCCAGAGCCATACAGCTAGTAAGTGTCTGAGGCAAGATTTGAACTCAGGTTTTCCTAATTCCAGACCCAATGTTCTATACACTGAGTTATTGTTGTTGCTTGGTCATTTCAGTTGTGTCTGACTATTCCTAACCCCTTTGGGGTTTTCTTGGTAAAGATACAGTAGTGGATTGCCATTTCCTTCTCTAGTTTATTTTACAGATGAGGATACTGAGGCAAACAGGGTTATGTGACTTGCCCAGGGTCACACAGCTAGCAAGTATCTGAGGCTGCTGGATTTGGGCTCATGAAGCTGAGTCTTCTGGACTTCAAGCCCCAGTGTTCTATCTACTGCACCACCTAGCTATCTGTAGTGTTAAGGTCTAAAGACTGAAAAGCAGGGGCAAAGATTCAGACTCAAGCCTTCAACCTCCTAGGTTTTTTTTTCATCATACCATACTGGCTTTAAATAAATGATTATGAACTTTTCACTGACAAATACTAGATTTTTTATATCACCCTGCTGACCCAATGCAAGCCTAGCTAGTTATCTAACTGAATAACAGAAGGATCTCTGACTTCCTCAGAGGGAACACCAGGTGTGGGGATCTCATTTCCCCAATGAAGATCACAATCCATTGAAGACTTAGCAGGTAAGCTTTCGAATTGCCTGAATCACACAGGTTTAGTGTCTTGTCCAGCAATTAATGACGCTGGATCCCAGGTCTTCACGACTTCAAGTCCAGCACTCATCCGGCCGTGTTTGCTCTGCTGGGTTTATAGGGGTACCAAATAAACATTTATTGAATAGAGCTGATTCTAGCAGCCAAGTCAGTAGTAATACTGATTTTACTTCTGAAAATTATATTCAGCGATTGTGTTCCAAGTCCCATAGCACTGGAGCTTCTCAATTAATTAATGTAAGGGAATTCATAAGCACCTGGAGTCCATCTGTACTCAACAGAATGGGGCCTGTCACTGTCAAGATATCTATAGCTAGCTTATCGTCTTTCAAAGATTAGACTCATAAGGGCCATTGCTTGTAACCGTTGATCTTCTTAACTAGATGTACTGTTGTACTTTTTTTCCCCCTAAGTGACTCACAGGAACAAGTTCTTAATGAGCCAATAACTCACTTCAGTTCAACAAGTATTTATTAAGTGCTCTTTAAATGGCAAGCATTGTGCTAGGCACTGGAGATGTGGGTAAGGATGGATCTGTGATAGCAGAAGGCTTATGCTAAGGAACTTCCTCTACCAGAGGAGCTAAGTCTCTTCTTTGCAGCTTGCAATATTGGAGAATTGCTGAGAGCCCTGACAAGTTATGTGAGTTGTTCAGTCACAGTCCTTGAACTCCTTTACATTAATCAGAAGCTCAAATCAAAGTCTTCCTGCCTCCAAGGCAAGCTCGTTTTCCATTTCTCCATGGACAGTAGAGATACAAAGAGAGACAGACAGCCATCCTTGTCTTATAAGGCATAAAATACTACAATGATTTTCAGGGTTTCATTAAATCTATCAAATGGCATGCTATATTATTGTGTCATTAGGACTTGGTGGAACAGACTAAATTGAGGACAGAGTCCATGTACATATTTGTCCTACTATTTCTGGGGCTGGTCACCCTTTTGAATATGAGAGGCACAAGCTTTATAACAAAAATAGGTCTGTTAATTAAGGGAATACCATGAGCTTTCTTTCTTTTTTTAACTGTCAAATTCCTTTGATCTACTAGATACTTTTTCATTCAGGCTTGCCCTGGGGACAAAGAGATCTTAAATTAGCCTTGTAAGGAACTTTTGTTCAAAGTGTTGAAGTATCTTTTCACAAGTGAGTTTATAATTGAAATGAATATGATAGTAATCTGAAGACTGAAGAGTGTATTTTATTTTAATTTTAAATAATTATTTGTTTTCATATAAGCTTCATTTCTGAATGTATTCAACTTCCCTCCCTTATCTAGATGCTATCTCTTATAATAAAGAAATGGGAGAAGAGAGGAGAAAACAAAACTACTAACCCATCAAGCAATACTGACATTACAATTCTATTAAAAAAGGAATAGTGTTCATTTCTTCATATTTTATTTAGGGTAAGCTTCTTGAAAGGAGAGACTCTTTTGTCTATATATACTCAGTGCCTCCTCTACTGCTTGACTCATATTGAGTGCTTAATAAATTCTTGCTGATTGATTATCAAATAAAATGTAGGTAAGTGTTTTTGCAAACCTTAAAGCACCATATTAAATGTTTGCCACCACTGTAAATAATTACACACAATTCAGGGTTTGTTGTTTCCATTTTACATTGTAAGCATGTATCGTTATCCAGATTCTTCTTACTTCGTTCTGCATCAGTTCATATAAGTTTTCTCGTCTTTCTCTGTAGTCTTTATATCCACCCTTTCTAATGAACTTGGTAGATTCTGTTTACTTGAATTGTGTATTCTTAGCGGAATTTAATAGGTTTTAAGTCTTCAAGTAACCCTAGATGTTATCTAGTACCACCCCATCATTTTACAGTTGAGAAGACTAAGACACAGAGAGATTAAGTGACCTGGCCAAATTCACATGGGAAGCAGAAAGGCCAGCATTTCAATCAAGGTCTTTTCATTCCAAATCTAGTGTTGTAATCACATGAAAATATTCTTGCATGTTATGTTCTTGCTGTTTTATGCCTTTCAAATAATTAGAAATCATTTGGAAATGTTTTAACTTTTTTTCAAACATTCTACCCACTAAATTTGCATTACAATTTTTATAAATAGTAATTATGATAATAATAGCTAGCATTTATATGATGCTTTAAAACATGTAGAGTACTTTTACAAATATGATCTCATTTGATTCTACAACAGCCACGAGTGGCAAGTGCTATAATTATCCCCATTTAACAGACGAGGAGAGTAAGGCAGTAAAGTATCTTAAGGCAGATATGAACTCAAGTCTTTCTGATGTGCCACCTAAATAAATTAAAATGATATTATACTTTGATTTATCATTCATTATGCTTGTATAATTGCTGTTATATCTGTGTGTTTGTTTATAGTTTGTTTTCTTCTTATTGACAGCAGAAATTTTCCTTTTAAAAAAACAAAATTGGGAGTGCTGAACTGGGAACCAGGGAATTTAGACTGGTTCTTGTTCTGGCTATGTTACTTAGTAGAAATGTGTTTTTGGTGAACTCACCAGCCTTTATTACCCCCAGTTTCCTTCTCTGTTAAATAGGAACAAGATGGTAAAATAAGATATTTGGCCAGCTAGATGCTTTGGAAGGTTCCTTTTGGTGTGAATATTCAATATCTACCCCAGTAAGCTCTTTTTCTCCCCCAAAGACATGCACAAAGTATGAATAAATATTCAAAGTGTATATATTCAACATTGTTGCAAAAAATGAATGTATTTTCTATGATAAAATTGGCAAATAGATCGAATTTCCAATAAATTTCTTCAGAATTGCTCATTGCTTAATTGTATTTTACACTTTAATGTCTTCTTAATGATCATTACTATTAGTAGTATATTCTTAGTGAAACATATCTACAATCTTAGCCAATAAAAGAAGTTTACAGAATTTTCTTCAGGATTTTATTTTTAATACCTATCCCTCCACCCTACCCAGACCGCTTTGGAAATACAATTTTTTTCCTCCCCCCACCCTGACTCGACATCTCCTTCACTCTCAGCCTGATGGAAAAAAGCAATTACGTATAAAGATTGTTAGTGTTATTTTAGACACTGGGGACAGTGCATACAAAAAAATTCTAAAAGAAATTCGAATTCTGGGAAATAAGACAGATTTAAACGTAAACTGACAAGTGGAAAGCTCTTAACTTAAATGCTTTTGAATGTTCCAGCCATTATATTCTAAGAATATGAGGGGGTGAAGGAGAGAAAGGCAGAAGAATTGGCTGGAGAGGAAAAAAAATTAAATCAGCTATTTGAAATCCATTAGACTCCTCCACACCAAATGATTGCACATAACTCATCACACAATCTACATTCCAGCCATACTAGGTTACTGAATTTCTCCATGCTTCTTTCTCCACTATATTTCTCTATGCATGGAATTCTTCCTCTTCTTATTGCTCCCTCTTAAAATCCTTAACTTCCTTCAAGTCTCCATTGGATATTGCCTCCGAAGTAATTAGGGGACGTGGTATATACAACATTGGGCCAGGAGCCCAGGAATCTGGCCTCAGAAATGCACAAGCTCTGTGACCCTGGGCAAGTCACTCAACCCCTCTCAGTCTTAATTTCTTCAGCTCTAAAATGAGGAATATAATAATGGTACCTTCTTCTGAAGGTGGTCACAAAGATCAAACAAGATACTATTTGTAAAGCACCTAGCACAGTACCTGGGTTATAGTAGGTGATTAATAAATGCTTGTTTCCCTTCTTGCCTTCCCACCTGCCCCCCCTTCCCTCCTGTCTTCCTGCCTACCTGAGGCCTTTTCTGACTTTATATTGTTGTTGGTGCTTCCTTCCCCCACCAAATACATATTTAATAACATAATTTAATGATTTATAACATTTTTCATTAATGTTTTAATTTAATTTATATGTATGTGTATATATGTATACATATGTGTATGTGTGTGTACATATATAATATATATATATATATATATATATATGCGTGTGTGTGTGTGTGTGTGTGTGTGTGTGTGTGTGTGTGTGTGTGTGTGGAGAGGGAGAGACAGAATGCATGTAAACTCCCTGGGTGTGTAGTAACATATTGTCCATTGATTTTAGTCACGTCTGATTCCTCATGATCCCATTTGGGGTATTCTTGGCAAAGATACTGTAATGGTTTGTCATTTCTTTCTCCAGCTCATTTTATAGGTGAGGAAACTGAGGCAACAAGGTCAAATGACTTGCCCAGGGTCACAGAACTAATAAGTGTCTTGATTTGAACTCAAGTCTTCCTGAATCCAGGCCTGGCATACTAACCACTGTGCCACCTTGCTCCTGTAGGGATTTATTGAGATAGATTAGTTTTTGTCTTTGTACTCCTAGTCCCTAGCATAGAGAAGCATTTAATGCTCATAGAACTGGACAAAATGGAATGAAATTTTGCTTAAATAAATTGTTTTTACAAAACTGTTTTATGTGTGTAACCAGCATAATTGCCAGTGGTGTCATGAACTACATTGTTCTCCTATTTCAGATTTTTTTTTAAAATTAAGCGCAAGTAGTCTAAAGTAATTTTCATAGTTTTAATAATTCATAAGAATTTTCTTTTTACACTCAATACATGAAAGACGTGTCTAAGATTACTGAACAATGATAGAAGTGGGGAGATATATAATTAATTATAATTCACAGAATTTTAGCTGAAAGTAATTTTTTTTATTTATAGTGACTAAGTCACCAAATCTTAGAATTAAAAGGGACTTAAGCCATTTTTTCAATTTTTGCTTGACCAAGAATCATTTCTGTGACATTTTAAATAAGTGATCATTCAGTTTTTGCTTGAAGACCTATAGTGGAGAACTCCCTATGTCCTCAAGCAACCCTTTCTCTATTTGGATAGCTCTAATAATTAAGATCATTTTTTCCCTACATGGAACCAAAACACGCCTCTCTGTTACTTCAGTAGAGTAACTTACTCTCCTCTTGGCTCTGCCTCATGGAGCCAGGATGAACAAATTTCAGGTTCATAGGACCTGAAGCAGAAATCTGGAAAGATAAGTTAGACTGAGTCTGGGCCACCTCCTCATTTTATCAATGAGGAATCTGATGCCCACAGTATGTAAGTAATTTGACCAAGATTAAAAGTAAGTAGCAAGGGTCATAAATCTAATGCTCTTTCCCTTAAAATAATTGAATATAGTTTTCATGTCAATATTAAATCCTCTTTTCTTTCTTTCCAAAGATATTCGTAAGGAATTGTTTAGAGACCCTTCACCATCTTTGTTTTTCTTTTCTGGACATTCTCGAGGTTGCCAATATCTTTCCTAAAATATAATAATTAGAACTGAAGAGATTGTCCAGATGGGCATCTGTCCAGGGCAGAGTACAGCATGATGACCATCTCTCATGTTCTGGACATGATTGCCTCTCTTAATGCATCCTAAGGCTCTTTTAGATTTTTTGGCTGCCGTGTGGAATTTTTTCTTTATAATGTTTCACGAGAAAACAAGCTACAAATTGAGAATGTGTTAAATGACAACAATAAAAAATAAAGCAAAAAACTAAATTTTGGGGCATGTCCTGGGAGTCCATGTTTCAGCCTATCTCTCAAATAGTTTTTGGCTACAATATTTGGCTACCATTACCATTGGAACTCAGAATGAAGATGCCAACGTCCTCACTCTAATGTCTCAGCTGTCAAGAAAGAATGAAATATATTCACTTTGTTGTATTTAATAAGGCAGGAATGTAGATAACTCCATTTTATAAAGATTCATAAGAACCTTTGAGTTGAAGCAAAAGAAAAAAAAAAGAGCTCTTTAGGCCACCCATTTTCTGATTATTCCACTAAACCAAGGTTTTCACTGTATATAACCAGTGGACTCTGACACATAAAATGTGCTCATTTCACATTTATTTATAACACATACATAATAATATATGTATATTTAATATATAACATAAATTATGTCAACATATATAAATGAATTATATATAATATAATAATATAATTTATAATGCATATATTTACATTTAACCACAATAAATTTTTATATTTTGGTCCTTCTTATATAGGATTCATCCTTTTATGCCTTCCTCTGTGATAATCCTTTGAAAATTAATAATAATAATAGTAATAGCATTTATGTAGTTCTTAAGTTTGTGATTCACTTCACATGAGTGAGTGTACATGTGAATATGAATACACACAGATAAAGCTTCTGTTATAGATATAGAAAATCTCATTTGATCCTAACAACCCTGTGAGGAAGTCCTTGCTTTTCAAATCACAATTTTATAGATGAGGAAAAACTGAGGCCACTACAGGTATAGTTGACTTGCTTAGGGTCACACACTAGAAAGTTCCTGAGGCAGGACTGAAACTCAAAGCCTCCCAATTCCAAATCGAGAGCTATGATTTTACGTGTGGGTTGTTCAGGGAAGACAGCACCTCTGGTGTGAGGACTCATAAAGCACTTTTCAGGGCTGGTCATCCACATTTGGTATCCACCTTCAACCAACTCTCACCTGTGGCTCCACAAAGGTACGGCATACATGGTGGCTGCAGTCCCAGAAACCGCGCTGGCAGATGAGCTAAGCCAAGTTGAGGGTAAGTGGCAGGCTTCGACCTTGTGGGTTAGTTAGGGGATTATCCAAGCATGTAAAGACCTCCCCTAGTGGAGTGGGTAGATGAGAACAATTTGTTCCAACGACCATGAAGGCAGCTGAAGCAAGCCCTGTGTTGCTCTTAGCACTTGGTCAGACATCCAAGATGCTAAGGTCATCTACATCTTAGGCCATGACCAGTTATCCTGAATTTGGTTAAGAAAAAACTATGAGAATGCACCTACAGCCCTTCTTTGCAGAAGCAGAATACTATGAGTATGGAACCCTACATATAAAGTCAAACATGTTCAATATGTTGGCTGGTTTTACCAGGAATTTTGTGTTGTCCTTTTTATTCTCTATGTAAGCACAAAACAAGATACTGCAACATTTTATTTTTAAAAATGATAAGCCAACCATTTTTACTCAATCTGTGACCTCAGCTAATAAGGGAGGATGAGGCTGGTGGATCATTTGACTTCAGGAGTTCTGAGCTGCAATAGAGGTAAAGTTGGTGGGTTACCTGCACTAAATCCAAAACCAGTGTGATGAGAACAGGCATATGGGGCCACCAGGCTGCAAAGGAGGGGCAAACCAGCCCAGGTCAAAGCTTCTGTGCCAGTTAGCAATGAGATTAATTGGGGTGACTGATGGATGTCTACTCTGGACGAGATAGGGAGACCAATCTCAAAAAAAAAAAAGGAAAAGAAAATTGGACTAGTGGACCTCTAAGTTTTAGTGTAGCGTTAGCTATGTGGTCTTGTAAATTATAGTATGACTTCCTTTTCACTGTTCCTCCTTCAAGATCTCAGTGCCATGGCCCTCCAAGCAATCAAATCATTAATACTCTCTGTTGCTAATTTGTCTTTTATTCACCAGACATGATGGCTTGTTGTGAAAATGTAGACGTAGTCTTTTGGATCAACAAAGTAGGGGGAAGGGAATGGGAACTGGGCTTTGGCTTTATTGGTTTCATGGTCTGATGCACTTTCAATTACAGCCAGACAGTTTGCTTGAACTGGACAGTTCTGTTCCTGAGTGTAAATCATTATGGTGCAATATGCTGCTCTAGTAATTCCCAGGCTGTGTTTCATTTGTTCAGTAGACATTGAAATGGATCCCTAAAGTATTTCTCTTTGCTTGGGAAAAGGGGGTAGGAGCCGTGGACATATCATGATAGCAGAACATTAGTGCTATATCTTTTCCTTATTTTACTTCTCCTATGCCAGAAGCCATCAAAAATTTTCTGTGTCAGTTAGAGAGATATCTATACCCATAATTAGGACTTGATCCACCAAAGTATGTTAGAGTATCTACAGGCATTACATAGTATCCACTCTCTGCAATATATGGAAAATCTGTTTCTTGTGTTTACTCAGGAAGTGTACTTGCAATCACCTATTGTGATTGCTCATTCCTTGACTTTGTGCTTCACTATACTAAATTTTATTTCTCACATGTGCTATTCTTGAGTATTTACTCCTTTTTGGTTTACAATTTTATGGTCACATAACACCTATTTTGCTTCTTTTTTTTGTATGTATGGAATTTCTTGACATATATAACAAAATTTGTTATACCTGCAATTATCAAGATGAGTGGATATGAGCAAAGTAGGAAGAGATAACACATGTAAGAGTATCTGAAA
Source organism: Phascolarctos cinereus (assembly GCF_003287225.1). Lineage (NCBI taxonomy): Eukaryota > Metazoa > Chordata > Mammalia > Diprotodontia > Phascolarctidae > Phascolarctos > Phascolarctos cinereus. The sequence continues at coordinate 244,702,650 of NW_027555514.1, forward strand.
AACAGTCCAGGAGAAAATGGGGCACTATTTGGTTCTTGAAAAATCGGTGGGACTTAGGTAGTGAGAGATCCCAGATGGAGTAAAATGATATGAAAAAAACCACAACATACAAGTAGGAAGTGAAACTTAAATCGAATTCTTGGTGGTATGTTCTGGGGAGACATTGATAAATTAGAGCACAACCAGAAGAGGACAAACAAAATGGGAAGAATGCCAGGGGATATGACATATGTCTAGTAGTTGAAGAGCTAGAATGGAAGTCAGGAAGACCATGTTGAAGTCCTGTCTTAGATACTTACTAGCTGTATGACTTTGGACAAATCACTTGAACTCTTTGGTTTTCAGTTCCTTAACCATAAAATGAAAGTTGACTAGATGGTCCCTGAGGGCCATTTGCATTGTAAGTCTGGTGACCAGAACCTTGAAAGAGTTTGAGATATTTGGTCTGATAAAAGAAGATTTAAAGGGAAGAATAATAGTTGTCTTCAATTACATGGAGGGCAATTGTGGAAGAGAAATTCGATTTGTTTAACTTCACCCTACAGGTCACAAATAGTAACGAGTCATTCATTCATTCAACAAGCATATGACAGCAAATAAGAATCCATTTCTATAATTAACTGCAAAGCAAAAGAGTCAAAGAAATGCAACCCAAATTCACTCCAGTTATCTGACCCCCAAAACGGAACTGATTGAATTGGGTTAGTACTTGACCAATCTCAGATAAGACTTTGTGTTAGTCTTGAATTGTCACCTCAGCCAATTAATAAACATTTTCTAAACGTCTACTATGTTCTAGGCTTTGTGCTAAGCACTAAGGATACAAAAAGAGCCAAAAGACAGTCTTTATTCTCAAGAAGCTTACAACAGATATAGGCTATATACAGAACAAATAGGAACTTAACAGAGATAGGCACTGGGATTAAGAAAGGTTGGGGAAGGAGAGATTTTGATTGGGATTTAAAGAAACCTAGAGAGGACAGTACTCGGAGTGGAGGAGGTGGAGTATTCCAGCGTAAGAGACAATCAGAGAAAATGCCTAGAGCTGAGACCTGGAGAATCTTGTTTGTGGAATGACCTGTAGGCTGGTATCACTGAATCTTAGAGTACGTGCCAGAGAGTAAGATGTAAAACTGGAAAGGTAAGAGAGACTAGGTTATGAAGGGCTTGAATGCTAAGCAGAACATTTTTCATTTGATTGTGGAGCATGGAGGATGTATTTGCCATCTATGAATTGACTGTAGCAGGTAGCTCTGTATAATCTGCTCACTTAGCAGCTAGTTCAGGCAAGATTCTGTTGACTTTGTTTTGAAGTGGTGTTTGTAGCCAAAAGAGCCCTGAATTTGCAATCAAGGCAAATGACTTTAGAACATGCTTTTGTCATTTCATGCTGGTGCTATTTTGAACAAATCATTTCACTTTTCTATGCTTCAGCTTTCTTACCTGTGAAAACTGAGGGTTGGCCCTCATGATTGCTGAGGTTCTTCTCTTCCACCTTTAAAACAATAATTTTATATTGTATCTTATTGCAATCCTTTGGATAAGTTCTGAGGAGGTGGCCTGTTGATGTCTGCATTGTTTCTGCTTTGTTTCATTTTGTTTAACTTCATTTAATTTTATTTGTTTAGTTAGTATTCACTATGGCCTATTATGTGAATAGCACTATATTAATTGGAGTGGTACCATATTAGTTAAAGAGTCATAGGGGATGAGGAGGCCTCTTTGAAGCAGTGAAGAGCTAGATTGAAGTCCTGCCTCAGACATATTACCTTTGAGAAACTGTACAAGCCATCATCCTTCATTGCTTTAGAGGCAGCTCTTTGAGAATATAAATTGTAGAGAAGGTGCTTTCCTGTATGGGTAGAGGTAGATTTCACACCTGGGAATCCCCTACAAAAATGAACCAAAGTGGGGCAGCTAGGTGGTGCAGTGGATAAAGCACCAACCCTGAAGTCAGAAGGACCTGAATTCAAATCTGGCCTCAGACCAAATACTTGACACTTAGTAGCTATGTGACCATGGGCAAGTCACTTAACCCTAAATTGCCTAAAAATTTTTAAAAATTAAAAATTAAAAAAATGAACCAAAGCATGAAAAGATATTGAACAACTATATAGAAGCTCAATAAGTAAGACATGTTTTCTAAACTCAAGGAGTTTAAAATCCTGGAGTCAAGTCAACATGCACCTCTTAAGCATCTAATGTACGCTTTGTCGAATCAAGACGTACACAAAGGGAAGCCGATGTTGGAATTGGGAGCTGGTTTAGGGGAAGATGGCTAATGCTAGAGTCAGCTGGGTGGCATATTAGAGTACTAGACCTAGACTTAAACTCTGGATGACCTGAGTTCAAATCTGAACTTAGATGCTTTCTAGCTTTGTGATCCTGGGCAAATTACTTACCCTCTCAGCCTTAATTCCTCACTCATAAAATGGAGATAATAATGATACTTGCCTCCTAGCGTTGTTGTGAGGACCAAATGAAATACTATTTGCAAAGTACTTTGCAAACCTTATAGCAATATACAAATGATAGCTACTGCTAGATAGAGATTTCAAATTTATAGTAATAATTGAAAATCCATGTGCATTTTACATATTAAACTTTATTTTTATTTATTTGCTAGATATCCTAGGAGTTTGCTTACTTAATAAAATGGTGGAAAAAGTTATCACTGCTTCATGTTTTAGTGTTTAGATTTGTAAGAAGTGGATAATGTTTCCCAGAATGTGTTTTTATATTTTTTTCAAAAGTTTCAGTTAATGAATTTCTTACATAACATTTTTGGAAACTGTACGTGAGGAAACTACTATTCTGTTTAGAAATTGTTCTCATTTGTACATTCACCATTTAAACATTTGTTCCTTATGCTTAAAATGTTGAAAAGGCTTTTAGTAATAATTTTAAAAAGAGTTTATCCAAATTCCAGGCTTTTTGTATGCTAATTGACTTTAAAAGCCCATATAATCAAATAAGGCAGTGGAACAATGACCCAAATTAGAAAAATAGAGACTTAAGTCTTTGGAAAAGGGGCTTTATCCTTCAGTAGTTCCATTTTCCAAGGACTTACATTCCGAGTATCTAATTGATCAGTACTGCATGGAAATATACCATTGCCACTCTATTACAGATACCTGGAATTGCAAACACAATGTCCCTTGGGAGAAACTAGCCCATTTCTGGAGGGTATGTCATGTCAATTAAACCTGGTGACAATCGATGACAAATATCTTAACTAAAAGGATAGTTGAGTAACAAAGTTATCAGTTATCTAGAAAATGGTAAGTAATTTCATGCTTCTGAAAGAAGTAGAGGAAAAAAAGAGAAATAAACAAAACTTTGGACAGCCAGCTGGTGCAATGGAGAGAGACCTAGGCCTGGAGTAAGGAAGATCTGAGTTCAAATCCAGCCTCTGGTACTTAACAGCTAGGTGACATTGAGTAAGTCACTTCACTACTATCTGCCTCAGTTTCCTTAATTATAACATGAGGATAATAATAGAACTAACCTTCCAGGGTTTTGGGGAAGATCAAATGAGATAATGTTTATAAATCACTTAGCACAGTGCTCAGCATGTTTAATAAATGTTTATTCCATTCTATTCCATTCTAATTCATTGCTATAGCCTGTTCCTACTCATATGTGTGTCTCCATTCCTATTTTGGGTTACCTGTACCTTTAATTATTTGGAGGTTTGAGGGTATTTCATGATTCTAAGTGATAAGCTTTATAAAAAAAATCAGTATTGGAAAGATCAACCATTGTTTCAGAAACAATTTGCAGTCATTAGAAACTAATATTCAGTTTTCCAAAGACAATCTAGCCTGACCTCTTCTCCCCTTAGACAATAATGCAGACCACAGAAAACTGAAACATTGAAATGAAACAATATTACAGGGAAAATATATATATACATACACATATATATATACACACACATATACATATACACATACATATACATATAAAAATCGGGAAAGTGTATACGTATGTGTGTATATGTGTGTATATGTGTATACACACATATACATACATACACACATACACATACATACATATACATATACATGTGTGTGTGTGTGTGTGTGTGAGTGTGTGTGTTGCCACTGGACTCCAATAACTCTGGAAGGGAGAGTAGGGCTTATGATTTTGCACAGCCCTGCTTCACTTAAATCCAATTCCCTTGCAAGTCAAGACATTTGAACCTAAGTTTTTCTGACTCCAGGTTCCATGGCCTTTCCATTGGTTGCAATAACTTGGTCTGGGAACTTTGGGAGTTTGCATCCACAAGGTCAATAGTATTTTAATAACAGCACTGATGTATGACTTTCTGATAGGGTAAATATCAATAGAGATAATCCACACAAAGACAAGTTCTTTGAGTTACTCAATAATATTTAAGAGTGTAAAGGAATCGTGAGGCAAAAAAGTTTGAGAACTAAGGCATTACCCCAGGCTTTCTCTGGAATTTAGACTACTTTTCAGATGTGTTAAAGAAAAGATTGTTGGTCAGATTTGGGTTAGAGTTGATGGACCCTAACATGCCTTCAATGCTTAAATCTGAAGTTTTGTGTGTCTTTGATTCCATTGCCTTTACTCAAGTACTTACATTTCTCTGAGTTTGCTTAAAAATAGTGCAATGACCAAAATATATTGCTTTTGCTTTTGTATAACTTCAGCAGTTTCTAGACTTGGGGTGTGATAAAGTAGAAGAAGCTTGGGATTTGAAATCAAGGAAACTGGGTTGGTTTTAATTTTGGTTCTATCAGTTACCACCTGTGTATCCATAGTCAAATCATTGAGACTCTTTGGAGACCATTTTCTCCATCTGTTAAATAAAAGAATTAAACTAGATCTGTCAATCAATAAGCATTTATTATGTGCCAATTGATTTTTATCTAGTTATATTTATACAATTTGTCTCCCAATAAAATGTTTTTTTTTTGAGGACTAGAACTGCTTTTTTTTTCTTTCTAATTCTATTTCCTGTACCAGTGCCTATAATGAGTGCTGAATAAATACTTATGGTAGGTTCTAAGGGTATAACAAACAAATCGTCAAACAGTCCATGCCTTCAATAAGGGGGTTGCATTACAGAGGGAGAGACAACTGGTATCCATCCATCCATCCATACACATGCAAATTATGAACACACGTGCATATATGTACAAATATATCTATGTATACATGTAGCCTATATATACATACAAATATAAGTATACAGTTATCTATCTTCTCTGTCTTGGTCTGTCTGTCTCACTTAGAAGGGAGGCATTAACAGCAAGACTGGAGGAGAAGCTAATCAGGAAAGTCTTAATGTAGAAGATGATGCTTGATCTGGCTTTTGAAATGTCAGATGAGGAGGGAGGACATATGAGACACAAAGGACAGCCAGTGAAAAGACATGGGAATCAGGGATACAAAGAGGGAGGCAGAGAAGACCAGTGCAGAAGGGGCAGAGATGGACGGTAAGCCTGAAATGATAGGTCAAAGGCAGTTTGTAAAAGGCTTCAGCAGCTAAACAGAGGAGTTTGTATATGATTCTAGTGTCACTAGGAGGCCACTGTAGTTTCTGGTGTAAGAAAGTGATAAGGTGATATCTATACTTAAGGGAAGTCACTTTGGCAGATATGTAAAGAAACTATGGAGTAGTTAGAAACTTAAGGCATGTTGCAGGAATGTAGGTGAAAGGTAACGATTGCCTATAGAGAGGGGTCAGACTATACACACCCATTTATACACACACACACACACACACCCATATATACGCACATATACATACATATATACTCATAAACATACACGTATGTATGTATATATGTATGTGTGTGTGTGTGTGTGTGTGTGTGTGTGTGTGTGTATATATATACACACACATATACGAAAGAGAGATATCATGGAGGCTGAAAAGGCAAGATTTAGCTACTAATTACTTGTTTGGAAAAAGTGAGAATCAGAAATCCAAGATATATTGTCTTTTATATTAGAATGTAATCTCCTTGGGGGCAGGGATTGCTTTTGTCTTTTCCTAAGATCATGCTAGCATATAGTGCCTAATACATGTTTTTTTTTTGTTTAGTTATATTTATGCTTTTTTCTCTCCCAATAGACCGCATTCTTTTTGAGGACAAGTACTGTTTGTTTCATTTTGTCTTTGTATTCTCATTACCTATACCCGTGCCTGTAATTAGTGCTTAATAGATGCTTATTGATTGATTAGTCATTAAAAAAATAGCATTGGGATAGAGAAGAGACATGTGATTTCACTGATAGAAGGAGGTCTTAGGTGAGGCAATTCCATTTATTAATACAAGTCAGCAAATTGCCTGCCATTTATAGTGTAGCTTAGAACTTTGAAGGGGTTGATTGGTATGCCTGGGATCACAAAGTTAGTGTGTGTCAGAAGCAGAACTTGACCTCATGTTTTCCAGATTCTGAAGCCAGCTCTATATCCAAATATTTGGGATTGTCATTTAGAAACGTTATGGTAGGACTGTAATACCCCAGCAATTCATTGAATGTTTTTAAACTTGCTAAAAAAAAATCTTCAAAACCAATTCACCAGAGATTTTTGAGTACTTTTACTAGAATAATTTCAATGTCTCCATTAAAACTGTTGCGAGAAAAGAAAAGAAAAATCAATGTCTTTCCCCACACGGTAACTCAGTAGTAAAATAAGTTTTTCATTGATGAATGCCTGCAAATGGCTGATTTTAAACTTCATAATTCAGCTGCTGGCATATATACTTAAGATTTCTAATATTGTAAACAGCAGTGGGTGGGGGAGTTTCCCAGGAAGACATTTTTATGTGACACACATTTGCTGTCTATGAATAGCTCCTAGAAAAAAGTACAGAGGATTCATGGGTAGTTATTTGAAGGCTAAATTAGACAACTTATGGAATATGATTCTTCTCAAAGAATATTTTTAATGACTATCTCATGTGATGCTAAATGAGAGGAGGTGAAGTGCCATAAACAGTTTTATTTTATGTTGAGACATCTACAACTCATATTAATGGGTATAATTTACTCTGCTGCACAGATACAATTGATAAGCCTTGTGTAAATAAGCCACAGGGGCTGGACTGAAGGGAAGGCCTTTGTGTACTCAGAGTATTTACTTATGAAATAAGCAAGATCAGGTAAGTTTTGGTTTTTCCACCATCAACCTAGGGAAAAGTTCGTATTTCAACCTTTTGGAAGTACCTTTAGTAAAGGAATTAAAATATTAAACTTTATTCATTTTGCAATATAGCTCCTTCCACTGAAAGTTGACTTGCTTGTTAGAAAAGGGGGTATCCTGTCATTTATTTAATCTTCGGGTCATATTAGGAAAACTTTTTTGCTAACATATCCAAAGAGATGGCAAATAGTACAAGTAAAACTATAATATCTTTAATAGGAATTTTGGACTTTGTCAACATATGTCAAATGAAATAATGTATATAAATTGTTCTATAGACTTTAAAGCATTGTGTAAAGCTCATAGAAGTATGAAGTTTTGTTATCGTATGTGGACTAAGTTTCATTAAATATGCTTACCATCATAAATAATGTATAAGCATCCTTTAAGAAGCTATCTTCGTTGGATATTGACAAAGAGCTTTAGCCTTTTCTGTTTCACCCTGAACCTAGTTTGGAAGGGTTTTTTTTGTTACATTTTTTCTTTCTTCCACTCCCCACCCATTAAAAAGACAAGAGAACAAATTTCCTGTAACAAATATGCAAAGCAAATAAATTTGTTCATTGTCTGCATGATATGCATACGTATATCTATACACACATATGTATATAGATGTGTGTATACATATATGCGTGTTGTTCAGTCAGTCATGTCTGACTCTTCATGGCTTTTTATGAAGTTTTCTTGGCAAAGATAGAGTAGTTTGTTATTTCCTTCTCCACATGTATGCATATATAAATATAATTCTGAATTATATACAGGCACATCTATGTACGTGTATATATGCATACATGTCTGTCTCTCTGTCTTTGTATCTCTGTCTCTCTGCCTCTCTTGTCTCTGTCTCTCTGCCTTTTGCTCTCTCCCTCTCTCTCTATGTCTGTCTCTGTCTCTTTCTGTCTCCCTCTCTCTCTCTATCTCTGTCTCTGTCTCTGTCTCTATCTCCATTGAGGGAACAGTTACTAGGTCCCCCAAACCTTCGTGCCTACAGGAATATTTTGTCATCCTCAAAACACACATCAGACTACTAAATCTAGAAGTCAGAAGATCTGCCTCCCCTACCTAAGTACCAGTAAAAGTTACTTTTTTAACAACAGTTTCCTGTAGGCAGTGAATAAAATCCAGGCTTTCTAGTTCTCCCCTTATCCTTGTGAATGGGGGAGCACAATAGACCCTAGGGTAGGACTAAATAAGAACCACACTGAAGCTAGAAGAATTCATTTTGGAAGACCTGCAGTGCCTGGCAGTCTCCAAACTGCATGCCTGGATTGCTAAGGGAAGGGTGTGCTGTTAAGCCAGTCCCTTAGAAACATTGATAATAACTCATATACATTGAGTATTAAGATTTATAGAAAGTTTTCCTCACATTAAGCTTATAAGGTAGGTAGTGAATTAAAAAAAAAACCTGAAGTTCAGAAAGGTTGTGACTTATCCAATGTTAGATTTTTATGGAATATCTGAATCAGTGTTTTTTTAAATGCTTAGGTTTTTCTTTTCAGAGTTACTGTCATGAGACCTTTTCTGATGACCTCAGTTCTTAGTGCCTACTCCCTCCAATTGCCATATGTGTGTGTGTGTGTATACACGTATACATATACGTATGTGTATTTATATGCATGCATGTGTATGTGTGTATATACACACACACACACACATCTCGTATGTATGTGTGTGCATATTGCCTACCCTGATAGATTGTAAGCTTCTTGGAAGATTTGTTTTATTTTGTTTTTTTTTCTTTTTTATCTCCAGTTCTTAGCTCAGTGCTTGGAGATCAATCAGTAATCATTTATTAAACACCTCCTACATGCCAGGCGTTGTACTAGATTCAAGGGAGACAGAGATAAAAGCAAAACTCTGCCCTTCCCAAAGGAGTTATATTCTAAAGTGGGAGAGAAAATGGACATATATGATAAAGAAGATACAGAACTATCTTGCAGTTGGTGAGGAGATATTAGTAGCTGGAAGGCCTTATGCAGAAAGTGAGCTTGGATGAAAGCTGGAATTCCAAAGATATATATTTGAGGATGGAGGGAGATCCCTCAGGCATACACTTATTGCAAAGACATGGTGGCAGGAAAAGGAGAGTGGTGTTTTATGGATAGTGAGATCACACACCAATAGAGTTCCTACAATAATATAATAAAACTACAAAGAGAAGAGAGGACCAGGTTGTGAGCAGCTAAAGTGTTAAGCAGAAGAATTTGTTTGATATAGAGTTAATAGGAACTCACTGTTGTTCACTGAGTGGAGTATTTACCTAGACAGACTAGTGCTTTAAGAAAATCTTGTAATAATGCAGGTGAGAAGTAATGAGGGAAGAAACTAGGGTGGTAACTGTGAGTGTAGAGAGGGGTAAGTGAGAAGGAGTCCAGGATAGATGACACCAAATTTGCAAACCTGGATGACTGTGATTTAGTTTCCTTAATTGTAAATGGAGTAATTATCACACCTAGCTTCCAGGGTATTTGTGAGGATCAAGAATGAGATATGTGTAAATCTCTTAGTACCGTGGCTGACACATAGTAGGCACTTAATAAATGCTTGCTTCCTTCCTCCCTCCCTCTCTCCTGCCTCCCTCCTTACCTCTCTTCCTCCTTTTATTCTTTCCTTCCTCCCTTTCTTCCTCCTTTCTTTCTTCCTCCTTTTCTCCCTCCTTCCTACCTCCTTTCCATCCTCCCTCCCTCTTTCTTTCTCTCCTTCCTTCCTCCCCTTTTCTTTCCTTCCTTCCTTCCTCCCTTCATTCCTTCCTTCCCTCCCTTTCCTTTCTCCCTCCCTCTCTCCCCTTTTCCTTCCTTCTGTCCTTCCTTCCTACTTCCCTCCATCCCTTCTTTCCTTCCTTTTCTTCATCCTCACTTTCACCTGCTATCTTAACGTAAGTAGCTCTTGGAGTGGAAAATGCCTTGACCCATGCAGATTAGCAATACATTTTTCATTTTGTTTTAGAGAGCAGCCTGGTGCTCTGAGAAGTTATGAGAATTTTCTACAGTTATACAGCTATTGCATGCTAGAGGCAGTATTCATCCCTAGATCTTCTTAATTCTGTGGCTAACCCTTTGTACCCAATGCCACCAAGCCTCCTCTCCTTGTAGGATATCAAGTACAGCATCCTGAAGAAGATGACAATTTTCCAGCATTGACCCTGGGGTTTGGCATCATGGTGATGGTGGTTATGAAAGCAACTCTGCGAGAGCCAGGAAATAATATGACGAGTCAAATTTCAGCCTTCATTATTAGATGCTGTGAAACAGAATTGAGGATTGAGAAATGATTCAAGAAATATTGAGGAGTCTGATGTGGTCGCAATTTATTAGAGCATTTATAATAGCAAAATAACTTCCATCTGTGTTTATTGAAAAAAAACTGTTTGTAAGATTAGTTCAAAGAGAAAAAGAAAAACTGTGGTTTGCCATGGCAACAAATAGGCAGTTACAACAGTGCTCATAGATACCTTGAGACTTAAATTGGGAGAATTTTGATCATAACTTTTTTTTTACTAAATGGGAAGGATTTAAAAAAAAGCTAACTTCAGGAATTTATGGAATGTAAAACTTCATTAACTGCAATATTTTATTAAATCTTCTAGCCAAAGTTGTTTTAAAGTATGTCTATAAGAGAGGGCAATGATAAGAATGGAATTTGAGTGTCTACTTTAAGAGGAAAAAAATGAAATCCCTAGACATTTGATTGATTTTTAAGCCAAACTTTTTATTGCAAACTCTTTGCTGTCTCTAAAAACTGAATTGTATATCACTACTAACTATGATCCATCTGACTTGGAATTTCCACAGAGAATTTGTATATAAAGCAAGAATAGAGACCTGCATATGGTGCTGCAGAAATAAAACATTCGATCAAGTCAGTTAACAAGTATTAAGTGACACAATGAAAAATAAAACTCTGCCCCCAAGAAGCTTACGTTCTCTCTGGAGGAACAATGCACACACATATGCAGACACAAAGTATGAGGTATTGGGGAAGGGACAGATATCTACAGAGGTCATGAAAGGTCTCATGTAGAAGGTGGCCATAGAACTGAGCTTTGAAGAAAACTGGGGATTCTAAGAGGCTGAGGTATTCAGGGGCTTTGTTGACTAGTTGATTGTTGGAGTATGTTTATTTCAACTTCCCATTTATTAGATATGGAGAGTGAAGGACAGAGAAGGGTCAATGGTGACTAAACTTGCAAACCTGGGTGACTGGATAGTTGCACTTTTGACAAAAATAAGGAAGTTTGGAAGAGAAGTGCATTTGAAAGGAAAGAAAATGATTTCTTATAAGTTCCCTGTCCAGTGCTAAATGTCCAATAGGAAGTTAGTGATTGGAGCTGGATCTAAGTTGAAGGGACACAGGCTAAATGTGTGGATCTTGGAGTGACCTGCATGCAGGTGACAACTGAACTCATGGGGATGGATGAGATTACAAAGACAGAGGGTGTTGGTAGAGAAGTGAAAGGCCTAGGACAGGTTCTTAGGGTGCACTTAGAGTTAAGGGGTTGTAATATAGCAAAGGAGATGAGAAGAAGGAGCCATACATGTAGATAGAGAACCAAGAGATGGCAATGTACACCAGAAAATAGAGAAGACTGCCTGGAAATCCTCAGAGGCTCCCTATCACCTACCATGTTAAGTTCCTACTCCTTTGTTTGACTTTTAAGTGTTTCTACAAAGTAGTTCCCCTTTACATGTCTAGTCTTTAGTTATACTCCTGCCTTTAATTTACTCTGTGATTCAACTAAATTAGAATTTTCTGGTACCATAAACATCCCCAGAGGTTTTTTGCTTATGAGTCTTTGCATAAGCTGTTCCTTTTACCTGAACTATTGGAATGCCTTCCTTTTTCTTCATTACCTGTGAATTCTTCCAACTTTTTAAAGCTCAACTCAGATGCCAATGACTTGCTTAAACCTTCCTTTGAGGTTCCTTCTCTGTCATTGATTTTTTTTTCTCATACCTCATATAGCACTTGGCTTTGCATATCCATAATGCACTTATCACATGTTAGAGCCAAGTTGCATCATATATGCATTTACTTTAGATGAATTCAACTATAGAAGGTCGGAAAAAAGTTGAAAAGCACATGAAAAAAAAATCATTGAGTGGTACCACCAGACAGTGAGTCTTCCTTTTGCCCAATTTCTTGTAACCTACCATCACCCTGGGAAAGGACCTAGCTCTGTCCAGAGTCCTGATCTTAGGCTGTCAGCCCTACTTCCAAGATGGGAGCAAACAAGGAAAGGAGGATGGGGTGGAGAGAAGGAGCAGTGATGTTAACAAATGGAGCAATGACAAGCAAAGGGCAAATAATGAAGTTCCTCTTTCAATAGTCTCAGAGTCTGGCTCTGCCTACTTTGGACTCTTGTACTTTATAGACGAATTTAATAAAGAAGGTAATTTTTTATGGTAGGGAATTTTCACTTTAACCTAAGACCTCCCATCATGGCATCTCTTGTAAAATTTGGCTCCATTGTGTTTCATATTACAATTACATATTTCTTACCTTCCTGAAAGGTCTGTGATTATAGGAATCATGTGGGTTTTTTGTCCAGTCTGTACTCTCCCCTAACCCTAAATTTGTAACACAATGCTCTCTATTCATTAATAGATGCTTAAGAAATATTTGTTCAGTATGAATTTCTTGCAATTCTTCTATAGTACAGTAAATATGGTTATAGTACCAAGCCAACTATTAAAGGGAAATTTATATATTTATGCAACATCCTTTTTCAACAATGTCCCTTTGAATATTGTTCAGAGTACCAAATAAGTTTTGGAAAATTTCCTTTGATCGGATGTTGGAATAACATGATAACAACAACTGACATCTATGTGTTATTTAAGGTTTGCAAGTAATTTTAAAAATATTATTTTGTTTATTTGTTATAGCAACCCTGAGAGTTAAGTACAACAGATGATATTCCTATGTTACAGATGGGAAAATTGAGACTTAGAAAGATTAAGGGACTTGTCTATAGTCACATACCTCCTAGGGGCCAGAGTCTGGATTCAAGCCCAGATATCTCCCTAAGTTGAGTGTTCTATATACCCTGCCTCTGCAAATTAACAAATGAACAATTTGATGTTAATGATTCTTTTTGTATATACCTACTAGTAAAGCTGAATAACAGGGAGGTACATTAATTTTTTGAGGCAAGAGGGGCCATTTAACAAATTATGGATGGGATTGTTTCATTTGTATCTTCAATAAGGGAAATCATTCCTGAGATATGGATGTGAAGAAAAAGTTCTTTTGTAGTTGTTTCTTTTTATTTCTTTCCCCAGTTACTTCCCTTTCCTTTTCTCCCTTAGAACTAGTGCCACAAATGAAAACTAGATAGTGATGTGATTTCAAGTTGTTCTGTTCACTGCACATTAACAGTGATAGTCCTATGATCTGGAAGGAGTTAATTCTAGCAACTTCATGTAACACTGTCTAATAACCTTCTTTGGGACTCTCACAAAAATAATCTTAAAAAAAAAGGTGACAGAGGCTGTTAATGCCCTATAATAAATTACATCAGATGTTTATGGCAACAGTCTTCTGACTCACTTTTATAAAAGGCACACACTTGCTGTGAAAAAATGCCTTAGGAACAGCAGTAATCTCAAGGAACCATAATTTAATTTTAGTGAAGGACAGAGATTTCCAAATGTTCAACCCAGCTTTTCCTGGCTGTGTCTGTTTCTGTCTCTGTTTGGTCTCAGTTTCTTTCCCCATCTTTGTTTCTGGATCTGTTTTTCTATCATTCTCTCTCTCTCTCTCTCTCTCTCTCTCTCTCTCTCTCTCTCTCTCTCTCTCTCTCTCTCTCTCTCTCTCTCTCTCTATCTCTTCTCTGTGTTTCTGTCTTTCTCTGTCTCCTTTACCCACTGTGACTCCCCAAGATTTTCTCTTTAAATGTTTTTCCTTAACATGATTTTAACTGAAACAAAAAAAAAGTTAGAAGACATTGTGGTGCTTCTTCTTCCTTAAGCCCTACTTTAGTTTTTTTGCTGTTCTTTGGTACAGTTTGTACTTCCCAGGGAATCCCAGAGGATATAGGATTTGCTAGTTAATTGCAAAGGGAATTAGGGTAATGAATGCAAATCCCCAAAGACTGTTAAACCCAGTGTATCTTGCTTTAGGCATTGAGAAGAGATCCAAAGTAAACCCCAAGTGTAGTCAGTACTGTTTAAACTGACAGACAATCCATGTTTATTTGAACACAAACATCATCAAAGACAACCTATATGCACAAGAACCTGCTAAGCACAGTAGAGTGGCCCTTAAAGAATCATTTATTTTTTAAAGTATGTTTAAATGCCAAATTATTCATCATTCCCTTTAGTGAATAATAGGCCCTATAAAACTGTTTGATCTTTTTATGAGGAACTGATGTTTTATATGTTTATTTTCTGCTGCATTAACTTAGTAATTTATTTTCCATGAATAGAAGACATATAGAATTCTGGCAAAATCATCCTAGGTTAAAAATAAGAATGGCCCCTCTGTTCAGAGCCCATCTGAAGATTTGGAAAATATTCTTCAAGGTACAGTTAATGAAAACAGGAGGACAATTCAGCTGTCTTCTATCAAATATTACTCATTAGTTTCTATTTTTAAAATGCTCAAAATTTTGTATGGAACATAAATCTAAACGACTCATCTTGCTTGCTGTCTACTTTAATTTAATGTCAACATAACAAACACTGAAACATTACTTTATTCACTCCTACGAAATCTCTACCAGAATTTTTTGTCCAATCTTATTTTTCTTCATATAAGCATAATATATACACCATTCTCCTTATTGTCCTCCTTCTCCTCCTCCTCCTCCCCCTTCTTTTATTTTACATAAACATCTTTTCTGATTTCTTTGTCTTCCTAATAATTAATGCCAAGAAAGGTGAGGAATATGAATTACTTTCTCAGAGGGAAAACTGTTGTGTAACGAGAGCAATTTATTTTTTATTTTTCAAAGACTTTCTTTTAAGGGCACTAATCCATACATGCCTTGTTATTGCTATCTTGGAAAACAACAACAACAACGACAACAACAACAAAAAGAAATAAACAGCTTAATCATTTTATGATTCAGAGTCCCAAGTTTCCATATATTCATGCAGGAAAAATGATCAAGTTCCTACTTATGAAGTGAATCATGGAGGGTTCATTCTCACTAGACATATCACTCAATTTTATATTATTTCTATCCAAAATAACATTAATTTAAATAATTTATATTTATTATGATTTCACCCCCTACCGCCTTTTAACTTAAAAAGACAAATTGATCTTTAGAACATATTAAAAGGATTGTGGGTCTCATCATTTTTAAATGGAAATTTAGCAAGGCAAAAGAATATCTTTTAAAATTAATTTTAATAGATGGATATAATGGAATATTATTTATACCACCATTAAAAAAGATGAATACAGAGAATCTAGGTGTGTATGTGATGACTTGTATAGATCATGTAAAGTGAAGAAAGTAGAACCAGGAAAATGACACATAGAATGACTTCACAAATATCACCAGAAAGAATTACAAAAATTCTGAATCTAAATTCCATGCAATGATCAAATTTAGAAGAAAAGATGGGAAAATCCACTTTCCTCCCTCCTTTACAAACATGGCAGACCATGGCTATGAAACACTGTATATGCTTTTGATGGGTTCCTTAGCTTTGTTGAGCTGTCTTTTTGGTCCTTTCTTTTTTTTTTTTCCTTTTTATAAGGATGGATTAGGGAGGGATATATTTGGAAGTGAAGATTATGTTAAAATCAATAAAACTTAAGGAAAATAGAAAGTCAGGAATAATAACTTAAAGATTTGTTGTAAGACTTAAATGAAGGAAGGGTGGGAAAAAAAGACATTTAAGGGCCCACTATATGTCTCGCATTATCCTACGCTCTTGGCAAATATCTCCTTTGATCATGATTCCTTTGTGATGTAGGTGCTATTACCACCACATTTTACAGATAAGGAAACTAGACATACAGAAATTAAGTGACTTGCCTGGGGTCATGTAGCTAGTAAATGTCAGAGGCCAGATTTTAACTCAGGAAATTGTGTCTTCCTGACTCCAGGCCCAGTAATCTATCTATCCACTGTGTCACCTTGTTGCCGCTAGATAACGTAAGGCAACTAGGTGGCACCATAGATATGATGCCTATCCTGGAGTCAGGAAGACTCAGTTTCCTGAGTTAAAATCTGGCTTCAAACATGTACAAGCTATGTGACCCTGGGCAAATCACTTAACCCTGTTTGCCTCAGTTTCCTCATCTGTAAAATGGGCTGGAGAAGGAAATGGCAAACCATTAAAGTATTTTGGCCAAGAAAACCCTTAATGGAGTCACAAAGTATCAGACAGAACTAAAAACAACCAAATAGAAACAATAAAAAATAATGGAAAGTACTTTGCAAATTATAAAACCTCACATAAATATTATTTTATATAAACGTTAATTTACAGTGTTGTCCCCATGTTTCAGTATCAATTAAGTATTTGAATATGTCATATGGCGCCTCTCACAGAATTGTATTCATCTTATCATCTTATTCTTTCTCCTAACTTTACATCGGCTTTGGATTTTGCTCTAAAACTCAATGCTACATTGCTCAAAGAGAGTTAATCTGGCAATGGCTTTCACCTCAGTAATGTATTATATTCACTAAGTTAAAATATAATCTTTTTTGTGATGTTGCCAAGTGTGTATTATATATAATACCTTCTGTTTCTCTTTTTGAAAGAAATATTCATGATATGTGTGAAAAGTATAATTAATTTGAATAATTATGTTAACACCATTATAATTATATCATTTGATCTCTTCAGTGTCCTAATCCTCTTTTATTTTGGTTACTTTTCTCTATTCCTATCATTGCATTTGTTATTGAATATTAAGGTATGTATTGATTCAATTCAGTGACTATAACATTCTTCACAGTATTATTTACTTCTCATCTTCTGCTGGTCTATTGGCTACAGTTATTTTCCTCTTCTTATTGTTTTGCTTCTATGCATGGAAACACTTTAACAGGAAGTGACCGGTGGTCTCATGAAATAATATTTAATATTTTCTCTGGACAAATGATAAAATTAACTCTGATAATTTTTTTTTGTTTCTTCCTATCAACATCTTTCCACTTAGGTGCGTATATGTATGTGTGTATCTATGTATGTATACACATGTATACATATGTATATATGTCACATAGACACACACATATGCATATGTGCATATTCTGATTTAATTTTAATGTTTTAATTTTTTTCTCCCCCCCCCCAGCCCTAGAGATGCCTACTACTGGACACAAATATGTATCCTTATATTTATGAATTCTTTTTTCTAGATGCAGATAACATCTTCCTCCATTATCTCCTTTGCAGTTAATTTGGGTATTTATAATAGATAAAATAACTTATTCACTCAAAGTCATTCTTAAAACAGTATTCTTGTTACTGTATGCTCTCTCTGTATACTGTAGATTCTCTTGGTTCTGCTCATTTTGCTCTTCATTATTTTATGCAAGTCTTTACATGTTTTTCTAAGATCATCGAACTCATCATTTCTCATAGCACAGTATTATTCCATCACAATCATATACCACAACCTGTTCAACCATTTCCCAATTGATGGGCATCCCCTCAATTTCCACTTCTTTGCCACCACAAAGAGAGCTAGTACTAATGTACATATTAATAACATAAGATCATAGATTTAAAACTGGAGAATGCTTAAAAGATAGTTTATTCCACCCTCCCTGAATTTTACAAGTGAGGACATAGAAGCACAGAGATATTAAATGACTTACTGAACATCACACATTTAGAAACATGGTTTTTGAACCCATGTTGTCTAAATTCCAAGTCAAGTACTTTTTATCTACTATGCCACAGTGCTTATAGGAGTTTGCATTGGTCTAAGAGATGCTTAGAAGACATTAACATTTATAGATGATTTAAAAACAGCACTAGAACTTTCTGTTCCCCTTTCCATCACTCTGCCTCTGTCACTGAAAAAAACTCAAGCGAGCTAGCTGCTCAGGATTAAGGACCATTTTAGAAAAAAAAAGTCTGTTTCATGGTTTGTCAAACTCAAAGAATTTATTACCTAGTGGCCAGCCTGCTGGCAGTGAGCTGTTTTGTTGTTTGCTAAGCTGATCCTTAAAAAACCAGATATAGTATTTAGCCACGTCCACATTCCAAACTTTGTTATTATTTATCAGAACGCATGTTTTCTTGGCAGTTTCTTTAGGGACCAATAATCACCTTCACACCAAAGCAAGGCATTGGAGTAGGAATTTATAGTAGAATGAAAAATCTGTTTAGATCATTTCTTTTATACTACTAATTTATATATGTTGCTTGTTTAAAGAATTTAGGTTGAAACTCTTTTTAAAAAAATCATATTTTAATTTCCCACTTACATGTAAAGATGATTTTAAATAGTCATCTTTTTTAAATTTTTGAGTTCCAAATTTTCTCCCTCCCTTACCTCCTCCATCCCTAAGACGGCAGCATCCTATGCTACTTCTTTTACTTTGATCCTTCTAATTATGGGCTTTTTAGTCTGTGCATTCCAACACACTTTCAACAGATCTGTGAAGTCAAGGCTTTTTTCAAAATAATACAAGATGTTTATCACCCACATAAAAAGAAGTCCTTTGGGATATCATAAAAATGTTTGAATATAAAGAGATCATAATTTTAAGAACTACTGGTCTAAAATATGAAGGAAGCTGATCTAGAAATAATTCCCCAAATTAGTAACCACTTGTTTCCTATCTCTGCACGTGTCTGTGTCCTGCCACCGCCCGACCTCTGCCCTCTTTTCTATCCCCTCTCCTTTGTCTTTCTCCCCTCTGACTCTCTCCTCTCTCTCCCTTCCCCCTCCACTCACTCCTGCACAAATATATAAAATGTTCTATACAATATTTTACATGTATATGAATATATAGTATTATTATAGTGCATTGTATGTTATATAACTTATATGTTATGTTATAGATAGATAAGATTTTATGTATAATATTTTCATATATGTGACTGCTGTTATATGTGATAATAAATTTAGAGCTGGAAAAGTTGTGAAGTCCAACCCCTTCATCTTACAGATTAGGAAATTTGTATGAATTAACTAGATACTTAAGTGTATTAAGAAATATTAAAACATACACATATGTAATAATGAAGATGACTCATAGAAAACTGTCACTTTATAGTTTTTCAAACCAGTTTTAAAAACCACTTATCCTAATATGTTTTGTAATCTCTTCCCTCCATATTTCACTATCAGATTAATTACAGTTTAGATCATTCATTTCATTTATTTTCTTATGTTGGTTATTGTCTTAAGTTGGTTAATTTCCAGCGGCATCCTTTTCTTGAACATATCCGTCATTTCCCTGAAGCATTTCTGTTTAACTCTACATTGTCAAGAAACAAACTAAATTAATAAATTAATGTCACATTTTTCACTTTTATTATTAAAAGGGGGAAAAGTTGACTTCTCTCCTTTGGCTGATTCATCAAATGTTGCTTGCTAACTTTCACTTATGCCATGACCTCCTCCTGAACACACACATAGTGTTACATCTTCTATGGATGCTTTCATTGAGATTTATTTGTAAAGCACAAAATCTGGTTGTATGTTAAGTAGGTGGGTTGCTGATCTACCAGAATGCCATTCTGTTACAAGGCTTTATGAATTGTTTATAAGTGCCAAGCTGGACAATGGAAGCTTTATAGCAACTGCCTAATTAACCATAATAATTCTTGTTAAAATCTGGTAAGGAGCTGTACTATGTAATGAATGCAAAGTATTCATCCCCTTTCTTCCCCATTTTGTTCCTCCCAATCTCCTTCTTACTTATTGTGGGGTGAAAAGTCTCTCAATTGCTTGTCATTTCTTTGTATGTTGCAGATTGAAAATGTTGATGTCTGCCTTAGCTTTCTAGCAGCCAGAGGAGTAAATGTGCAAGGTCTATCTGCTGAAGGTAAGAAAGCTTACTGTCATAGGCAATGGGAGAATGATTTGGGGAAGATTATTTTTGTCTTTCAATAGTTTCATGAGTAAAAGGCTATTGAGCAACCTGTAAAATTCTAAATGAGCTGATTTTTGTACCTTTCAACTTCTTGATAGTATTTGGAAAGTATAAAACACGTAAATAGAAATTTTGAAATTTTAGTTATAAATAACATATTTTATATAGGAAAATAAAAATTTCTTAAATTTTATAGTACAAATAGCATAATAATAATAGGATCACAGAGGTTGGTCACATGAGGGGATAAAATTAATTGGAAAAGGCCCTGATTTTGTGAAATATTGAAGACAAAAAGAGGAGAGGATGGCAGAGATTGAGATGGATAGATAGTGTCAGGAAAGCAACAAACATGAGCTTGAACAGACTTTGGGAGATAGTGGAGGGTAGAAGGGCCTGGAATGCAATAGTCCTTGGAGTCATGAAAAGTCAGACATGATTGGATGGCAAAACTGCAATAAAGGAAGTAGATAAAAGGTTGGCATATTTAATACTGACAACAAGCATTTATTAAACACTTAGTATGTAGCAGTGACAACATTGGTGCAATATTAAATGGTAGCTAGCCTAAGTTCTCTAAATGTGGGAGTAGGGAAGGGAAGACATTAAATGTGCATTTTGGGTTGTATATTTTTAATTTAGAGCAGAGAATGAGAACAGGTGAGTGTGGAGATTGGAAGGCTTACGTGACATGAAAGCAAACGGTGAGAATGGATCAACACAGAGAGTGAGGGCCCTTGCTTCTGCTCATCCATCCATCTACCCACATACCCACCCATTCACCCATTCACCCATCTACCCATCAGTTATGACTGCATGCCAGCAATTGTGATCAGTTCTGGGGATACAATGAAACAATCTTTGTCTTCAAAGAACTTATACTCTCTTTGCAGACACAACATGCATACCTGTAAACATTTAAAACATAAATACAAAGTAAAATACACAATACAAATTTCAGAATAAATATGCAATAAATATGACATGTCCCAAAAGTCTTAGTTCAATTTTAAACTTTACTAGCTTCTTTTGGGATACCTTATACAAAGGGGACCTGGGCAAAGTCAGGAAAGGTCTTCTTAGGAGACAGTGTTTGGGCTGAGCTTTGAAGGAAGAACTCTAAGAAATGGAAGTGAGAAGAGAGTGTATTTCAGGCATGGGAGACTCCTTTGAAAGGAGTTAGAATCTTATGTGTGAGGGAAAGTGAGGAGGTTAGTTTCACTGAAATGTAGAGCACCTAAAGGGAAGTAATGGATAACTGGCCTGGGGAAGTAGTTTGTAGTCAGATGAGGGACTTTAAATGCTAACAGAAGAGTTTGTATTTCATCCCTGCAGGTGATAGGAGCCACAGCTTGTTCTGAGTAGGGGAGTGACATGGTCAGGCTGGGCTTTTTTCCTGGCAGCAAGTGCTTTCTTGTATACCAAGCATTTTTAACCTGGGGTCTTTGATCTGCCTTCCTCTACATGCCTGCCTTTTTTTTTTTTAAATGAATATTTTGGTAAATAAGTTTCATTATAATTGCTTTACTTTGTAATTCTATGAATCTTAATTTATCCACTCAGAAACATATTTTCTGAGAAGGAGTCCATTGGCTGCACCAGATTGCTAATGATATGAAAGAGGTTGATAGCTTATGCTTTCTACAGCACGTATATAGAGCCATCATATATAATGGCATGCACCATTACAATATGAACAATGATAACAGCTGTAAGATTGGACTTGTCTATTACCATTTCTGCCCTGGGGGACTCCCTAAAACTCTTAGGGGGATAAGCTGTAATGATAGACCATTGAGTTTCTCATCATTCTGTTATAAGTTCATTAGAATGGTACAAAGTACCATTTTGGTGGTGGGGGGGGAGGGAATCTAAGAGGGAAGCTCATCCTGATGAGAGGATCAGGGAAGGCTTCATGGAGAAGGTTTAATTTTCATTTGAATTTAGAGAATCTATTGGAATTTAGCTGGTAAGAAGATGATGGAGGAAGGGCATTCTAGACAAAGTAAGAAAGATTTGAACAAAGGCATAGTGATCAGAAAGAATGGGCAGTGCACAGTGGGCAAACTGGCTTTCTTTCTACTCCTTATTCATGGTGTGCAGTACCTACAATATGTCATTCTCCTAAGTCCTCTATGCAATAAGACTAGCATATGCCAGACACAAGAAAATCTGGGCAGAGATAGAAATTTGCTTATTCATTGCTTGAATACTAATGCCTAGCATTTACTAAGTGCTTACTATGTACCAGATACCATGCTAATCACTTTACAAATATTATCTCATTTTCTCCTCACAACAACCCTGGAAGGTACGTACTAATAATATCCACATTTTGCAGATTAGGAAACTGAAGCAGAGATTAAGTGACATAACCAAGTTCATACAGCTATTGTGTAGGACTGGATTTGAACTGAGAGCTTACTGAATCCACATCCAGATGTCTATTGGCTGTGCTAGCTATCAAGCAGCTGCTTGGTCAAATAGAGAGGACTCTGTTTTCAGAAGAAGAGAGTCCAGGGAAGGGGAGTATTTGTCAGGGTTTTAGTGAGATGATATCTGAAAATGCTCAGCACAGTCCTTGACACATGTACTTAATACCTGTTTGTTTCCTTCTTTCCTATAACATTCTACTACATATTTTACTTGTCTAGGACCATATTGCCTCTTTCCTTTAGAGTGTAACCTTCATGAGGGCAGGGATTATATCTCTTTCATCCCCATCACCTAGCATAAGGCCTTGAATGTAGCAGATATATAATAAATATATATGGAATGAATAAATCACGTTTTCAAACAAGAACTTACAGTATTTTAAGTGTTCATCAAAATTTGTCAAAGTCTAAACTCAGCATAACAGTGTGACTTGTGCTTTCTTTTACACTGGGGAGAGGTTGGAAGAAAAATAGCCTTTTGGAAGTTCATGTGATGGCAGCAATTCCACTGAGAAGGAAGGTTAATATCATAAGCCAAAAGAGAGCAGACCAAGTGCTTTGTTAATGCCACCAGAATCGAAAGGCAGAGCACCTGAAAGTCACAGTGTGATCTATCTTATTGCCTCTTCTAAGCCATATTAAAAATATTTTTACCAGTCTTCCTCAATTTTTTTTGCCCTCTTCTGTTTATTTCTTCTTCTCTGATCAATTTAAAATATAGCTACTGTAATAAAGGTCAGCTGCAGGTTGGAACTTATGCATATCCTCATTATTATAAAGAAATAAATGAATAAAACTTAAATGGAACTTTCAAATACTGACAGAAGCTGTTCCATTTAAAAATGTTTAATAAAAAAAATACAAAAATGTTTAATCATATATCTAAAGGAATGAACAATAATAACTGTCCTCTGATGTCTCATCATGTAATGGTGGTGACCTCGAGTTCTACCAAGTATTACCAAGCTGTATATCAACTACTCAGTCAAACAGTTAATGAACATAATCAAGGCACTGTGATAGATGCTGGGGATACAAAGACAGAGGGCAGCTAGTTGACCAAGTGGATAAAGTACCACGCCTGAAGTCAAGAAGACTTCTCTTCCTGAGTTCAAATCCTGCCTTAGACACTTAATAGCTGTTTGATTCTGGGCAAGTCACTTTGGTTGCCTCAGTTTGCTCACGTGTAAAATCATCTGGAGAAGGAAATGGCAAACTACTTTAGTATCATCGCCAAGAAAACCCTAAATGGGGTCACAAAAAGTTGGACATAACTGAAAATGACTTAACAACAACAACACACAAAGAAAAAGTGAAATAATCTGCTCTCTTAATGTAGTTTATATTCACTTGAAAGACAAAGCATGTGCCTTCAAAAGAAAACTGCCTCAGGGTAACAAATCTTTGGGCCAAAGAAACTCTCCAAGACAGTCCATCAAGGAATAGAGGCACTGTGGTCTTTGACAGTGAGGCAGGTACCCACAACTATGAAATCTTAGACTTTGGAAGTCTTATGCAGGAGGAAATTTTTGGGGTGCAATGGATGAACAAGCAAGTATTTGTTTAAGCTCCTGCTATGTGCCAAATACTGTGGTAAGGGCTTAGAAGAAGACAAAAAAGAAAAGGAAAGGAAAGAAACAATCACTACCCCCAAACGGAGTGATTAAAATGGAAATTGACCTATAGCTTTCATTAGAAAAACTCAATTAAAATCTCAGTTTCCTGGATGTTGTGCTCTTATATTTAGAAAAATCTTATTAACTTGTGCTTAATTTACGCAAAAAAAAAATTGATAGAGAAGGAACTTTTCACATTAGAAATTCTGTTGGTTATGAAGTCCAGAGAAAGAACTTATAACTAGAATTGTGTATAGAATAATTTTACATACGTATGTGTATATATACAAACACATTTCTTACAATAGACATCTCGAGGGGGGGGGAGAGAAAAAAAGAAATTTACATGATAACCTTATTATAAATTTAAAAGGAATAGCAAGCACATGAAGATTTGCAGTTTCATGTGCAAATCATATTTTTATTCTACTATGTTATGGAAATTCTTGTTTTATTCCAGAGATTAAAAGTAAAATAAATTTTAAAGATATGCTTTAGGCCCATTATCAGCAACTATAAAATAAAGGGACACTGGTAGCTTTCTTTCCTTACTTCATGGTATGAACCACATCCCCAACTGTAGAAATGTGATTGAAGCAATATATTGGAACAGATACTTGAATGAGAAGCTACTGATCTTTTAATTTGCTCATGAAGAAGGGAGAGTCTCAGAGTTGGTAAAGACAAGTCTCTTTTGAATAGTTTTTCACTTTATTCTCCCATCCCTACCCCTATCAGGAAAGGTCAGGTTAGGTTAGAGATCCAGTTTTGCTTTGGCTGCATGTAAAAGAAGTATAAAGATTCCAGGGTTGATTTTCTTGTTTATTAGTGAACAAGACTGTTGTACCCAAAATTTAATTAGTGGGTAAGTATTTTCTATGCATGTGTAATAATAACAATAATAACAACAATAGTAGCAATAGTAACATTAAATTTAGGCTATGGTATTTATATTTTTTCCTTCATTTTTTTTTTACCAGAAATAAGAAATGGAAATTTGAAAGCCATTTTAGGGTTGTTTTTTAGTTTATCTCGGTATAAACAACAGCAACACCATCAACAACAGTACTACCAGTCTCTTGTAGAACTCCAGCAACACGGCACTCATCCTTCACCACCAGCTGAAGTTAGCCAGTCTAAAACTCAACAAGATATGCAGTCCAGGTAAGTTGGATGCTTGGGGGAATCTCTAGATGACTTTGGTCAGGAAAAAAAAAAACAAAAAACAAAAACAAAACAAGAAGAAATGTGTGTTTTTAACAGGCCAATAGGATGAACTTTAAAGAGCTAAGCTTGATTTGTTTGATGTGTGGCTGCTGGTTTGTAATCTTGTGTTTTTGTACCTTGTTTAATTGCTCCATGGTTAGAGGTGAAACCATTTTGGACATGTGGTGTACCTCTTCCTTTCTGTGATGTCTCCCCCTCTCTCCCTAAAATAATGTGTGTTAAATGTATTTACTGCAAGAGACATGACAGAAATAGACTTTTAGATACTCTTCTCATTCTTGAACTATATTGACGAGTTTTAACTGTCACATTTTCCTTCATTATGTACTTAATCTTGTTAGACTGTTTTAGTTGATGAAATGCTGACGTGATTAAAAATTTAGTCAGCAAAACAAATAATTGGCTGCTCTGTGTGTGTGTGTGTGTGTGTGTGTGTGTGTGTGTGTGTGTGTGTGTAATTCCTGCCATGTAAGTGTTGTCTGGCTTTTAAATTGCTTTTTGCATGTAGACAGAGGCTAAGATGCTTTCAGACACTTAATTCTTCCTTCTTCCTCCCAATATGGCTTTTCCCCTATTGAAAACAGACTGTAATTATGAAGCTTCCTTCCTAGAAGCTGCCTATAACTTACTTCACAGATAGTTAACTCTGTCTTTCCTGACATGCCTTTATTGAAGAAAATCACCACTAACAATACAAACACACACACACACACACACACACAGTAATCTTAAAGGCAACTTGAAAAGTTTCATTTTGCTTTGGACATTTTTAAAAATAACTTTCTATTTGATTATTATTATTTAATAATTAACCTGTTAGTATTAGCAAAAATGTTGCTTCAAATCTCATCTAATTCAAAGGCTCTATGTAGCTGTTTATCTACTAAGTATAAAAAAATAGTCCTTCTCATCAGTGGAATTGTGTTGAAGATCTTCCTTATTTAGATATTCCCCTCCCCTTCATTATTGTTAGCTGTGGAAATATTAAGGGTATCCTGCTAAAATATCACAAGTGACATGTTGAATAATATTCTTCATCCCCTCTACATGTAACTACATGTGTGTGTGGATGGGGGTGATTAAAAACCAGTCTGAGATTATTGCAGCATCAAGCAAGAATTATGCTCATCAAATTGGTGATAATAAAACTTTCTGCTCTGTGAGTGCCTTGGACTTTCTAAAGAATAGAAGGAAAGCCTCTTGCCTGACAAAAAGAGTCATTCACCTCTCTTTCCTCTTTTATGTTTTCCTGTTCCAAGTTACAATGTAAAACTCAACACTGCTAGTAATAAGATTTCCTAAAGCTCTTTTTATGCCATTGAAATGAGCAGGAAGTTGACATGGGAATGAAAAATAATAATAAAAATAGCATATAAAAATAAAGAGATTAAATTTTCTTTAGAATTCAGGTTGGTCAAAATAATTGGTAAAGATTCTTGTTAACCACTTCTGTGCTTATGTTTTAGCCTTTGGCAGATAAATGTTATTTAATTGTTTCTTGAATGAATGTGAATCAGAAATTTTAACTTTAGGTTGCCAATGTAGTGGTAGCCTATTTCTTTGGGAAATTTTTAATTCTTATTGATTTTAAAGGTTTTTTTCATATATGTATATAACATATGTTATACATATATATTTATATACACATGTATCAGTCAATAAACAGTTATTAAGTGCCCACAATATATTGGGTAGGCATTGTGCTCAGCCTTCAAGGAGCTCACAGACTAATAGGATAATGTGAAAACAATTATTTACAAAGAAACAACATATAAGAAAATTGGAAATAACCAAAAGAGAGAAAGCATGAGGATTAAGGGCAGCGGGAAAGGCTTCCTGCAGAAGGTGGGCTCTAAGGTGGGACTTTAAGGAAGCCCAGGAAATGAGGAAGAGCATTCCATTCATGGGGGACAGCCATGTGCTCCGGAGATGGGATGTTTGTTCAAGCAATAGCAAGGAAGCCAGTGTCACTGGAGGTAAAGTTAGCTGATAAGGACAGACATTGAAACACACAAGTCAGAGGTTTTTGTCTGTTCTGGTAGTGGAGGGAGAAGATTTGCCATGATCACACAACCTTTACTATTAGAAGTAGGACCAGAATCTGGGCCTTCCTTGACTCCAAGGCAGGCTCTAGATCACCCATACCATGCTATCTTTTCTGGGAATAGAAAATAAGTTTATGTGTGTTTGTGCAAGTGCAGCGCTCTTGGTAGAAAGTAAGCTCTTTGAGGCAGGAACTGTTTTTGTTTTTGTTTTTAATTTTTCTCTTTGTATCTGGAGTACCTTATACTTGAAAACACGCTTTTTGGTTAATTGATTAAGTTGCACAGTGGATAGAGCACTGGCCCTGGAGTCAAAAGGACCCGATTTCAAATGTAGTTCTAGACACTTGATGCTTAGTACCTGTGTGATCCTGGGCAAGTCACACATAACCTCTGATAGCCTCGCAAAAAAAAAAAAACACACAAATAAAAAAAAACACACACACAAAAACCCAAACAAACAAAAATGAAACAGGCATAATAATTCTGCACCATTTTTCTACTGTACTTTTTCATTTCTATTTTTCTTTTTTTCCATAATATTTTTTCCAGGAAGGACTCATTGCAAGACATTATTCTCCTACTAAGGGCCATCAGATTCCTTTAATAATGATAGCCATCTCTAGGGGAGGGGAGAGGGAAGAGAAGAAAAAAAAGGAAAAAAAAGAAATTACATAACTTTATTATATATCTGAAAGGAATTTCAAGCTGTACATAATAGATTTACAGTTTCTTTTGTAGTCATCTTTTTTAATTCTATGTTATGGAAATGCTTATTTTATTCCATATATTAAAAAGTTAAAAAAAAAGACCAAGTAGCCTGAGGTAGTCAACATTCTGTTCCATCTCCCTAACTTTGTAGACCTCAAGAACTGATTGACCATGCTTGGAAGGAAACCTCAGTAGTTTATGTGGAAGTCCATAGGTCTAATTGCTTTTTAAATAGGTTATTAATTTGTTGCTCCCAGTAATGGCTAGACATTAGCAAGCAGAGCTTATAGCAGTATGCCTAAATTCATCCAACAGTGTTTCAGGGTCCTTTGGTTCTCTGCTGAATATTCAACAAAGGTAGCCCTGGTAGCTTCAAAATACAATTTTTCTACATCATTGGAAAGTTTTGGATCATATCCTGTTGCATCTAAGTCATGAGAGAGAAATAATCGAGTATTTCATTTCTCCTCCTTTATGTGGATGTCTCCATGACTAAGAATGTTTTGTCTCACCTTTTTCTCTGAGAATCCCTGACTGCTTTCGATGTGCCACCTTCAATGGGAAGTCTTTCTTGTTCCTCTTTGGTACCGGTGTTTTCTTCCTCCTCAGTTATTCGTATATAAGATTAGCAGTGAGGACTGGTTCTGTGGGGTAGCTAGGTGGTGTAGTGGATAGAAAGCTGGGCCTGGAGTCTGTTCATCTTCCTGAGTTCAAATCTGGCCTCAGACACTTATTAGTCATGCGACTCCTGTTTGCCTTAGTTTCCTCGTCTATAAAATGAGCTGGAGAAGGAAATGCCAAACTATTGCAGTATCTTTGCCAAGAAAGCTCCAAAATGGGTCGCAAAATGTCAGACACAACTGAAAGTGACTGAATGAAAACTGGTTGTATGATTTACTTTGTTTAATGAACTCCCAGCTGAGGAAAATTCTTCTCCTGATTCAGGCTGCCATCTTGTGAAACGTATAGTTTCAGAGAGTTACCTAGAACACTAAGAAACTAAATGACTTACTTAGGGTCACACAGCCAATATTGCCAGAGGTGGAATTTGAGCCCAGGCCTTCCTAATTACTAATCTAGTTCTCTTTTCTCTGTATTCCATAGCTTACTCCAAGATGAGTAGTGTTTATGTTTATTAATGTCTTCTCCAAGTAGGTTCTTACCACCTTTTGTATTTAAAATAAGATCTTAGAAAATTTTGAAGGGCAGCTAGGTGATGCAGTGGATAGAGCTCTGGCCTTGGAGAGTCAGGAGGACCTGAGTTCAAATCCAGCCTCAGATACTTGACACTTACTAGCTGTGTGACCCTGGGCAAGTCACTTAACCCCAATTGACTCACCATAAAGCAAAATAAATAATAATAATAATAATAATAATAATAATAATAATAATAATAATTAATAAAATTTAATAAAATAATTGTAAATTTAGAAATAATCCAAGGGATAATGGAGAGACAAATGTTAAGTGCAAGTATGCTATAGCAGATGTTTCATGAAATAAACTCAGCAGAAAACATAACTGGAAAAGGCAGGGGCTGGTTTTGTAATGATATTAAGACATAGCATAAAGTCCTGGCACCATCACCTCTGTACTACCAGAACTGGAGGGATATTACCAAATAATAGAGAAGGTTCTCTGAATAGGATTATGAAAGAACTTTGATAATAATGATAGAGGGGGAGGAGGTATATACAGACTGTCATTCACTGCCTCAGCAGAAGGAGTACATACACATATAAAATTACAGATCCCATCAAAGTATCAAGTATAATTTGAATATGTTTCCTTTGGGTAATTCTGAAAAGTTAAATTCACAAAAACATATATAAGGTAAAATCAGAGAAATATTTTAGCATTTCCCAGGTGTATCTGTCTATAAGAGACCAAGGAAATGCAATAAATAATATCTCTGATTGTTAATGAGATAGAAGTTGGAAAACAAATGCAAAAGAAAGTGTCTTGATTACCTATTTGTATTAATTTTCTTTGGGGCAGCTCAATTGCGCAGTGGATAGAGTGTCAGGCCTGGAATAGGAAGAGTCCACTTCCTGAGTTCAAATGTGGCCTCAGACACTTAGCTGTGTGGCACTAGGCAAGTCACTTACCCCTGTTTGCCTCAGTTTCTTCATCTGTAAAATGAACTGGAGAGAGAAATGGTAAACTATTCTAGTATCTTTGCCAAGAATACCCCAGATAGGGCCATGAAGAATTGGACATGACTGAAATGATTAAATAACAATTTGTTTTCTTGAGTCTGAGACATAAAGCCTGGTTTGCACTGATCATCCTATTGATTTTAGGGGTCTTTTCATGCAATGAGCTTAAATTACCTACTTGTCTGTTATTTAGAATGCTCTAAAAAATGTCTGGACATGATATCAAATGCTATTGAGGAAGGCTGAGGCTGGTGGATTGATTAAAGTCAGGAGCACTGAGCTATGGTTGTTCTAAAGTCCATCTAAATCCAGCACTAATAGGATGAACCCCCAGGAGGTAAAGACCACCAGGATGCTTAAGAGGGGAAGTAAAGGGTGAGGAGAAGCCAACTGGTCCAGGTGGGAAAAATGGAGTAGGATAAAGATTCTGTGACAGTCATTAGACCATGAATAGCTACTGAACTTCCAGCATGGGCAAAATAGGGAGATCTAATCTCAAAACAAAAAAAGTAAATAAGGAATAAAAGATGGAAGAAGAAGGAAAGAAAACTTTCTAATTTTGTAGAATTTTCAATATGATTAGGATTAAAAATAAATTAGTAGAACTGTAAGAATCCTTTAAAACATATTTCTTTGTTTTTATTTTGATTCCTTTAGCATTTTCCACATTATTTTGAAATATTTTCATTATTTTCAAATTATTTATTTTTAAATTTTAAAATATGTAACATTTTATTTTAAAATTAAACATATTTGATTTATTTGGAAGGGAACTGAATAGAAAATATAATGTACAACAAGATAAATATTCTAAAAGGCAAAGATGAAACATTCTTGTTTTGTTTCCCAGCTCTCTTTTTCAGTTTTTCTTGTTTTCTATCTATAACTCTCTTGAGTGAGGATTTCTCCTGTCACTGTCTCTATTACTTTCTCTTTCTTATTCTCTCAGTATATGTGTACTGATCATTAGGTCTATAAACTAATATGTTCTGTCCAGGCCATGACTATAAACATATATGGAAATGGAGATCGTAAGATTACAGATCTGAACCTGGAACAGATGTCAAAGATCATCTAGTCCAATCCCCTCATTTTATAGATGAGAAGACTGACCCAGAGAAGTTGGTCATGTGCCATGTCTTTTCCATTTACTTTGCCCATATAAGGAGTAATTATGTTCTCATTTTCATAATGTTCTAACCAATTGAACAAGCATGATCCTAAAACTATGTAAATACTTAATCTTTTCTTGTTTTAATGATTTCCAGGAAAAAAAATGTCTTCAGGAACTTTATTCATTAACCTAATCTATAATCTGATTTCTCTTCCTGCCTTCCATTAATTTGTATGGAGTTTTAGTTGAAAAACTAGGGACATGAAACTATGTCTTTCTTTTCATGTCGGCTAGCAAGACATTTTTAAGTATTGTTCAACTATGTCCATGAAAACCCTCCACAAAACTGCTAACAGCAACTACCCACAGAAACACACACATACCCATTATACACATTCAGATATAATATCTTATCTAGATTAAGGCCTGCATATATAAAATTAACAGAGTAGGAAGTCATTATTGACCTTTTTTGCATTTTTTTCATTTTAAGTAAAGCGCACATTCTCACATTTTATTTACAGCTTTATTCTTTGAGAAATAAATGCTGATTTTATGGTTTTTCTCCATGCACAATGTTGATGCTTTTTGTAGTTTTCATCACCTAATGTGACAGTGAAGCTTGGCTCCTTTTTCTGCTTTGTTCTACTTCAACTTGTATCACTTGCATTCTCTGTTTTGGAATAAAACAGTTTTCCAGATTCAAATTATAGTATACTCTGAGTAACAGGGTCTTCTTAGTGACTCTTTATTCTGAGTGACAGAAAGTTATGATATATCTTAAGCTTAGAGAAATAGCTTTGAGGGAATATAGCAAAAAAACTATATCCAGTGTGGTTTAATCCTGTTTTGACTAGACCTCATCTCTCTGTCTCTGTCTGTCTGTCTGTCTGTCTGTCTGTCTGTCTGTCTCTCTCTCTCTCTCTCTCTCTCTCTCTCTCTCTCTCTCTCTCTCTCTCTCTCTCTCTCTCGCTCTCTCTCTCTCTCTCTCTCGCTCTCTCTCTCTCTCTCTCTCTCTCTCTCTCTCTCTCTCTCTCTCTCTCTCTCCTATAGATATAAATAAATATATACACACACACACACACACACACACACACACACACACACATATACATATGCATATACACACACAAGGCACACAACTCAGTTAACCCACCTCCATCATCAGTACACCCTCGGATAAGCCACTTCACCACGTTGGTTGTCAGGTTCCTCATCTGTTAAATGAGGGAGGTTGCATCAGTAGGCCTCTGAGATCTCTTCTAATTCTTGTTCTATCTTACATCCCTACCTGCATGATGACAACCTAAATTTTGCTCCATGATTCTCAAAATACATGAAGTCCTTTAGCATTGTAGAAACAATAGAGTGGAGAAATTATAAAGAATTTGTTAAACTATCACCCCCTTTCCTATTCCTGTGAGTCTTTCTATTTCCTTGCGCCAGCCCTCCCCGTAGAGACCTGGTGATGCTCTAGCATCTTCACGTGTATTATTAGACTTTAAAAGTTAATTTGAGAGGGCATTGCAAGTTGGTTGCCCTATGTGGTTCATGTTGCCCCAGGGATATAAATTGTTAGTGGTGGTTCTGATATAAGAGATATCAGGCCTGGGATGTCAAACTGTGTTTCAACATTTCTCCTGTGAAAATATACAAAATGTTGAAGGCCAAGAAGGAGGAACAGAGATTTCAATGGACATCTCAGGAGCTATTTAGTCTAAACCATTCATTTTATAAATGGGAGATTACCTGACTTGCCCAAGATCGCATTGGTAGTAAGCACTAGAGAGAATTTTAACTTGGGTGCTGTGACTCTGGGATAACTAAGTGACACGGTGGATAGAGCACTGAGCCTGGAGTCAGCAAGAGCTGAGTTCAAATCTGGTCTCACATACTATTTGAGTCATCCTGGGCAAGTCACTTAAACCTGTTTGCCTCAATTTCCTTAATTGTAAAATGAGCTAGAAAAGGAAATGGCAAATGGGGTCTGGAAGAGTCAGAAACAACTGAACAACAGCAACCTAAATCTAGCATTCTTTGCTTGACCTGGAGTCAGGAAGACCTGAGTTCAAACCTGACCTCAGATACTTACTAGCTGTGTGACCCCTGGGTACTCTGTCTTCTGTCTGTATATTTCTTCATCTGTAAAATAGTTATAATAATAGCAACTGCCTGGCAGGGGTGTTGTGAGGATCAAATGAGATAATATTTATAAATCACTTAGCACAGTGCCTGGCACCACACAGTAGGTGCTTTATAAATATTTATAATTCTTACATTTTTAAAAATAAAAATCTCCTGGAGTACACACACACACACACACACACACACACACACACACACACACACATTCTTTCTATTGTACCAACCTTCCTTTCTCACTTCCTCATTCTGACCCTTTTTTGGCTAAGGATGAAAGATTGGAAAGGGACACACCAAAATCCTTCACAAAAATAAAATGAGTAAACAGTGCAAGATGAATAAATTGCTAAAATCTTGAGTAGTTGAATGCTCATGTTCTCTCTAATTTCCCATCCTTTTAATATAATTCAGCCAACATTTGTTAAGTATCTATCACAAGTAAAGATTTGGTGTAGGGTCAGGAAATATAAGGACCTGATGAAAGAAGAGACAATATCCTCACAGAATTCACCTTCTGCAGAGTCATACAACATGTGAATACAAAAGTAGATGCTAGATAATTTGAGGAAGAATGGAACACTAAAAGCTAGGGGTAGGTGACAATCAGGAAGCTTTATATGGGAGGTGACATATGAGTTTAGAAATGAAGGAGGTATAGTAAGGAGGGAGTGCATTCCAGGCATTGGGGACAGTCTGTGCAAAGGCAGGAGAATGGGGGGATGGAATGTTGATCTAGGGAACAGCCTGTCTTAGCACAAAGGTAAGGGTAGTCAATTTGGAGACAGAAGACTTAGGTTTAAATCCTAGCATTGCCCTTAACTGCTTATATAACCTCAGATGGGTCCCATAACCTTTCAGGGCCTCATTTTTCTTACCTGTAAAATTAGGTCCCTGTTATCTCTAATTCTGTGATCCTAAGTAGGCCAACCTGGCTAGAAAGTATGCTGCTTCAAGAAAAGAAATTAAGTTTGGAAAGGTCAACTGGTACCATATTATAAAAGATTTTCAATGCCAGGTATGACATTTTTATCCCAGAAGAAATGGAGAGCCACTGAAACTTTTTGAACTGGAGAATGCTTTGTGGTGAGACCTTTCTTTTAACTGAAGAATAAAAAAAGAGAAGCAACAAGATTTCTGCTCTGTAAAAGTCAACAGATTTAATTTTGATGCTCATATGTCTTACTTTCATGGAAAAAAAAATCCACCTATATAAACATCTAGTAAGATATAGCTTTTTGAGATCTCTTTCACCGTGTTTATTTTTTATAGCCAAAGGCATAAATGGATGAAAATGGTGATTAATAGAGTTATTGTTGACCAAATGAATTGCCACTAAAGTTTACTATATTTTCTCCAGTGTAGCTTTAGGAAAATATGATCAAATGAAAACAAGTAAAGGGGAAAATATTTTTTCTCTATAAATTGGAGTGTAGATTCTGGTACATGTAAAACAAATATTCAGTGCCTGGCTCTGGCTAAGCAACAAAAAGTTAGGGATATCAAGTTAAAATATGAGGCTTTCCATTCAGGCTGATGTAGCAGCACCTTTCTTTCTTCTGCTATACAGGATGTCAGGTTTATTAACCTTTTTGTGTGTCATGGATGCCATTGGCAGCTTGGCAAAGCCTGTGGGCCCCTTCTCAGAATAATGTATTTAAATTCATAATACATTTCTAAAAAAGAACCAATCATATTGAAATATTTATCTATTCATCTCTATTATATTCACACATATACATACAAATGTACATACATATACACATGTGTGTATGTATATGTGTGTATGTGTGTGTGTATAAAACAAATATATATATATGTATATATATATATGTATATATATATATATATATATGTGTGTGTGTGTGTGTGTGTGTGTGTGTATATTTGTTTTTTTCCCCCAAGAGGGTCAAACGAATGAACTTCAACAGGAATATTGAAAGCATTGTCAGATACTTATTACATAAGGTTCAAAAATATGAAAGGAAGTATACAAGTGAGTATACAAGAAAGAGCAAAAAAAGCATGTAATTGAAGTTGTGAATAGATGAGAAAGACAAACAGACAGAGACATTCAGACACACACACACACACAGAGTAGTTGATTTCTGGACTCATTTGTAATAGGAATATATATTTCATAGAGCTATGCAGCATTGAATCTCTCCAGAAGAAAACCTCCTGGAGATTTTGAATAAAGGAATTTCCTCTTTCAAGAGTTCCTTAAAGCAATGAAATCACAGGTTCAATCCTTATTAAAGAAATTCTACCAAATGGTAAAGAAGGAATTTGGGAATCTGAGTGAGGGTAAATCTGGTGAGACTGTATCTTAGAAAATTTCAAAGCAAGATTTTCTAGTTTTAAATCTAAAGGAATGAAAGTGATCCTACATCAGAGACTTATTAGCAGTATGCCCCTGAGCAAGTCACATAATTATTATGCACCTCAGTTTCCTCATCTGTAAAATGAAAACTTTGGACTCAATGGCCTCTGGTCAGCAAGTCAAA
Organism: Phascolarctos cinereus; assembly: GCF_003287225.1. Taxonomy (NCBI): domain Eukaryota; kingdom Metazoa; phylum Chordata; class Mammalia; order Diprotodontia; family Phascolarctidae; genus Phascolarctos; species Phascolarctos cinereus. Next base: position 244,738,813 of record NW_027555514.1, read on the forward strand.
GTACATTGTTAACTATCTATTATATTTCAGGTGCTTTATTAAGTGCTGAGGATACAAAGTAGCACAAAAAAAAATCTCTCAGGGAGCTCTCAATCTAATGGGGAGACAACATGCAAAGAAGTGGGTTCCCTTCCATATATATATAGTTCTACAATCTAGGACCATACTCTTAGAGGAAAAATGTGTCACATTTTAAGACCTGTTTTGGGATAACAAATCTTTTTTTTTTTTTTGGCCAGGAGAGTGAGGTAGGTCTGAAAATATTCGTAAAAGAGGGAGAGTTTGTCTTAAGCTTTTTCCTCCCTATTTCTCAGTGGCTGCAGTGTGAGGGCAGAGTTATAATTAATTAATATAATTATATTAATATATTTATAATTAATATAATTATATTAGTATAATTAAATGAAAATTTATGTACTAGAAGCAAGTAAATACAGAGTGAATGAGAAGAATGAACTTGAAGAATTTAGATAAGTCAAGACACCAAGGATCATAATAAGAGGAAAGAGCAAGGTGACTGCAAATGAGAAGAGAATGATAGGTTACTCTGTGATCCTAGAACCAAATTTCACAGTCTTTATTTTGTAGGTGATTCAGTTCCAAGAGAATCAAGTATGTAATGTGACAATGTTGGTATGTGACTGATCTGGTAGAGAAAGGAGTTCTTAGAGTAAAAGAGCGTGAGGAACTTTAAGGTCACATTATCAGTGGTTATCATGCATATTGACTGTTTTAGTCCCTTAAAATAATACAAGATGCTGGTGGAGAGTAAGTCAGTGAACTAGTTACTCACATCTTCAAGAAAGTTGGGACAATGACATAGAAGCTGACATATAGGAATGACAAGGATTGAGAGAAATCAGTATCAGCAGTAACTGTGGAAGTTCTGAATTTAGGTCCTGACTCTGAAACATGCCAATTGTGTGACCCTGGGCAAGTCATGTAACCTTTAGTTGTCCCAGGCAATGATCTAAGTTTCAGAGTAGGTACTTACTTGCCTCCCCAGCATGAGTAAAATGACATCTGCTCAAAAACAACCACAAAAAAGGAATGCTTCTTTAACATTAATTATAATTGAAATTTACCCTAAAATACAAAATCACTCAGTTGTATTTCAAGACAGAGTCTGAGAACTATGTGGAAGTAAAAAGCATTGTGGTCCAAGTAATAGGAGGAGGTGCCCTGAATTTCCTAAATTCCCTTTAATGTTGAGTTCTTCTGCATCTTCCAATGGATGTGACTTTGCTATTATAATATCTTTGAAAGGCACTTCTCCACCTCCTTCCTGTTTTGAGGTTTCACCAAACAGTATACCATGCTGGTGGCCTTGTTTATATCTGTCATTAGAGATCTAGGAAAACAGGGGTTTTTATATACTGTATTTCACTAATGGAATAAGTTATCACAGTAATGTGTCTAAACTTGCTGTCATGATGATCCATCAGGCACCTGGCTTCTAAGAAGAAACACATGTGCATCCAAGTTAAGAATCTGTCTCATTGATGGCATAGGCAGTAACTGTGTTTTGTGACTAGTCAGCAGAATTCCACTGTAAGAATAAGTCATTTTATCCCACATCATGATGAGGAGTGAGTGGGAATCCCAGATGGCCTTTATTAATTCATTCTTTTGAAGGTGTACTTGGGATTTTTGAAGGGCATAAAGTTCAAGACTTAGCTGACGTGGTCCAAGACTTTGAAATGTGCTATTCTGTTTGTTTTTAGAATTTGAAGTGACCATGAAGGCTTGCAAGTTTCCAAAATTTCCATTTGTACATAACTGAAGCCATGGGGGAAAATATTGGGAAAGCCATAAGCAAACATAGGCGATGATTGAATCCCTGCCCTTTCTTCACAGCAAAACTCAGATGACCACATTGAAAGTAGACGATCATTCTCTTCCTTGGCAATGGGGGCAGGAAACACAGATCATTTAGTTCATAAAGCCATTCATTTTAAGTGTATCCTATTCTTAAAATTATTTGGGAATGGCATAATACGCACCTGCCTTGCAATATATTTTTTATGTTGCAGAATCTTAAATTCAAGAATTTTATCAGAGTTTGAATTGTCTTCTTGTTGAGTCATTTCAGTTGTGTCTGACTTTCTGTGACCCCATTTGGAGTTTTCTTAGCAAAGATACTGGAGTGGTTTGCCATTACCTTCTCCAGTACATTTTACAGATGAGGAAACTGAAGTGACTTGCCCAGGGTCATATTTAAAATTTTCCTTTTAATCAGTAATCTCTTTGCTTTCAAATCAAAGAAAAACAATAATTTATTCTCTTACAAAATGAGATTTTATTTCCTACAAATTTGGAAAAAAATATGACAGCACATTCCCAAAAATGTTCCTTCGTTCTCTGTCGAATGTCAACTGCCACATGAATATCTCCAGTAATTGCAAAGACAGAATATTCTACAAAATTATGAGTGAAATTACTGCAGCACAATGATTTTTAAAGACCAGAAGAAAAGGTGTTTTCAGATAAATGATTTAACTGTAAATCTCATATAATTCCTTTCTCTGAGTATACTTTTAGTTTCACATGGTCTATCACAAATGGTATAAGGTAGTATTTCTATTCATCTTTTGCTCATTGATGTTTGTACCACTGAGGTTCTTATAACTGTATGTCGAATATACTTTTAAAATGGTTTTTACCGTCATAAATTCTGGTCATGTTGAAGACATGCTCCTTCCTTGCATATATGTCTGGGAATAATTTAAACAAAGATCGCTGAAATCTTGAGAGTGGATGAGATCAGCAAAATAGAGGGTATAGAAAAAAGAACAACTTAGAAGAAAGAACCTTTTGGATGGTGGGGGAAAAAGTACTAAAAAAAAGTCCTGAACAGAAGGATTTTTGGAGGATTTGATATTTCCTCACTTAGGTTTTGTTTATTTACTAATATTTAATGTAAAAATTAAGGAATAAGTTTTATTATTCCTTTTACTTCTGTGATATGGATCCTGGCTTTGCCATTTGCCAGTTGCAGATGCTTGGGAAAGACTTTTCAGCTCTTTGAACCTCTTTTTCTTCATCTTTAGGATGAGGAAGTTAGCCTGGATGATCATTAAGATACCTCCCAGCCCAAATTCCTATAATCTTATAGTCTCATCAAGCAGAATGCATTTTAAAGAGATAATGTTGTATTTGGTGATTCTGTAAGGGATTGTGTGTCCTAATTCCCACCTAAGTGCTCAAGGCATGTTCTTCATATTTAGTACACCTGGTAGTTTTTCCTTCCAAATGAGCTCTTTTCAGCATCCAATGCAGTATTTAGCATTGTAGTCAGTGCGTAATAAATACTTGCTGTTTAATTTCTCCAAAATTGAAGGGGAAAAGGCCTATAAGAATCACAGATTGTAGTATATCAAAAAGAAAGGTGTAGTATAATTTTAAATGGAGTTTGGAATGAATTACTCTGGAGATGTGAAGGGTTCATGATGCTGAACATAGGAATGGAGGGGTGTGTGTGTGTGTGTGTGTGTGTGTGTGTGTGTGTGTGTGTGTAAATTTAACATTGATATAGACTACTACCTGACATGTGTTTGTCATCCTATAAGCTTTCGTTCATGTTTTCCTCTCATTTCTTCATAGACATTCACATGTTGAAGCAATGCCTTTGCTCTTCTCATATCTTGAAGGTACCAGTGTACCACTATTTTTCTTGATATCATAGACCATATCTCTTATATAGTCATACGTGTCTTTATTATATATTTTACTGTACTCTTGGCATGCAACAAGGATTCTGAAAGAGCACAAGCACTGATGGGCACTATCAGAAAATGAATGAATTGTTTCATTGGATGGGACATTGGACTGGATGATTCTTCCTACTCCAAGACTCTGTGTTTCAAAGCTTTTCATAACCTACTCCTCCTACCTTCCCAGTCACCTTACACCATCTCTGACTGGAGATACTGATGACACTCAACATTCAGTGTCAGTGGTCTACCTGCCATTGAAGTAGGTGGAACCGAAGCAGGGGGTGAAGAGCATTTACAAGAAAAAAGCCTTACTCCCAAGAAATATCAAGAGTTAAAGCCTCAATAAAATCTCAGTATAGACAAAGAAACAAAAAAAAAACAGAAGGAAGGAGTAATACCTCCAAAACAAATAATATTTTAAATAAATGCTCGAATGAGCTCACTAGCTGTGTGATTGCAGGCAAGCTATTTAACCTCTTTCTCCCTTTCTCTCCCCCTTCCCCTCCCTTTGTCACTTTCCTTCTCCCTCCCTCTTCTTGTTTCTACCTCTCTATATCTACCTCTCCCTCCATCTCTCTCCCTCTCTGTGTCTTTCTTCCTTTCTTATTCTCTCCCCCTCATTCCTTCCTCTTTCCCTCTCTTTCCTGTCCAATAAGTTACTAGTTTTGATGAAGCTGAATTGAAGTCTTTGGTTTGACTTTTCTGTTTACCAAGGTTTCAATCAATACCCTATTACTTGTTTTGTTCTTGTATTTTTAATTTAGGATGAGGAAATAGAGAAATGTAACAGAGGTTAAATGACTTCACCAAGGGCACCTGGTAACAAAGGTGGAATTCAAGCTGTCAGCTAACGAATTACTTAAATGTTCATTAGTCCAGTGCACTACAGTTTCTCTGTGAAGGATAAGGAGAAGAGGAAGAAGAAGGAGTTAAAGGAGAAGTTAAAGTAGAGGAAGAAGAGAAGGAAGAAAGATGAAAAGGAAGAAAAAAAGAATTTCTCTTTTGTGGATTCTGAACTTCTGGATTTGTTAATATCTGGAAGCAGAAATAGCTTATGTAGAGGTGGCCAGTGGTTTGGGGTTTTGGCAGTTGTTTGTGATATAAATTGGTAAAATGTAATCTAGTGCTACCTGGGGGGTACGAAATGGAAGTAATTGGTGAGTTGACGAAACCTGTGTGTTAACTATGCAATTTTTTTTCCCTCCTCTTGTTAATTTGAAGTTTTCTGTACTGGAAAATATACTGTGTTGAATTTTGTGGAACAGAGAAGCTGGCATAGCAGTGTCAATTTAATGCCAAGAATGTGTGATTTAAGAAGTTATATAAGGTTTTCAGGCAATCATCATCTCTTTTCCTTTGGCATGGTAGTTTGTCCTTAAGGAATTAAAAACACTAGGAAGAATATATGTTTAGTCAATAGGAGTTTATTGCAAACACCATCCAAATTATTCGTGCTCACTTAATGGATGTGGGTCCATTGTGCCATTAGAGCACCTCTTGGATGCTTATCCATAACTAACACTTCCAGATTGGTTCCCCCAGGCTACAACCACCCCAGGATTTAGTTAACATCTGGGGTACTCACTCCTAAAATATTGCTTAAGAGCCCCCACTGATAAGTTTATCATTAAACAGCCAGATAATATGATCTGCTCAAAGCAAAAGCATTTACCAGAGTAGCATAACAACAAAAATAGCAGTGTGACAGTTCCCCTGTAAACCAGGGGAATACTCTTGCACACATACACAGAGAGTAAGTAGGAAGAGGGGATACACATAGAGTTCAGAAATACAGAGACATGGGAAGTACATGTGGCCAAGTCAACTCCCTCCTTGAATATTGGTCCCCCTAATCTCTACTTATGATATAATGCTGTTCCTCATGGAGGCTGCAGATTTCCTAAATGAGTTACTCTACCGTGCTCCGTGGGTCTGTTCCTGAGTGGGGTGAAGGTATCTCATATGTACATTTCATTCTTGCATTCAGCTAAAATCCCAATTTGGAATATTGCTGTACCCTGTCAGGTAGAACAAGGGTACCCTACCCTAAAACCAGTGGCATTGTTTGCTTTGGGGCCTACTTGGCCCTTTAGACAAAGATTAGGAGGTAGAAAATGGCCACTGAGAACAGGGAACAGCATGTATTTCAGGTCTACTATTTTACTCATGCATGAAGGGGATTAGTGTGAAGGTAGGGTGGAACAAAATTTTGGAGGGCCTTTGGCGCTAGGGTAAGGAGGTTGTATTTCATTTGGTTGATGGTGAGGTAGTATTGCCAGTTTTAGAGCAGAGTAATGTGATGAGACCTGCGTATCAGGAAGCTTACTCTAGTAGCAATATGAAACGTTGATTATAGAGAGGACCCAAGAGTAGAGAGTCTAGCTGGAAGAGTGGTATGAGTTTAGGTAGAAGATGACAAATCTATAGATTCGGCTTGTATGGGTGCATATGGGAAAGAACCAACAAAGAGAACAAATATGAAGGTAGAATAACCAAGATTTAGAAGTGTATTGAAGAAGTTGGAGGTTAAAGGAGTTTAAAAGATGATGGAACTGAGAAAAATCAGTAGAAATTGTTGTTGGTTAATTGTTCCAATTGTGTCCAACTCTTCATTACCCCATTTGAGATTTTCTTGACATAGATACTGGAGTGGTTTGTCTTTATTTCTCCAGATCATTGTATAAATGAAGAAACTGATGCAAACAAGTTTAAATGACTTGCCCAGGCTCACACAGCTGGAGTCAGAAGCCAGATTTGAACTCCAGTCTTCCTGACTCCAGGTTCAGCTCTCTGCCAACTGCATCACCTAGTTTCCTTCAAAAAAAATAAGGAACTAAGTGGGAAAAGTAATTTTATTTATAATAATTTCATTATTTTGATATTTTGAGTTTGAATTGTCGATTGCATACTCAAATGTATATGTCAAGCATGCAGCTGAGATAGTGGCCCTAAAGCTTAGAAAAGAGGTAGAGACTGGGGAGAAATTTAGAAGTTTAACCTGAACGTAATAATTGAAGCTGTGAGTAGGAACAGAAGGATTGTAAAATCACATGGAGGGAGAGTTGAAAAGACAAACCAGTATATAGTTGTGGGAAATGCCTACACTGGAGTAAAAGAGAAACAAGCAGAGCCAATGAAGGAAAAGAGAGGAAAAACTGGAGTTAGAATATTTCTATAATTAATTACAATTATTATTAATTAATTATAATTAATGTTCTCCTAATTATTCAGAATGAAGACTTTTAAGACTTCTTTGACTCCTCATTGCCTTCTTTATTATGTCTGATCTCTCATCAGTTTCTGTATATTGGGCCTTCCCAATATTTTCTTGCCTTTCAATTCTCATTGCCATCATTCTAGACCAGGACTTTGTTGTCTCCTGTCTAACTAGTACAGTGGCTCACATATTTATCTCCACTCTTTCTCTCTGTTCTTTCCAGCCCATTATTCAGAATACTTCAAAATAAACAATCCTGGTAATATCACAATTCCACACTCTATGTTTGATTGATTCCCCATTATAGAAAAAAATCCCAGCTTCTTACTCTGATGTTCAAGTCTTCCTGCAATATGATTCCAACATACCTTACCTCCCACTGCTCCTGACAAGTACTCAGTTCTGCTTAGGAACTTGTTTACTCACTATTTTTCAAATTAATGTCCCACTTTCCCATTTACATTTTTACTCATAGTTTTTCTTTCCCCAGTAATGCATTCTATCTTCACCTGCCAAGGGTGATAATAATAATAATAATAATAATAATAATAATAATAATAATAATAATAATAACAATAAACAGTAATTCACATTTTCATAGTTCTTAAAGGTTTGCAAAAACTTTTCTTTCAATAATCCTATAAACTAATCAATACAAGTACTATGCTCCACATTTTCAGATGGGGAAACTGAGGAATTGAAACATTGCATGACTTATCAGTTCTTACACAACCTGGAAGTGGGATTTTTTTTCTTTCCTTTCCTTTTTTTTTTTTTTTGCTAGGCAATGGGGTCAAGTGACTTGCCCAAGGTCACACAGCTAGTAAGTGTTATGTGTCTGAGGCTGAATTTGAACTCAGGTCCTCCTGAATCCAGGGCCGGTGCTTTACCCACTGCACCTCCTAGCTGCCCCCGGAAGTGGGATTTTAAACCCAGGTCTCCTAATTTCAAATGCTCTAACAATTGTGGCATGCTACCTCACATGCTCCAGCCTTGATAAAATCTCCTTGAACTATTCAAACGATTTCAATTTTCTCTCTTCTCAGCCAACCTAGATGTGTTTTTTTTTACCTCTCTTGAAGTTTAAGATGTTCTGCTTTATTAGTTATTTGTATATTTGTTTTATTCCTTTATAGAAATAATGAGGTAGCATTCATTTAAAACATCAAAATTTGCAAAACATTTGACGTATAATGATAATAGCCAGTATTCATACACAATTTTAAGGTTTGCAAAGCCTTTGAAATTTGTTACCTCATTTGATTTTCACAATAACCCTGTGAGGTAGATGCCATCATTACCCCCACTTTACATAGAAGATAATGGAAGATGACAAAGTTAGAGTGACTTGCCTATCAACTTGTTCAGTTGTTTCATTCATTTCCAAATCTTCATGACCCAATTTTGGATTTTCTTGGCAAATATACTGGAGTGATTTGCCATTTACTTCTCCAGTTCATTTTACAGATAAATAAACTGAAGCAAACAAGATTAAGTGACTTGTCCAGAGTTACACAGTAGGTATCTGAGGCTGGATTTGAACTCAGCTCTTTTTGATTGTAGGCCTGGTGCTCTATTCACTGAGCCATCCAACTAGCTTACTTTGCCTGTAGGTCACTAAGAAAGTGTCTGAGCCAGAGTTGCAAACTTACACTTGGGTCTTCCTAACTCCAAGTCTCATAGTATCCACCTAGAAAATATACTGTAAAAGGGGCAGCTAGGTAGCGCAGTGGATAGAGCACCAGATGTGAAGTCAGGAGTACCTGAGTTCAAATCTGGTCTCAGACTTACTTGACACTTACTAGCTGTGTGACCCTAGGCGAGTCGCTTAACCCCAATTGCCTGAAAAAAAATACATTGTAAGATTCTAGGAAGCGTGTGTGTGTGTGTGTGTGTGTGTGTGTGTGTGTGTGTGTGTGTGTGTGTGTGATGTCTTTGTATCCCCCTTAAGGGCCCAACACAGTTCTTTCAACATAGTATGAGCTCAGTAAATATTTGTGGCATTAATTAACATAATACTAAATAGCAAAACTATGACGAGAACTCAGCCTTCACTCAGATATCCATTCCAAAGTACTACATTGCAATACTCATAATTTTTTCATGAATTTTGAGAAATGATTCATTTGTTAGTATCTAGCCTACTCAGTAAAGGGATGTTGAACAAAACTGAATTCTAAGTAGGAAGGAATCTTTATATAATTTTTTTTTCAAATAATATACTGATGAATCAGTGTTACCTGAATTCCTATTATTCATACACACACACACACATATCCTCTTTATGACTTACTTATATTCTGGTAGCTATATACTGTATCATTATGATTTTTGTGTTTCCTTTATGTTAAAAGAAAATATTAATATGCCATTAACTCAATAGTGAATATAGTAATAAATCCTCTACTGCTTCTAAGTATCATGCATACATGCTCTTATTCTATTGGCCTCATCAAATACTATCTTCTCTGCCTCACGTACTAAAATCTCCAATATATTATACTGAATGCTAAGCTTTCTAAAAATAAACTAAGGAAATACTAGGGCAGCTAGGTGGCACAGTAGATAGAGTACTGGGCCTGGAGTCAGGAAGACCGGAGTGTAACCCTGGGTAATTCGCTTAACCCTGTTTGCTTCAGTTTCCTCATCTCCAAAATGAGCAGGAGAAGGAAATGGCAAACCATTCCAGTCGATTTGCCATGAAAACCCCAAATGGGGTTAAGAAGAGCAGGACACAAGTGTGAAAAAAAAGCCTGAACAACAACAATAAAATATAAAATAGCATAGAAGTAAATGGTTTATAATCAAGTTCCTTAATTTCTCTATCTTACATTTGCCTTTAATAGGGATAAATCTAGGTTTCTCTTGCAAAAATAAATGAGATGACATATAGAATATGTCTTGAGCTGCCTTAATAAAAGTGCATTGCATTCTTTTTCCTGTTACTGTTCTGGAGGTGATGAAAACAAGAGTTAGTGGTTAAAATTCTTGGCTGTTTCTTCTCCTGTAGGATCATAGACCCCCTAGATAGTGACCTATTTTAAAACCCTTGTATTACAGATGAGGAAATGGAGGTACAGGCAAGTTAGGTGATATGTCCAAGATTATGGAAGTTACAAGTTTTGGAGGTGGAATTTGAACCTAAATATTCTGATTTTTCGGTGCCAATGTGTGAGCTGGCAAATGACATCAACAATATGGGGGATTTTTGAATCCATTTTTTCTCTCTTTATTGTCTGTGTATATACATGTATATGTAAATAAACTTTTTAGTTGATATGAGAGGAATGGAGATATTTCATTCCTCGAAGGGTGCTGCTGAAGTTGGCAGACTCATTCTAGAGACTGATGGAGATAGGGAATAGACTGGGTTCCCCATTCTTTCCCTTTTGATCTAGTATTCTTAGCCCTAGCCAGGTAGTTATAGCCTCTTCTCAGCACAGATAATGACATTGGGATAGGATGTTTTATGTAGTGAGGTAAATAAAGTTTTGATCTGTCTGAAATAATTATAGAATTTGTTTATGAAAAATTGGCTTGATGGTAGTAACCATATTAGATGAGTACCATAGGTATGTCTGGAGTGACCATTCCCTAGTGTTGCATGAGATGTGTCCTGCCATGACTACACTGTCTGTAACTGTGGTTCTCAAAGTGAAGTCCAGGGACCACTAAGGATCACTGAGACCTTTTCAGGGAATCCATAATGTTAAAGCATTTTTCATAATAATGCTAGATGTTTTACTTTCTAATGTGGCAAAATAAATATACATGTACTTATATGTATATATGTATATATATATATATATATATATATATACACATACACATATATGTATTTATATATGTATGTCTATACATATGCATTTGTGTATATTTACACATGTATTCTACTTACAAGACCTTTGAGGGTGTATTCAATAGTTTTTAAGAGTGTAAAGGGTCCTGAGACCAAATATTTTTTGAGAACTACTGCTTTGTATCATGATATCTATGTTTGTACGTCCATAGTTCTGATCTTTCAGAATAACCACAGCCATAAATAATCCTTTGACTGTCTAATCATCGCCATGTTGGTGTGCATACAGTTGACTTGTCTGTCTTTCTGTGTGTCATGAATCTACCTGTCCACGTGCAGAGGGAGACAACAGAAAGGCTTGCACTGACTTTCAAAAAAAAATCAGGTTGCAGTTTGTAATGTACAGATTGTATAGCAATGGCAATCTCATCTAGAAATGGTTGCCCAAATGGTGTAGTTGAAGCTCTTTCCCCCCAACCCTCATCCTGAGTTTGGTCATTGGTATCATCCTAATACCTTGTAAGTAGAAATTTATTTCACATTTTAGCAGGTGATGTAGTACAGTGGACAGAACACTGGTTCTCAAGTCAGAGGATCTGGGTTTAAATCCTGCTTCTGATACTTACTGTGTATGTGACCTTAGCATCTCTGGAATGAACTTTCTTCATCTTTAAAATGAGGCAGACAAACCAGATATCCTCTAAGGTCCCTTTGGCTCTACTTTTTTGATCCTGTAATAATGACTCCACCCTGAACAAGAGTTTTATTCAAATAAATTTAAATGAGTTACTCAAAAATGTCACAAAATACTGACCCATATGAACTCTATGACCATAGGCAAGATACTTAATCTTTCAATATCTTAGGTAAATTTCTTAAGACCATAAATTAAGACTAGTTGTTGACCTGCTTGAGTGAAAGGAGTTTCTACACTGGGAGTCCCCTTCAGTGATTAAATTATAGGTCCAAATCCTTACTTCCCTTACATATATTCATATAGATCACAATATATAAATATAGATGGAATATAGTATATACATATGATAATATATATGATAATTCTCTGTAGCAAGAATTGCTTAAATGATAGTTGCTTCTTAAATTTTGCTCTAATAGCTGATTTTTTAACTGTTACTCCTCCTTCCAGATATTAGTAATCTCTACAGTAAAATCTGAGTCCTCCAGTTTACCAGGTTAAATCTAAAAGATGTAGAATATTTAGCATGTTTTATTTATTTTAAAAATAGATCACACTCTGAGAAAATAGTCATATTTTCAAAAGTGAAAATGAACATTTTATATGGAGAAATGAATCAGTAATGTTACATAATCTCATAATGTATTCATTACCTAAGATCATAATGTATGCCTTACATTAATTCATAATTTTCCAATTAATTTGTTTTCATACATGTTCAGATTACATTTCATGAACTCATAGTTTTCTTGTAAGTTTGTGCTTTCTTTGCATCTTCCAAGAATCTCTTTAATTCAATTTCTCTGTTTCTCCTCATACAGTCTGGCAGCCAGGTATGCAGCTCAGTCTAAGCACAGTGGGATTGCAACCAGTCAGAAAAAGGCTTCTAGGTCAGTTAATATCTCTAATTTATTGCTTGTTAGTGATACTCAAGTAAATTCTCCCTTGGTCTTTTCTTTTTGGTCACCCTACACTTTAAGAAATGTGTCTCCATGTTGGGGTGGGGCTAGAGAGGGACATTTTTATAATACTGAACTATGCCCATAGTAAGGCTCTGTGCCAGCCAGGCCTTGGTGACCCACAATTTTGCAGAAGTCAACTAGGCACCTTTGGGATCCTCCTAACACTTATTCTCATGCCAAAGTGGACTTTGCTTGTCATATAGAACCAACATCCGGTGAGAAACAGGAGTGTGAGAGAGTATCTTCCCAGATCACTGACGCATTCGGGACATAATCCCAAATCATTTGCGACACACTTGTCAAGATTGACTATGGGCCATATTTAACACAAGTGTCAGAACTGAGAATGGCTGACAGCTCTTTGTTAAAGATTTCCTGTGAAGGCAGCCTGTGATCTCTTTGGAAAGTAAATATTTACTGACACAAAGTCATTAAGGCAGCTGAATTTTCTTCCTCTGCATAGGGTATGCATTTTAAAGTTGGTTCACAGTTACTAGTTACTCCAGTTACTGGTCATGACAACTTGGGTTATTGTGTATTATTAAGGTGAAATAGTCTAGAATATAAAAAACACTCTGCAGAGTGGAGAAGTAATATTTTGAATATACTATACTGCTGAATACACAATAATTGACTTGGAACAGGTGAGGAAGGTAAGTAAGCTTCACACCCATGTTCATTACATCAGTCTATATCTTGTTCATTGTGGACATTCAGTGGTATTTCACTGAATTAGTTATTGGTCTTATTGCCTAATAATTTTAACTTAAGTTCATTGCTTCTGAGGCCCAGAGCAGAGGTAGGTATTTTCCCTTTCATTTCCCTTTCAAATTTATTTCTATCTCTTTAGTGGTGAAAATGGTTTTATAGAGGATAAGAGAAAAAGAAATTCAATGGAAATTTTAGAGTAAAAGAAATTATTTGGAAAAGCATGAGGAACAGTGTAATATACCATGAATAAGCTGTTCCTTACTGTCATTTCTGGGATTGTTGCCTACAAAATATATTCCATATTATATAATATACTTAAAATAATAGCATATTATTGATATTGATGCTAGTTAATGTAATATATTAATAATGCATCATACAATTTATTTTAAAAAATTAAATGTGTTAATTTCTGCATCTTTCGTTTATCTCCTGTGCCCATTAGTGAATCATCATAGTTTCTGAGCCACGTGTCAGATTCTATTTACCAGCATGGTCTCATTGGAGCAATTATGAATTCTAGGTGTTAGCTGATCTGCTGCCCTGCAGGCAGTCTACAGCTGATCATTCACCTGAAAGTGATAATTGGAAGAATTTGAAAATGGCTTCAGTTTTGCATATGCCATGGCCTCTGACTGGTAGTCAGTCACTAAAAACCTGTTTATGTTTATATGCATTAAAATGCCATACCAGAAAACACAACACAACAGCTATCCTCCAAACCAAACAGAATTGTAAATACATTGAAGCATGTTAAAAAGGATTCTAAGCCAGTAGGTATTTGCTCTTTTTTGTGTTCATTTCACTCTGTATTACACTGTTAAACTGCTTGGGGGAAAAAAAAACAGTTTGCACGTATTGATAAATTCTGTCATTCTGTGGATTAAAAGTGGTGGAATGATATCAGGGTGAATTGAGATGAGTTTTTCAATAGCTACCTTTTTCAAAGAGTTCATGCACTCCATCTTAATGTTGAAAATGCTGGAATACTTTATAGAAATACATTCATGATAGAGAACTATCAAGAGAAAGAATGAGAAATGCCTTCCATCTATAAGTTATTGGTTTTTGTGATTCATTTTCTCTAAATAGTATGACCTAACAGCTCTACCCAGGAACCTTCAGATGGTGGCAGCAGATAATAGGAAATCTGCCAAATAGCTAGTAATAACATTTTCTCACAAGGTCTCACAGTATCAACATTAGTTGGATTTTAATAGATTACATTTTTTCTTACTAGAAACATACATTTTTTTTTACTAAAATGCACATATAAGTGCTGTAAAATCAGCATTATCCTGGTCCCTCATTAGGAAGTAATTAATACTTATATTTTAAAAAGGAAACTACTTAAAATAGTGAGTGTTTCAATCTGATATGTAAATATAGCTTCTACTTAATAATGTTAGGTCAGAACATCCTAACATTCTGCACTTAATTACATTATGTCCAGTGGGCAGTGGGCAAATATTAGGACTTCTTTTTAACATCCAAGATTTTTGTGTTTCTAAATATACATGATAGTAGTTGTACTATTGGTATTTACCAATTGAAAAAAATAATGTGAATTCAGAAACTCTTTTCAAAGAATTTGCATATTACAATATGATTAAGAGTCATACTTGAAGAATATTAATATATACCTGTGTGTAATATTATTTATTCCTTTGAAGGAAGATATGATTGCCAAATTATGATACTGAGTTATGCTAAATATTTTATTGGATTTAAAGAAAGGCAACATTCCAATGGTTGGTAAACATGTGGTTTTACAAACTCTGATATTCAAGTGGCATGCTCAGAGATCTTGCCACACAGGGTAGGAACTATTTTGCTACAGTGGTGACAACAAAAATGTACTTTGATATTATACAAAGATAATTTGTGATGGTGCTGATTTTACAAGATTCATACAACAAGAATTTTGATTGTTTTCACAGTGATGATAAGTAATAGATTTGGGCTCATCCATACTTACTTTCCTTCTACAATTTATGGCCAATAAAGCACACGTGTGAGATGGATAACTAGACTGGGAGCATTGGGTTTTGTTTTGTTTTGTTTTTAACACACACGCAGAAAAACAAAATTCTTCTATCAAAAACTTACTATCCAATTGAAGTTGAATGTGTGCTCTTGACCTCAGAACCATGATCTAAATAATTAACTCAACTGGTCTGACTTCTTAATTAACATTTGCTATGAACAAATTATTTTTAATATAAATTTTAGCATTTATAGTCATGCTAACTTCGGTTTTTTCTATACGATATTCCCCAAAATGGGTCAAGTCAATGAAGAAAGTAGCAGTACAACTAGTTGTTGATTATTGTAGAAAAGAGCCAGTGGGCTACACTGATTTCCTCTGTTCCAATCACATTTGGCAAAAAACACTATTTTTAGCTTAAAAATGACATTTCTCCTTGCATTCCATTGAAGTACTTTTTCTTTGGATAATTTATTGGGAAGTGAAACTACAATAGTCTTGAAGCAGAAAACATTTAACCTTTTTAAAAATGCAGCTCCTCTTCGAGAAAGAAGAATTCTTCTTTGTACCTGCTGGCTATACCTAAATATAATTTAGGGCAGCTTATGCCATAGCTGTCCCATCATTTCTTATCCTGCTCAGAACATCCTGTTCTTCCTGTCTTTTCTAGATACACCATAACATAATTTCATTATGCTATTCTAGGCTTCCAGGGCCCTCAAGAGTGCCAGCTGCAGGCAGCAGTAGCAAAGTCCAAGGAGCTTCTAATTTAAATCGGAGAAGTCAGAGCTTTAACAGCATTGACAAAAATAAACCTCCACATTATGCAAATGGAAATGACAAAGGTAAGTGTCTCACTGTCACTTCATTACAAAGATAGCCTGGCATAGCCACTTTCTTCCCCCTCCCCAACCTGCCCCTCCATTAAATTAAATCTTATGAGACTAAACATTATTTTTGATTGGTACAAGCTATTGGAGCTGGGACATGAACTTTGCAGTTTCTCAGAGAATATTTCACCTATGTACCTGGTTTTTCTTTCCTTTCCTCTCCTCTGAACCAAGCACATTCACAAAATGATGCTGTTCATACTCTCATTTCCTTTTACTTTTTAGCTGTTCCATTTCCAACCTTTTCACGAGAAGTACTTCCAGTTAAAAATGATGACAACCTCTCTTTCACTTTGTGTAAAAGTCAGAATTTTGATCACATTTCTGAGTGTTACGAAACCAGTATCTACACAGTTTTACTGGAATCTTTGACTTCATTTGGTACAACAGAAATGCCAGGAATGTTCTGCACCAGAGATTAAACAGAATGTGTTTCTATAAGCATTTATACTTGAAGACAGACATCAAATACATATATGGTATCACAGTGTTTGTTTCACTCTAGAACAGGCTTTCTTAACCGTCCCCTCCCCCCTGTTTTGGCCATAGACCCCTTGATAGTCTGAGGAAGCCTATATACCGCTTCTCAGAGTAATATTTGAAAATGCACAGAACACATGGGATTCCAAAGGAAATCAATTATATTGAAATAAAAATGTCTTTTTTCCACATTTAAGGTCATGGACCGTCCCTGAAAAGGGTCTGTGGACCTGGCGTTAAGAACCGCTGTAGAACATAGTTAAGATTTTCTCTATTCTCCTTTATACTCCTTTCCTTAACTCTCAGCATTTTTAGCATTAATAATAGACTCACAGAAATATGATGGGAAGAGCCTTGTGTAAGTCTTTAATTAGACAGATTAGATCTCATTTATTTAATCCTCTGAGATGTGCAAAGATAGCATTTGAAGACATAAAGATTGTAAACAAATTGTATTGGGAAAATACAATGCATTTGGGTAGAGAGTACAAAGAAATGAGACAGAGAAAGATTGCAGGGTGGTTTCAGAGCAAAGAGTACTTCATTTGGATTCCAACAACTTCGGTTCTGAGCTCACTCTTTCATTTGTTATGTGTGTTGTCCATTCAGTCATTTTCAGTCGTGTCTGACTCTTCATGACCCTCTTTGAGGGTTTTCTCAGCAAAGATACTGAAGTGGCTTTGCCATTTCTTTCTCCAGCTCATTTCATAGATGAAGAAACTAAGGCAAACAGGATTTGCACAGGTCACACAGCTAATTAGTGTCTGAGGCAGATTTGAACTCATAAAGATGAGGCTTCCTGGGGCAACTAGAGGTCTGGCCTTGGAGTCAGGAGGGACCTGAGTTCAAACTCTACCTCAAACACTTGATGCGTACATCTGGTGACCCTGGGCAAGTCACTTAACACTGATTGCCTCACCAAAAAAAAAAAAAAAAAGGAAAACAAAAAAAGATGAGGCTTCCTGACTCCAGACCTGGTAATCTGACCACTGCACCACCCACCTACTCCAGCCAGGAGCAAATCTCTTAACCTCCAGGCCTGTTGTCTGCCTAAATTCATCATTTCACTCCCTCCCCACATGAGAATAAGACTGCTACCTTGAGATTGAATAGACCAGCTTTGGTTTTATTATGTTCACTTCCGGGCCTCTACTATGCCTGCCCCACTGGCCCCAAGAGAAGCTTCAACCCTTCCCCCTTCCCCACCCACAACTCTCCAGCTTCCATTTACGTTTTGTCTTTCCCATGTAGAACAGTAGTATCCTTGATGACAAGACCTGCTTTTCTTGCTTGTTCTTGAACCTGTCCCCCTCCCCATTCTTAGCACAATGACTAACAAGTATTAAGCATTTAACTAATGTTCTGTTGCTCTTAGCCTCAGTTTCCCCATTTAAAATGAGGACATTATGTTAGATCATGGATTCTTGCCCTTGTTTTTGGGATTCCTTTAACAGTCTGGCGAAACCTAATATTCCTATGGTTTGTTGCTTGCATTCATAATAGAAAGAAATACTACATTTCAGTTAGAGGCATATAAAAATTTTTTAAAGAATTTTTTTCTCATCCAAGTTCATGAACCCCTTAAAATTTATCCACAGATGTAAACCCAGTGTCAATGAACTTCACAGTAAAAATCTCTTTAAGGCCCCTCACAGCTTTATAACTATAACCCAAAGTTGATTAAAAATCGGATTTTGTGTGTGTGGGAAGAGGTTCAGTGACAAGTGAGGCAGTTTTGTGGATTTTTTATTTTGAAGCTTTAAAAGCTGGGAAGTCTTTAAGTAATTCTTGGTGTCTGTATGAAGCCACTTGGGTGGGTTGAAAACTAAGCAATTGGCCTGAGCTGATAGCATGGTGAGTTAGCTTCACAATCATACTTTTCAGGTTCAATTTTAATCAAAACCACCACACAGTCATATTTCCCCTTAGAAGTCTTCAGGCCTATTCAGATAGTTGATCCGATTGGGGCTGGTTTTCCTTTACTCTGACTCCTGTGTTGTTGGCTAATTAGCTAACAGAGCTCTTTATTTACTCTCCGAGTGAGCATTCTGCAATCATGGCTTCCTCTCTGTGAAAGCTGCCTTATCAGTTTAAAAAAAAAAAATTTAAAGCACTTCTTTTTGTAAGATCAAAGAATTGAGACCAGGAACTGCCATTTGGAGACTATTTAGTGCCATCCCTTCATTTTCCAGATGAGAAAGCTAAACACTAGAAAAGTGAGATGTCTTGTACATATTCATATTAGGAGCAGAGCTTCTGAGTATGAATTCACCGTCCTTAGCACCACCTCATGCTATGCCAAGATCAAGAAAGAAGTATGGGATAAGGCTGGAATAAAAGTACAGAAGGCCTTGAAGGCCAAGATCACACGTATGCAGTTTATTTGGTAGGCAAAGAAGAGCAAAAGATGATTTTTGAGTAGGAATATTTCTTAATAAATGCATGTTCTCTTCCTCCCTCTCCTATTCACTCACTATTTCATTTTTGGGGTGTTGTGAATGTCATTCTTTTGATTCCCAGTGAAGCACCAGCAGCATACCTAGATGTATACTGTATGGAGAATGCTTGCTGTCCTTGGCTCATTTCAGAATCCAGTCCCTTGGGTGGATAGCACTTCTCAGTCTTTTAAGATGATTCTCTACTTGGAATGGACTCCTGAGATCACTGACGGTCCCAGAGTTGCTGAAGATACCCAATCTTCAAATTGTTCTATTCTGAAAATGTGATCACATCTGTACCTTAGTAAGATTATTCAGTAGAAGGGTAGAGCAGAGGGGTCAAATTCTGGCTAATAGGCCATAATGGATCATCATAACTCCCAGAATTAGGTTGGGAAATATTTCATAAAACAGATAAAAATATAATACAAAATAGATAATGTTAACCATGTGGATCTGTTTCTGAGTTTGATACCACTGGTGTGGGGGCAGTTAGGTGGCATAGTGGATAGAGTGCCAGGGCTAGATTCAGGAAGACTCATCTTCTTGAGTTCAAATCTGGTCTCAGACACTTACTAGCTGCGTGGCCCTGGGCAAGTAACTCAACCTTCTTAGCTTCAGTTTCCTCATCTGTAAAATGAGCGGGAGAAGGAAATGTGAACCACTCCAGTATCTTTGCCAGGAAAACCCCAAATAGGGTCAAGAAGAGTTGGACGTTGATGTTTCATTTGTGATTTTTAATTTACTTCATTATGGACTTGTAATCTATTACTGTGGTGAATTACCTTTATAGAGACAGCTAGGTGTGTGCGGGAGTTAGCTAAGTAGCTCAGTGGAGAGAGTACTGGGCTGAGAGTCAGGAAGACCTGAGTTCAAATCCAGCCTCAGACATTTACTAACTGTGTGACCTTGAGCAAGTCACTAAACCTCTGTTTGCCTTAATCCACTGGAGAAGTAAATGACAAACAAGTCTAGTATCTTTGACGAGAAACCCCCATGCATAGCATTGGTGTGCTATGATCCACTGGGTCAAAGAATTGGACACAGCTGGGCCTCGAGTCAGAAGTATGTGAGTTTAAATCTTGCCTCTAACACTTACTGGGCAAGTCACTTAATCTTTGTCTGCCTTAGATTCCTCAACTTTAAAATAGGGATAATAATTGTACCTCTCTATTAGGGTGGTTGTGAAAATCAAATGAGTTGATATTTACAAAGTGCTTAGCACTGTTCCTGGCACATGGAAATTTCTTAATAAATGTGCGTTCTCTTCCTTCCTTCTTTCCTCCTTCTCTCCTTCCTTCTCTTCCTCCCTCTCTTTATTCATTCACTATTTCATTTATGAGGTGTAGTGAACATCATTCTTTTGATTCCCAGTGACACATCGTCAGCATACCCAGATATAGACTCTATGGAGAACGCTTACTGTCCTTGGCTCATTTCAGAGTCCAATCCCTTTGGTGGATAGCACTTCTCAGTCTTTTAAGATGACTCTGCACTTGAAATAAACTCCTGAGATCACCGACAGTCCCAGAGTTGCTGGAGATATCCAACTCTTCAAATTGTTCTATTCTTAAAAATAATGTTTGAGTAGTTCCTCTCTGGAAATTAAAGCAAAACAAATTAAAATGACAACAGCAGTCTAAACCGCAATTTAGACAACAGCTGTATTTATCACTCACTCATTTCTCCTTTAGATGATCAGTTAGAATTTTTACAAAGCACTTGGAGATTTAGTAATATTTTTGAATCACCACTAGGTGGAGACAGATATCTACAATGCATGGCTCTTAATTGTACACCCTTAGACTCCTGACTGGTCTGTCTACTGAAATCTACAGCAAGGGGATAGGGTTATTCATATGTTTAGCCACTTAATTCTAATTAGCATGTATAACCATTTAAAACAGTAAGTATCTGAAACTGGACATAAAAACACTAATAGCATAGATAAAATGGTGTTTTTTTGTATTAACAACAGTTTTAAGGATATATCTTGCTAGAACATCATATGTTGGAAAAACATGTGCACGTATGTATAAATATACCTACATAAATATTGTCTATGTGACCCTTGTCAAATTCCTTGACTCTACAATGTTGTAGGCAAATCTCTAAAACTATAAATTGCCAAAATGGTACCAACTTGCATTGGTAGAGGAATCCATTCAGAGTTTGCTATGCCAATGAAATCATAGATCATTGATAGATGATAGATAGTAAATGTTAAATTAGATATACTCTTTCTTGGTCAAGTGTTTCAGTCACCTTTAACAACCTGGGGATCATATGAATGTAGAGTCACAGTTTTTGAATTGAAAAGATCTTATCTAGCCCAATCCCCTCTTTTTACAAGCAAAGAAATTGAGGCTTGGAGTAGGTAATTAATAATAAAGGCTGAATTCAGATGTAGGTAATCTGAATCCAAATCAACACTTTTCACTGGACTACATCAGTATCCCATTTTGTACTCTAAAGAAAATCCTGACAGCATCCGAAATTCCCCTGATTTTAATTTATGTACATGATATGTAATACAAGGTGTCCCAAAAGTTCAGTTTTTAGCTTTAACAGTTTTTTTTAAATAAGATTTAATAGCACTAAAGCTTTTGGGACAATCTACAAAATTATATGTGTTATAAATAAGCTGTTGTTATTGTTCAGTTTTTTCGGTTCTGTCTGACTGTTCATGATCCCATTTGCAGTTTTCTTGGCAAAGATTCTGGAATGGTTTGCCATTTCCTTCTCCAGCTTATTTTACAGATGAGTAAATTGAGGCTAACAGAGTTGAGTAACTTGCCCAAGGTCGCATAGCCAGTAGGTGTCTGAGGCCAGATTTGAAATCAGAAAAATTAGTCTTCCTGATTCCATGCCTGGCATTCTATCTACTATGTCACCTAACTGCCCATGATTTACAACCACATTTTATATAGTATGTTATTTGTAAATATGAGTGGTAGAGTTGAAAGAGCTTTGACTTCAATGGATCCAAGAGACCTTGACTCGAATTCTGCCTCTGATAGCTACCACCTATGTGACATAAGGGAAATAACTTAAACTCCCTAGTTCTCTATTTCTTCAATTGTAAAATGAGCGTACTGAACTAGATATCCTCTGATATATGTGTGTGTGTGCGTGTGTGTATATGTGTATATGTATATGTATACATGTACATATACACACACACATACATACACACACATACATACACGCACACATATATATATACACACACACGTATGGATATGCATTTGTGTATATGTGTATGTTTGGTAAATATTACTATGTATGTATATGTGTATATACATATATGTAAGAATGCATCTGTATACACACATTTTTTTTTCTCTTTGAACATGACATAATGACCTGGTAAGGAAAGTCCATTTACCAGTTAAAGTCAGCACCTTCTCTATGCAATTTTTAATATTGAAATGTTGCCAATGGCACCAAGAAATGTCTGCTGTGTCATACTGACTCTCACATTTATCGTATATACACACACATATATTTGTTGTTCAGGCATTTTTTCAGTCATATCCAAATCTTTGTGACCCCATTTGGGGTTTTCTTGGCAAAGATACTGGAGTGGTTTGCCAATTCCTTCTCTAGCTCATTTTACAGATGAGAAAACCGAGGCAAACAGGGTTAAGTGACTTACCTAGTATCCGCAAACTAGTAAGTGTCTGAGGCTGGATTTGAACTCAGAAAGATGTCTTCTTGACTCCAGGCCCAATATTCTATACACTTGCTGTCCCTAGCATCTCCTAGCACCTGGTGAGGGCCTGTAATGAAAAAAAAGTGGACGACTGCTTATTCTGTGTTGCCATGACATCATGCTCTTATGTCAGGGTATGATGTAGAAAACTAATTCTCAAGCCAGATGGCAAATTGTAAAGAGAATCCCTGATTACTGCATGACATTTCTTTTGAAAGTTTTTTAGTCATCTCTCAGGATGACCTGCCATTCAGAAACTTACACCAGAGAAAGGTTGACAGAGGAAAGTAGCAAGCAAGATTAGTCTCTAAATAGTTGAAAGATCATCAAATTAATTGTAGATTTATCTTCCTGAGCCTAGAAGGCATAATTAGGACAAAGGAGTGAAAGTTCTAGAGAGGAAGATGTCAACAAGGCATATAGGAAGGTCTCCTTAGCAGCTAGGGCTGTCTGAACCAAATAATGGGCTGTATTCATTTATAGTGAGTGCCATCGCTAGTCATATTTGAGCCAAGTATGGATGACCAGTTGTGAGATATGTTTTTGGAGGACATTCTTAATTGATCAACTGAGAAACTAGATAGGGAGCCCCCAAGGTACCTTTAGAGCCTATAATTCCATGAGAATAATAGTAACAGATATTGATGTAACACTTTAAGTTTTACAAAACATTTTATATTTTCTATCTAATCCAATTCAATAAACATTGTTTTAAGTACTATGTTCCAGGCAGCTAGATGACTCAGTGGATCGAGTACTGGTTCTGGAGTCAGGAAGACCTGAGTCAAATCTGTCCTCAGACATTTACTAGCTGTGTGATCCTGTGCATATAGAGTTAACCTCTGTTTGACTGGAGAAGGAAATGGGAAACCACTTCAAAATCTTTGCCAAGAAAACCCCATGGACATTATGGTACATGTGGTCAAGAAGAATCAAACATGACTGAACAACAATGTGCTAGGCACTGTGCTAAGTGCTGGGCATGCAATTAATAAAAAGAAAGTCAGTCTGTGCCCCCAAGGAGTTTACAATCTAATAGAAGGAGATAACACAGAAAAAAGGATGAAGGAAAGTAAGGGGAGAGGGAGTATATTATTGAGCATCTTGTTCTGAGGAGTTGGAAAAAAAATTAAAGCAGAGCAGCAGATGCTGAGTGGAGTGAGCCCTAGAGTCCAATTTTCTTCCCTCTATAAAGGAAGACATTGGGAGGAGTTTGGCACTCTACCCTGGTCCTCTAGTCAGAGGGGAGAGGAGGTTGAGGGGGAAGTGGTGTCAGTCAAGACATGCTTTAGCAGCATGGTGGTGAAATTGGAGATGATGAGCCTAACCTGGGAGGTGATCTTGTTCTCCAAAGTTGGAAACAAAAAACAAAAACAAAAGAAAAAATGAAAAATTAGGCAGGGTAGTAAGTTTAGAGTAGAATGATCAATCAGTTATTTGATTTTTACAGTAACCCTGAGTTAGGTGCTATTATTAAATTATTTTCAGATGAGGAAACTGAGGCTGAGACAGGTTAAGTGATTTGTCCAAGGTGGCTGAGCTAATCAGTCTGAAGTTGTCTTTAAACTTATGTCCTCTTGCCTCCAAGTCTAACACTGTATCCACTAATTGTCCTAGCTGCCTCTAATTACTAGCCACGTTCTCTATTAGCTCTATTATTCCATATAATACTGTGAATGAGTTATAGAGCTAAAGAATAATGTTACGTAGGTGATGAAACTACCTAGTTAGCTTTCTATATAGCCAGAGGTGTCCATGAGTTATTCCTGCCCTTAATGACCATCTAGACAGAACATTGTTCCGTGATTCCTAAGTGATAAAGTAATAAATGTATTAAAGTAGGCCAAGCAAGTTTTGGACAGTGTTATTTGACATAAATTCAAGTCTTAATGGTAACTGAAAGTCTGTGGTTTATCATTCTGTCTCAAATTCTGTATGGCTGTAAGATCTAACCTAACATATATAAAGAATCATGTAATTTGTGATCTGAAAGGGACCATAAGGATCACCTAACTGTGAATGGACAAAGAAGTCTGTTTTCAGCTCCTGATCCAAATATTGATTTTAGCTGCTGCTATCCTATCCACTGTTAGGACAGTAGTGGGAAAATGGGAAGTCCAAAATCCTCCAGACCCTTCCAGGTTTCAAAGTCCTCTTCTCCAGATAGAATTGGGGGTGGGTAGAAGACCAAGGCCAAGACCAAATTTCTCTTCTACTTCTCGGTCCCAAGTAAATTCTCTTGTACATGACCAGAACAATTCTCCTCACTTCCTGTTCTCTCAAACCTAAATTCCACTGGTCTTGACCAAGTCTCCATCCTATCCAAACATGCTTCCTGTCATACTTAAGGGGGTTTATAGCACCTCTTCCCATAAACACATAATAAATAATAGAGCTATGTCCTTATATAATAAATATATTTAGGTGGAGGTGGTTTCCTTCCCCACCCTTATATGAATATTTGATTAAATGCAAAGGAGAGATCAACAAATATAAGAACCTTGAATGGTTCCATTTGGTCAGCAAGAAAGTGAAAGACATGATAATGTTGTCTCCCTGGCTAGATGATGTACTGTATGCAGAACGTCAATGACAGCAATACAACTCAACGAAAATATTATAGGGTTAATCAAAGTTGGCAAAGTGAAAGCAATGCTTTCAAAACTCCCTGCAATATTTTTTCTCAAAAAATGTGAAGTGACAGTAGATTTCTGGGCCATGATGACAACAGATGACTATTGTATGTATCAATTGGGAATTGATTGGCTTTTCTAGAGGAAAAAAAAAGACCATTAAACTAAGAGACAGATGTGTAAGTAGGAACAGGTGCTGCTGCTGAAATGAGAATTAGGACACTCATTACATAGGCATATTGACTTTTTAGCCATATCCACAACCCTATGTGACCATCAGCAAACGTCATTCTTGATATAAGCAGAGCAACACACACATGTGACCATATACATATATATACACACATATATATGCAAATATGTGTATAGATACATATCTCCATATATATGTGTGTGTGTGTGTGTGTGTGTGTGTGTGTGTGTGTGGAGAGAAAGGGGGGAGGGAGGTATTGCTGGAAACATGACTGAATGGATATGTAACATAGCTGCGATACTGGAATTTGTGGGTTACACCCACTTTACAGCTGCTCCAGATGTTATCATTCATGTTGATATTGCTTTCTAACTTTTATTATTGGAACTCAAAAAAGACATGGATTATTTAAATGCAGTCCTGTTGTCCTGTATTTTTTTTAAAAAAAGATCATCTCTTTGCAGCAATCTACAGATAGACTCAAAACAGGCGATTACCAGGCTCAAACCAGCAGAGTACGCATTATGCATTTGTTTGAGAGCTATTCAATAGCCATTGCAATGATCGTGACTGCTGGTTGGATGATAAGAACATCAGTGCATGGTTAGAAGGGACCTTAGAGGTTGTGCCCAGCCCCCTCATTTTATGGCTGAGAAAGCTGAAACTAAAAGAGATTAACTTGGCCAGGGTCATAAAACTACTAAGTGTCTGAGGCAGGATTCAAGCTCAGGTCTTGCTGACCCCCACACCTAGCACTTCGTCCATTGCACCACCTAGGACTTCAGGTTGACTACTTAAATGGCCTTTATCTTAGTTCATTGCTCAGTGTTTCCAAAATTTCTCTCCTATTCTAGATTTCATCCAATATCCTGTCTCTCTAATAGCCTTTATCCTTTCATGGAAGAGCATCTCTCTTCCTCCTCACTCTCTTATTGAAGGCATCCCTTTATTGACCTCATTGTAGTTTTTAGAAGTAAGCTGGAGGGGTAGCTAGGTGGCACAGTGGATAGAGTATTGGCCCTGAAGCCAAGAGGACCTGAGTTCAAATCCGGCCTCAGACCAAAACTTGACCCTTACTAGCTGTGTGACCCTGGGCAAGTCACTTAACCTCAATTGCCTAAAAAAGAAAAAAAATGTAAAAAAAACCAGGAAGTAATCTAGAACATAGAAAGGCATGGGGAAGGAGCAGGGAAGGAAGACTTCCAGAATATTATTTGCATTTTTTTCTGCATTTCTGGGAACAACACCAAGTTTCTTGAATAGAGAAGCTACTATACTTCACTATACTTTAGGAATACTATGTATAGCATATACTATATATATATATATATATATATATATATATATACACTATATATATTTATATATATATACACTTATATATACACTATATATATTTCTATATAGTATATATATGTAAATATATATATATATACTTATGTACATACTATACATATACATATATACACAAACATATATAAAATATGCTATATAGTATATATATATACTATATATACTACATAGTATATATAGTGTGTGTATATATGTTATATAGCTACTACCCTTTACTTCAGAAATATTAATTTTGCAGGTGTGTAGAAAATAGAGTGAAGAGGGGAGTGTTTAGAAGCAAGGAAATCAGTTAGTATTTCTTCACAATAGAAGTCTTGTGATCATAGATTTTACATTGTCAAGGACCTCAAAGTTCATCTGGCCTAATGCCATCATCTGTAAATGAGGAAACTGACAGCCTAGAAAAGTGTAATGATTTGCTTAAAGTCACACTGGTAGTGAGCAGTAGAGCTAAGTTTTGAAGCCAGGTCTTTTTATTTCAAATTTAGCATATTTTAAAAAGTGTAATGAGCAGCCAGGTGGCATAGGGGATAGAGAACTTGGTCTGGAGTCAGAAAGATTCGTCTTCTGGAGTTCAAATCTGGCCTTAAATGCTAGCTGTGTGACACTGGGTAAGTCAGAAGGCGGCTTTATGAACAGAGAAAGGAGATGGTTATATAAAAGGGACTATGGAGGCAGAATAGCTGAAACTCGATAAAATTTGGATTTGGAGGGGATAAGAGGGAAAGTAAAAAGTCCATTTTTTGTCACAACTGCATTCACATGGTCTGCGACTTAATCTTAAAGAAGGCAGTAAGAAATTAAACGCCTTGCCTAGATTCATGCAGCCAGTATATGTCAGATGAGACTTGACTTAGGTCTTTCTGACTCCCAGGTCAACCCACTACACCTAATTCTTGAGAAGTCCGTTAAAATATAAACTTCCAACAGAAATAGCTGTTACATATGTATACATACATGTACATGTATGTGTATGTGTATATAGTAATACAGTGCTGGTCTAGTCCCTTCTTCCCTTTCCAGTTTTTATCTCATATTAATCCAAATCTCTGCAACACTCATAGCTGCCCATTATTTTTGATTGCTTCTTTAAATATAACATATACATAGGGACAGCTAAGTGGCACAGTGGACAGAGTTTTGAGCCTAGAGTGAGGAAAATCTGAGTTCAAATATAGCCTCAGACACTTATTAGTGATGTGTGACACTGGAGATGTCTCTTAACTTCTTTTACTCTTCGGTTTCCTCATTTGTAAAGTGGGAATAATAATGATATATACCTTCCAGGGCAGTTGTGGGAATCAAATGAGATAACAATTGTGAAGGGCTTAGCAGAGCCTGGAACATAGTAAATGCTATTATTATTATTGTTGTTATTATTATTATTACTATTGCTATTACTATTATTATTACTAGAGTTATATTATTAATATGCAGCAATTCCTCTGTACTTTTGCTTTTGATATCCCCCCTCCCCAGAATGCCCTTGCTCTTTCCTATTTTCCTAACTCATACCCTTTCTTTAAGGTTTTCCTTCACCCTGCCCTAGATAAACACCTTCTCTCTGAATATTTATAACATTTATTTCTATGCTCCTTACTTGGCAGGGGCTACTTTGTATTACTGCTGACTTCTTATAGATGCATCTTTTCTCTATAATTACGTTATAATAACTCCTTGAAAGCAGCATCGTAGCATCACTGATTTAGAAGTAGGCAAGACCTTGAAGGAAAATCTAATCTAACTCCCTCCTTTTACAGAGGAGGAGCTGAGGCCCCTTAAGATTAAGTGACTTCCTCAAGGTCACCCAGGTAGTGAGTGACAGAGATGTTATTTTAACCCTGGCCTTTTACTCCAAAGCTAGTACTGTACTAATTGTATGTATTTATGAACACACACACACACACATGTGTGTGTTTGTGTGTGTATATGTATGTTTGTATGTATGTATGTATGTATGTATGTATGTATGTATGTATGTAGCTAGAAGCACAGTGAATAAAGTGCTTTACTTGGTGTGAGGAAAACCTGAATGCAAATCTTGCCTCAAATACTAGATATGGAATCCTGAGTAAATAACAACCATTATCAGCCTCAGTTTCCTAATCTGTTAAATATGGATAAAAATAACATCTACCTCAGGATTGATGTGAAGATAAAATATGTTTCTAAAATGCTTTGAAAATATTAAAGTGCTATTTAAATGCTAGCAAGTATATTTGTGATCTGATTTATAATACAGAAATACATATAAAATCCTAATACATAACAGATAATGCATAATATAATCATATTGTAGATATAGTATATTATGATTCAATATATGATATACTATAAATATAATATATTAGTGATTTGATGTTCTATCATATATACATGTTAATATATTAGTCACATATTCTTTTTTTGTATAGATATCTTTGGGATGGTAAATTAGGCCATCTTTTGTCTCAATTTTTACCTAGCCCTTAATCATTGAAGGATGTGGCCTCAGATAAACTGAAACCTGGGAAAGGTCTTAATTTAGAAAGGCTAAGGTCACTCATTGCATCCTGGGCCATCTCCAGTAGTCTTGACTTTTGTCTTACCACTGGACTTCAATGACTGTGGAGAAGAGAGTAAGGCTGATGACTCTGCCTCATTCAAATTCACTTCATTCGCAAGTCAGAATATCACACTTGTGATGACATTGGTCCTCTTTGAGAAGAAATAACAGCTAGGATTAAAGGACCTGGATTCAAATCATTGGCTCTCCTACTTAGGATATAAGGGACCTAAGGCAAGTCACGTCATCTCTCCAGGCCTCCATTTTTTTCAACTGCTAAACAAGGGGTTTCAAAGATAGAACCTGTAAAGATCTCTTCCAGTTCTGGATCCTATAATCCTTTGTTCTATTGATGCTTCCTTGGATAGATACAAATATAGGAAAGAGATTTAAACACAGAAACGCAAGCGTGTGCGCACACACACACACAAGTGCATACAAACACACATATATATATACACACGTACACATATACACACAAAAACACACACATGCAAATATATATATATATATATGTATACACACACACAGACACACACACACAGACACACACACACGCACAAAACTAAAAGGAGGTTGTTACTTGCCCAAGTAAGATGGTGGGTTAGAAATAGTTGCATATATTTCATGGAGAAACACTATTACAGAGTTAGAGCTCATAAAGGATTTGGTGTTTGATGAAGGAGGAAGTAGGATTATAGATTTTGAGTTGGGAAGGTCCTAAGAGGCCATGTGGTCTAACTCTGTCCTTTTACAGATGGTAGAGCTGATGCCCTAGACAGATTAACTGACTTATCCAAGGTCATATATAGTATTTGGCAGAGATAAGGTTTGAATCTAGGTCCTCTGTCTGCAGAGTTAATTTTTTTTTCTGCTCAGTAGAATCATTCTCAGGGATCTAATTCAGACTGTTCTAGCATGGCATAAAATGAATATTTCTGTGTGATAGTTAGTGGTCAAACATATTCTTTCCTTCAAGTGGTTGTTTCATATTTGACACTTGTGGCCCTCCGCTGTTGAATCTATTGTTATTAATTGTCTTTTTTTTCTTCATTGACTTTATTTCTGTGTCATTGTTCTGTGCTCCTCATTTGATAGCTTGATCAGCTACCTCCATCCCTGATCTACAAGTAACCAAGTTTTTATTTTTTGATGATTTCCTTGGGCAAATTTCTTTATATAAATGTGACCATTCCCTATGATTCTGCCTTTTCTTCAGTGATCACTTCCATATCCTTGTCTTTCATGTACAGAACTCCAAAATCTCATCCTCCATCCCCAAAGATCCCTAGTCATACATTTCATAGGATCATGAATTCGGAACTAGAACAGATCTTGGGTATTCTACTCAAATTTCCTGATTTTAGGAATGAGGGAGAACATAAATGACTTACCCAAGGTCACATAGGGAGTGAGTGGCAGACCTAGAAGTTAAATACAGGTCCTCAGACTTATAATCCAATGTGCTTTCTATTACACCATAGCTCCCACATATATAGTATACTGATGACTATCCTCACCCTGTCAGGTAGTTTGTCCAAGTACTATTATTTTTATTTTACAGATGAGAAAACTGAGACCTTCATCAGAGAAAAGCTAATAAGGCAGAATTGGAACCCATGTTCTCAGCATATAAGCTCAAGAGTGCTAACCAATATCCCATGCTGCTTTTCAGTTTCAAGTTTCCAATTTCCCCCAAACCTACTAGGTAGTCAGGGTCTTTTGTGGTTGGTTGAATGTGAATGTGGGACTATAAATTGACTGATAGCTTGTCTTTTCAGACCTGGCAGGTGAATACCAAATCAGCACCAGGTTGTTCCAAGACAGAAGACACTGTTCTCTTCCGTCCTCATGTGGTAGCTAGGCTTGGACAGATGATAATAGATTTGTAGATTTAGATCAGGAAGAGATTGTCAAGAACATCTCACTTGTTCAGTCATGCCTTGACTCTTTGTGACCTCATCTAGGGTATTCTTGGCAAAGATACTGGAGAGGTTTGCCATTTCCTTTTTCTGCTTATTTTACAGATGGGGAAACTGAAGCAAATAAGGTGAAGTGACTTGACAGGTGTCGAGTAGCTAGTTAGTGTCTAAGTATCAATTTGAACACACAAAGATGGGTTTGTTTGTTTGTTTACACCAGGCCTGGTGCTTTATCTACTGTGCCACCTTACTGCCATCTTAGACCACCTCCCTGCCGTTTTAGAGGTCGTCAAGTACAATCTCCTTCTTTTACAGATGAGAAAATGGAGACATAGGGAAATGAAGAGACCTACTTAGGATCATAATGACAAAAAGTGTCTGAGATAGCATTTGATTTCCTGACTCCCAAATGCCCTATGAAACACTGCCTTTCATAATGAGGGTGATAATGACTATGCTAGGCCTGGAGAATTTCAGTTTCTTAGAAAATTTAGTCCTAATCCAGTCTGTGATTTGGAAGCTTCATCTATATAACTTGGGACCATCTCTCGTCTTCCTGATGAATATCTGGCCACTGGGCCCAGGTGGCTCTGGAGAAGAAAGCAAGACTGGTGACTTTGCACAGCCTTCTCTCACTTAAATCCCATTCACTTGGAAGTCATGGCATCACTTCCCTGATGTCATTGTCGTCTTCCAAAACAAAGGACAAACAACAACAATAACAACCAACCTGAATTAGTTAAAAAGGCAGAAAAAGAAGAACAGGGTTTCCATGGATCAATAATTTGCTTATCCTATTAACCTCTCTCATGTCTGTCCTTGTGTGTCTAGTGCATAACACATGGCAGGTGCATAACAAGGACTTATTAAATGATTAAACTTAAATCATAGTAGGTAATCCAAAAGCATTCAAATGACCATAAATGTCCATTTCCCATAAGGGCTTAATAGTGTATACATGTAGCCACAAATACAGATTGAAAAATAAAAACCATCGGGATATATACAACTGCTAAAACAACAGCATGGGGAGTAATTTAATTGTTACTGCTGCCACCCATTCATTTTGTGTTTTTTTTTTTTATGTGTTTGCAGTGCACATGTTGTTCTCCCCAGGATCTTTAAGGAACCTTTTTCTCTGAATCCCTAGTGACTAAAACAGTGCCCAACCCCTAATAGGAACTAATTAAGACTGAGTAAATTAAAGCTCTCAGATTTTACAATTTAGCATTTCAGTTTTCATCTATATTCATTTCAACTAAAAATATAACAACAACATATTTTCCCTAAGAACACTTTATGTAGAGGATATTGTCAGGTGCTGGAAATGGTCTCTGCCTTCAAGGACCCAGCATTCCATTGGGAGAGCTCAACATGAAGACGGAGAAGTACGTATAAAATAATTTCCAAAGGGAGAGAGCATTAGTAACTGGGAAGTCCAGAAAGGCAGATGTTTGACACTGTTAACAGGAAAGAATCTTGGCAGGTTCATGAGATTCAGATCCTGTTCTATTAAATTTTTTGCCATTTTTTTTCTGAAGAAAGAGACATAGAGAAGATATGTCACAAGGTAAGTAAAGAAGTAGGAAATAAATCACATGGCCTGATTATTAGCCCAGTCCATCAGTGAACTGGACCAGATTTACACGAGGTTTTCAAGTATCTTTGGCTGAATAAAAAACATGGTAATATAATACCTTACATGGAATAGCACTACTCCTATCTCTCATGTGGATAATTAAATCCAAGGACCTATGTATGCATGTGCATATGGATGCATATATACATATCACATGCATGTACATACAGCACGTATATGCACAATATATATTATGTACTTGTGTACATATATATCATATGTTCAGGTATATATTTGTGTGCCCATGTGTTCATATACGCATATATTCCCATATGTTCATATACATGCATGTACACATGCATGTGTGTATGGCATGTGTGTGCACAACATATATACACACATATATACATCTACACTTTTGCACATACATGCATACATACAGGTTACTGGATCACAGATTTAGATCTGGAAGAGAGCTTAGAGGTCATCTAGTTCAACCACCTCATCTTACAAATGAGGAAACTGAAGTTCAGGGAGGTTGTGACTGTCCCAAGATTACACAGGTATGGAGAATCTCAAGAGATTTCAGGAAAGTATTATTTATATTTCTGGCCTAGTTCACTAAAGTCCTAAACTGGTAGGCAGGCAGTATGATTATCTCTTGGTACTTCCCTTCAATTGCCTTGTAACATGTATGTTCTATGGCTCAGTTTCCTCATCCAAAAATGGAGAAAATCATAATCATCTTCCAAGGCATAAAAATAATTTTAGATTTATTAGCCATAATGTATTATACAGTTTGGATTACAGGGGGAAAAAAGCACTATAGAAATGCTGTGCACATTTCCAATATTATTTAATCATAATGATTATCCACTATCAGAAAAGAAAAAAAAGTTGCAATTCCCCCAAGTATTACAATAAAAACAATTTCTGGCCTCATCCTCTCTTTTTGGCCTTATTGCACATTATTTCCATTCACACACTGTTTTTTGTGGGGTTTATTTTTGTTTGTTTTATTTATTTTTTTTTCCCAGTCAAATTTGGCTTTTTGTTTTTTCTGTGTCTTCATGTTCCATCTGCTGCCTTTGGAGGTTTGGACAGGCATTCCTGTAACCCTGAATGTATTCTCATTCTACCTCTGTCTCTCAGAATCCCTAGCATCATTCAAGGTTCAGTTAACAAGCCACCTCCTGTGTGGAGCCTTTCCTAACCTCCCTAGGTATTCATTTTCATCCTTGATAAAGTGTTAGGTATATGTTCATCTCTGTACATGTGGTCTCTCCCCAGTACAGGGAGAGACAATTTTTCATTTATATTTATATCCCCAGCAAGTTGCAGTAATGTTTTGTACATAGCAGGCCCAGTTGGGTTGGATTCTTCATCATTGTGACAGTAGCTGCTTCACTCTGATCCTGTAAAGAAAGCCCTGCCGATAGTATGTGAACTTGACTCATTATTATTGTTATTTTTATTCTCAAACATGACTTTTTATCAATGATGGGAAATTCATACAGTGATGAGAATCATGAAGTACAATGGCGGATACAGTAATAGACCTGAAAGATCTGGGTTCAAATTGTGATGAGACATTTACTAGCTCCATGACCCTGACCAAGTCACTTACCATCTCTGAGACTCAATATCCTCATCTGCAAAATAAAGGTGTTAGATCTGATAATCTCTAAGATTCTTTCAATATCTAAATCTCTGAGTCAACAATGTCTCAGCTGAGTGAGATTTGTTTATTACAAACGCCGTCCTTTGTATGAAGAGAGAGAATTTATTTTCTGTGGGAAGTCAAGAGCTAACTTGATTTTCCAATTGAATGTAATGCTTTAGTCAAACTAATGGATTTGCTTGCACCCTGAGGGTTTTTTTTTTTATAAAGGCAAGGAAAAGAGAGAGATAAAAAGTTAAATCATAAATTATAAACGTTTATAATCTGATAACTGAAACATTTTGCCCTTAGCTCTTTTCTCTTCAGTGGGATATTAATTTTCTTTTCCATTAATAAAGCATCTTCTGTTTGCAAGGCTGGTACTGGGCACTGGAAATACATGGAAGGAAGAACACACAATTCCTGCCCTCAAGGGGCTTCCATGTCATATTTAGCATAGTTCATTTTTCTCTGGAAAGTTGAGGTTATTTAGTCCTCCAACTACCATCAAGGGATATAATATATATATATTTTTTTTGATTCAGGGGTTTATTCATTACTTTATTAATGGAAGAGGACTAAAAATATGTTTAAAAAATATGTCAGAGGAAAAATATAAGGGATATCCTTTCTAGAGCAAAGATAGGCCTGGGCCTATGATTTCATTTGTGTAGGGGATAAGCAAACTCCTTCAGCCAAAACAAGTCAGTACTTTTGCTGTAATGTATTATTGTGGCATTTAAAATATTCGAGAGATGTAATTTCTGGGTGATTTAATTGTTTTATTTAATAATTCAAGCATTTTAATAAAAAGACCAGTTATACTCTTGAATATCAAAGGCAATCATGGTGGGCAGGGGCAGGGTTTATACATGTGCCTTTTGGAAGAGGGGTGCTCCTGAGGGCGGCAATCAATTCTGCTTGGTTAACAATGAGAGAATGACTGTTACGATGAGTTGCTGAGAGTAGGTAGCATCATGCAAAGAGAGACAATCTCTATACTCAAACCACCCTCAGCTTTGGACAATCTATTCAAAGAATTTATCCCCACACAAACCTGAATGGAGCACAGTTGCCTACCCACCCAACTGTGGTCTGAACGAGATTGTAAATAAAGTTAATCCAGTCTCATTATCGGTAATGTCCTCCAAGAGGCTGAACTTTTAAATCAAGGCATCAGAAAAAGGAGACAACCCTAGTTCTCCCCCAAATCATTGGTTGTTATTAATCTCTCTCATCATCTTAAAGAATTGCCCAAGACATTGAGAGGTTGTGACATATCTCAGGTCATACATCTAATATGAGTCAATGACAGAGCTTAAAGTAAGATTTTTGTCTTGACTCTGAGACCAGATCTCTATCCACTATGCCTTGCTGCCCCCAAATAATGGGTTCAAAAAGTACTTTACAAGGTTGATTGATTGAAGATGTCAAAGGTGGCAATACATCTCTATTATAACATGTCACTAATGATGCTCCACTTGGGATTGGAAAATGTGTGTGTTGTAAATTACATTGACTATTCTTTTTTGTTGTTGTTCTCTTTAATTTCAATGGGCAGATTCTTCCAAAGGACCTCAACCATCTTCAGGTGCGAATGGCAATGTACAGCATCCCACCAGCATGGGGCAGCAGCCAGTCTCTGCCATCCCTTCTCCAAGTACCAGCAAGCCTTGGCGCAGCAAATCCATGAATGTCAAGCACAGTGCCACCTCTACCATGTTGTCTGTGAAGCAGTCCAGCCCTGCCACCTCTCCAACACCGTCTTCAGAGAGGCTGAAGCCACCTCTCACAGAAGGGGTCAAACCCCCTTCATCTGGACAGAAATCCATGCTGGAGAAATTCAAGTTGGTAAATGCTCGGACAGCTTTGCGACCCCCACAGGCTCCCAATCCAGTGCCCAGTGATGGTGGGCGAGATGATGACGCTTTTTCCGAGTGTGGTGAGATGGATGTCTTTAACAGTGGACTGAACAGCAGTGGTTCAACCAACAGCAGTCCCAAAGCGTCACCGAAACTGACCCCTCCAAAAGCTGGAAGCAAAAATCTGAGCAATAAAAAATCTTTGCTACCAAAGGATAAGGAGGAAAAGAACAGGGACAAAAATAAAGTTTGCACTGAAAAACCAGTCAAGGAAGAGAAGGAGCAGGTCATGGAAAGCACAGTGAAGAAGACTTCCAAAATTGCAAGCTTGATCCCAAAGGGAAGCAAGACTGCCACGGCCAAGAAGGAAAGTTTAATTCCATCTTCGAGTGGGATTCCAAAACCAGGATCCAAGGTGCCTACAGCAAAACAGAGCATTTCGCCGGGCAGTACGGGAAGTAAAGAGTCTGAAAAATTCAGGACTACAAAGGGCAACCAGTCCCAATCAGCACCCAAATCTCAGATGACTGAAAAGTCCAGCAGCACCTCTAATTGTCTGGCTCCTTTGGAAGGAAAGGAGTCTAGCCAAGTTATTGCCTCTGCTTCTTGTGCCATGCCAAGTGGTGGACAGAATGCAGGCAATGGCGCTGTCCAGCTCCCCCAGCAGCAATATAGTCACCCAAACACTGCCACAGTTGCTCCTTTCATTTATAGGTAAGATATTTTTTATTTGTTTGCATCTGTGGAATCATAGTCATCATCATGAAAACGTGAGTTAAAATATGATCTGACACTTACTAGCTATATCACCCTGGGCTGGTCACTTAACCTCTGTTTTCTTCAGTTTCCTCATCCATAAAATGGAGATAATAATAGTATCTACCTCCCAGACTTGTTGTGAGGATCAAAAATGATAATTTTTAAAGTACTTAGTACAGTGCCTGATAAATACTAAGCACTATATAAATGTTCGCTATTATTATTATCATGATTACTAGAATTTTTATGGTGCTTTAAGGTTGGCAATGAACAGCCAGGTGGAATGGTGGACAGACTATTGGTCCTGAAGTCAGAATGACTCGTCTTTTATGAGTTCAGATCTAACCTTAGATACTTACTAGTTGTGTGACCCTGAGCAAGTGACTTAACCCTGTTTACCTCAGTTTCCTCATCTGTAAAATAAGCTGGAGGAGGAAATGGCAAACCACTGCAGTATCTTTGCTGAGAAAACCCAAAATGGGGTCACCAAGAATCAGACAGGATTGAAAAATGGCTCAAAAGCAATAATAATAATAAGGTTGACAAAGTACTTTATATATACTATCAT
This sequence comes from Phascolarctos cinereus, assembly GCF_003287225.1. Taxonomy (NCBI): domain Eukaryota; kingdom Metazoa; phylum Chordata; class Mammalia; order Diprotodontia; family Phascolarctidae; genus Phascolarctos; species Phascolarctos cinereus. The sequence continues at coordinate 244,776,499 of NW_027555514.1, forward strand.
ATTTTATTCCCATGGTAATCCTGTGGAGTAGAGCCTGTTAGTATCCTTGTTTTACAGGTGTGGGAACTGAGGTCAGAATGGTTGAGTGACTCCAATATCATGCAACCATTCTTTGGATTTTAATTCAGACCTTCCTGACTCTAAATTTGACATTCTATACACTACACCAGCTGCCTATCAGAGTTAATATGCACGCACACACACACACACACACACACACACACACACACGCACACACACACACACACATTCAGAGTCAGCAACTACAAAAATTGCAACTTCATGAAACTCTGTATTTTTATGTTATAAATGGTGTTATAGTGAGTGTTCATAATTCACAGTGGTACTCTAAACCATGTACCACAGAGCCTTGTACTTTGTTATCATCTCATCTATCAAGTGATGGATTGCTGTTAAGGGAAATCCCCAATTTTTGTCAGCAGTGGGAAATTCCTGTTGTGGGAGTTCTTTCTACTGGCACAGTGTTAACAAGCCTGTGACTTAGCTGATAATTTCTAGACAAAGGAATTGAGATACAGAAAGCTTAAGTGCCTAGCCAATAACAACTATGTATATGATAGAGAGACAGACAAATAGATAGATGGATGGATGGATGGATGGATGGATGGATGAACAGATAGGTAGACAGATAGATAGACAAGCAGAGAGACAGGTAAATTGATATTCTGGGAATAGGGATTGGATCTGTAGTGGGTGACTGGTTTGAGTGACTTGCATTATTTGAACCTAATTCCAAGTCCAAAATTCTAGATTCTTCAATTGAAGCTACCTCCAGAATCCTGCCTCAGTTGCCTATAGGTGTTTTTACTTGCTTGTTTGCTTCTGTAGAGCTATAATTTTGTTGTAGTAGGGTGCTCTGTAGTGAGAAATCTACTGCTACCAATCAATCAGTCAATAAGAATTTGTTAAGATTCTACTAAATGGCAGACACTGTTGCAGATATTGGGGCTACAGAGACAATTTGAAAAGTAGCCCTTGTCCTTAAGAAATTTACATTCTATTGAGGGAAAATAGCAATAGCATTCACATATAAAAATATACACAATACAAATGAAAAGTAAGGTTTTTTTGAGAGAAGGCTGGCGATCAGGAAAGGCTTCATATATAAGGAAGTATTTAAAGTGACCTCTGAAGGGGGAAAAAAAGCATTCTAAGGGACAGTGGTGATAGGGGAACATGCATTCTAGGCATTAGGCACAGCAAATGCAAAGGTGTGGAGATAGTAGATAGAGTATTGTGTGGGAGAACATCAAGATGGCTGACTGGACTGGATCATGGAGTGTATTAGACTGGAATGCTAGATTTATGCCAATCCAAATCATCTACTGTTTTGCAACATAGAGGCTTAGAGAGTTGCTTTGGGCACTGAGAGATTAAATATTTATTTTCCTGAGTCACTCACTCAGTAGGGGTCAGAGATGGGAATTAAGACCAGGTCAGCTCAACTCTAAGGCTAGTACTTCATTACCTAAACCATTCTGACTTCTTTTCTCTAAACGTTTGTCGTTCAGTAATTTTTCAGTTATGTCTGACTTTTTGTGACCCCATTTGGGGTTTCCTTGGCAAAGATAAGGGAGTGGATTGCCATTTTCTTCTCCAGCTCATTATACAGATGAGGAAAATGAGGCATACACTACTGAGTGACTTGGCCAAAGTCACATAGTAAGTGTCTAAAAGCAGATTTGAACTCAGGTCTTTCTGACTCCAGGCATTGTGCTCTATCTACTGTGCCACTTAGATGCTCATTTCTCCAAAGGTAGATGTCATAAATATTTTATATAGTATTAAGATTCCTATTCCCTTTTCACTGCTGTTCAGAATTCAGTGAAGAGGTTAACAGGAAAAAAAATCATTTTTTTACCCTAGTGCTCAGAAGAAATTCTGGAGAAGTCTACCAAGGCAGCCACTACTTTGTCTCCATCTTTTGGTTCTGAAAAAGTATGCTCTTTACACAAAGTCTGGAAGGATGAAAAGTCTTATAATGAACTCCATTCCCCAGTTCCAACCAAATAATATTTCAAAATCTTCTATATTTATTTTTTTGAAAGTCCAAGCTTTTGGGAGATACATGTTATTTAAACATTGCTATGCTAATGATAGTAGCCATAGTTGGTGATTGGAACAAAAAAAGGATCTGGATGTAGGAATTCAAGTCTCGTTGACTTGAGTCTATGTAGTCAAGAGCAGAATTCAGTATTTCTAGGTTACAGATATTTCTTTTAAAATAAAAGGAAAAGCAATGATTTTTTGAATGAGGTTTAGGTATTCACTAATAACACTCTGTACATAGCCTGTGTACTTGCATAGTTTAAATATGCCCCTTACAAACATCGCCATTTCAAAATACCATAAATTAGCTTTGTTGGGAAGTGCAAATCCAAGGAGAAAAGGCAGTGTTTCTCAACTCAGCACATCACACTCTTTGGATAGTGCTTGTTCTTGTCAGTTTCTCCTGTTCTCTCAATAAAATGACCAACCCATGCAAATTCAGGGCACCGATCCATAAAAGTGATGGTTACTGTTGAAATTGTTTTCAGCTGGCATAATTGGCAGAGAGGAAAACCATTGTGTGGGAAAAATTCACATCACAAGTGGCAAAAGGCTCAGTCTATCTTTGACCTAATGTGTGATCAATTCAGAAGTAAACAATTATATAAAACTTGTCAGGCTCCTACAAATTATAGCTCAGACTTCTGAGCTGATGCTGCAGAACATTGAAATTTGCAATTCAGCCCTTCCTACTTGTGCTATGAATTTTTCAACATAAGTATAATATTTGTAACTGGGAAAGTGTTGACAAGGCTAAGTTTAGGTGTGGATATTGTGGTATACACGTATATACTTCTTTACCTGCAGAAATGCTTATTATTGATTCTCTTTGATCTAGACCTATCATTTCATCCATGTGGGGAACTCTGGGTATCAAAACTTTCTCCACTGATATAGATCTGCATTGTGGCTGGAAGTTGTAGCCTTAAACATTTTTTTGGGAAAGGAAGGAAGGAAATGTACATTTATTAATCACCTCAGGCACTCTGTTAAACGCTACCAGTATTATCTCATTTGAAGCTCAGAACAATTGTGTTGTTATGGTAGGAGGTAGGTATTATTATTATTATCTCTGTTCTGTTGTTTATTCTTTTCAGTTTTACCCAACTTTTCATGACCCCATTTTGTGTTTTCTTGGCAAAGGTACTAGAGTGATTTGCCATTTCATTTCCAACTCATTTTACAGATGACAAAACTAGGCAAACAAGTAACTTAGACTTACCTAGGGTCACATAGCTAGTAAGTGTCTAAGGCCAGATTTGAATTTAGGTCTTCCTTGCTTCAGGCCTTACATTCTACCCACTACTCCACATAGTTGCTTCTTTCTCTATTTTATAGTTGAGGAAATGAGGCAAATAGGGGTTAAATGACTCCCACAGATCAGCTAAATGATAATTTTCTGAGGCCAGCTATAAGTCCTCCTGACTCTAGGTCCAGCACTCTACTCGTTGTATACCACCTAGCTGGATTAAGTGCCTTGATCAGGATCACATAGCCAGCGGAACCAAGGTTTCTGGACGCCAAGACCATTATGCTAGTCTTTATGCTGCATTGTTCCTTTATTGAAAGCCCATTATACATTATGCCATACTATATCTAAATTCATACACATACATTAAATACAAAGTAATAGCGGTAAGAGGCATATGCATATGGCACCTCTGATTTCATTGGCATAGAAAATTCTCGCATCAGCAAAATCTTACTACCAATGTGATTGTTTTCTTCTGTGGCCTTCTAGACCAGCTCTTTACAAGATGAGGAACTAAGGCAAATAGAGTTAAGTGACTTGCCCACGGCCACACAGATATTAAGTGTCTGAGGCCAGATTTCAACTCGGCTCCAACTGACTGCAGGCCTGGCACTCTATCTGTCTTCCACCAGGAATAAAAAGACACAAATGAAATAGTTCTTGCCCCTAAGGAACTTATTATCTATTGGAAGATGCAATAATTAGCAAAAGGAGCCGTGGCTTTTGAAAACTTGGGTTCAAACCCTCCTCTGTCAATACCTCAGGAAATTCACTGTATCTCACTGGGCCTCACTTTCTTTAAATGTAAAATGAAGGGGTTGAACCTGGCATCCTCTAAGGGTCCCATCCAAAGGACCATAGAGGTTTATACGTAAAAAAATATATGAGATAAACACCTAGTATTCTTCATGTTAAAGTTGGGTGATAACTTAAGGAAGTTGTGGGTAGGATTCAAAGTTGGAGATACCTTCATGTTTAAAGTTCTGTGATTCTCTCATGTACCAGAAACCCTAGCCTAATTATAACAAGTAGGTCAAAATCCATCTGAGCTTCATGCCTTTCATCTTACTAGCCCAGAACTGCTTCCTTCAGATGAGAAGCATCACCAATTCCCCAAAGAGAGTATGCTGTTTAAACCGTTTCCTCCTAGAGAGCATTCTCTCCAGAAAGTCAATCACCAATAGCAGTATCAGAACCAGGGAAAATTAACATTTGAACATTCCACAGTCTGAAAATAAATAAATAAAGGCAAACATGACCGAATAATAGCTTGTGACATGCTTGGATTGCTGGCCTTGGCTTACAACTGGCTTTTTCTCTTGGAGAATAAGCAGTGGAGAGGTAGAAGCTGAAATTCTAAAATGTATAGTCTATTACAATCATGTAGATAAGGTTCCTGTGAGCCCTCCGCCTATTGTGAAGAGATTTAGCTGCAATTGTGGCTTAATGTAGACTAGAACAGGATAGAACATCAGCAAAACCCGAAGCATATTGAATTCTTGCCATAGGACAGAGCTAGACTGCTGTTGCATTTCTGAAATATGGCTGTGTGTCCTGCAGCAGTTAAAACTCCCTCACACAGCAGTATTTTTTAGATGGAATGCAGAGAAAATACTGGGAGGGAGCTGGGGTGTACAGTACAACTGAATGTGTCTGCCTGTCGAAAATGGGACTTTGCAGAGTAAGTTACCTTCAGGACTTAGTTCAGGAAGCTGGCTGGAAGTCAGCTTCATCAAACAGTAGTGGGCTTCATGGCAGGTTCATTCCATCCAAATCCTCTGCATTTCCTTCTGTGAGTGGTGGGAATGCTCTTCCAGTCTCTGGAGATCTTCTAGCAAGTGGGGTTTGTGTGATTAGATCGTAGAATCAAAATAAAAAGCTAGAGCTAGAATTATTATTATAGAGATTATATGATTTATTTATTTTTTAATTATTTATCTAATTTTATTATTATTATTATTATTATTATTATTATTATAGAGATTGTCTAATTCACCTTCCACTCTCCCCATTTTATAGAAGAAAAAAACTGAGGTTAACACTTGTCTTGTTACACAGATAGTAGTATATGATAAAGTGAGATTTGAAGTGAAGTCCTCTGCTTTTTTTACCTAAGCTACAAGTCTTTCCCAAACCATGTTAGATCTACTCAGAAGTCTCATCTAACACATGAGTGAGAGTGAACTTTCTTCTGCAGTCTATATTATTGTGCCTGACTCAGAGCATTTCCTTTTATACCCTTATTTGTGGGGCGGCTAGGTGGCACAGTGGATGGAGCACCAACTCTGGATTCAGGAGGACCTGAGTTCAAATCCAGACTCAGACATATAATGCTTACTAGCTGTGTGACCCTGGGCAAGTCACTTAACCCCATAGCCTAACCAAAAAAAAAAAAAGAATAGGGACTATACCCTCATTTGTGAATTCACTAAAATTTATGAGTCAATGTGTCTTAGCCCAATTTTAAGATATTCTATTATAAAAAGTCCAGTTTTTAAAAAAAATTGTTTTGATTTTAAAATCTTAGTAAGGTATGTGTGGTTAGTGATCTACACAGTTTTCACTTGTGATTCCTCAACCAATGATATCTAGGGTTTTTATTGGTTTTAGTTTTCAGGGAGTTCTATAATTCTTAAATTATCTCTCTGTGTAACCATTTTTCAGTTCAGATGGTTTTTGATAGAAGATACCTTAATTTACTCTTATTGTTTTAATCTTTTGATATTTGTTCTATTATTTCTTGTTATGTCCTAGAGTAACTGAGTTCTGTTTGCTCCATTCTGATTTATAATGAAGATAATTACTTGGGTAAAGTTTTCTACTTTTTACTCTAAGCTCTTTTTTCTCATTCCAGTTTTTTTCACTTCAGAAGTCTTCATTCATGTATTCATGTGTAGGGCAGGATTTGAACCTAGGTATTCTTGGCTTTGGAGATGAGCTCATTATGAACTTTCACTCTGTCTCTCAAAGACAGTACAAAGGAACTATGTTTTTCATTGTGTGATTGGTATCTAGTTGTTCTATTTCCAGTTACAACCCCCCCATACTTAATTATCCCCATCCTTTAACCAAATTATTCATCCAAGCATTACTCTGAAAAAAAAAAGTTCTTGTTTTATGTCAGGGTTTAAGTGTAGAAGGATTAATCTTTCAAGAACAAAGCGAATGTTTGACAGTGTTGAGTTAGATTACCTGGAGAGCAGAGATTGTCTTTTGCTTTTTTTGGGGGGGGAATCCCTAGGATTTAGCACAATGCCTTGTGCATAACAAAGCTTATAAATGTTTATTGACTGATAGATTGACCTAGGACCTTTAAAGTCCATTGTAATTTTCTCTCAGTCAATTATCAGTCATCAAGCATTTATTAAAAGAGTTATTTTATGCTAAGTACTTCACTAAACACTGAGGATACAAAGAAAGGCCAAACGAGTCAATCTCTGCTGTCACACAAAGCAAATTCTAAAAGGTGAAACAAATTTGAAAATAAGATGTACACAAAATACGTGCATGGTAATAGAGGGTAAAGCATTAGCAGCTGAGGGGACTGGGGAAGGCCTCCTGCAGAAAGTTATATTTGAGTTAAGTCTTGTAGGAAGCCAGGGGAATTAAAAGGCCATCTTTGGAGGTCTGATATTAGCTGGCTTTTGAAGCTTAGGAAATCTAAGTCTTTAAGGGTCTTAAGCATTCCTGGTATAGAAGTATTGAGTTTTTATTTTATTCTATTTTGGTAAGAGGAAGAGATTTTTTTTTCCCACTTCCCTAAAGCCTAGAGATTATCCAGGGAAGAAGAATAGTGCTGACCATGAAGTCACATGGGGGCTTTGGAGGGAGGGGGAAGAAGAATATAGTTATACTATTGAAAATTACACTCTCCACCCTTGAAGTTGTGACAAATTCTGAATAAGGGTATACCAGTCAATGTGGGCCTTGATATCACTGTAAGAGGGGAAGCAGGACATGGCTTTTAGAGGACTTATCTTGTAGTCAAGATGACTTGGTTTTCACTCCTGTTTCTGACTGGTCCCCAGGCACCTCACTAAGACTATAAGTTGCTCTGGCCTGAACACACAGAGGGAATTTGCTCACTGAGAGTTCTCTGTACTCATCTAGATTTAGATTAAAAAATAAAATATTCCCTTTCTACCTAAATGTGATGTTACTTATTTGGAGAAAATAGTGAGTTCTAAAATCATCATTCCATGGCTCAATGAGCCTCATTATGTCTTTCTTCTATGAATTATTTCCCGTTTATCCCATACACAGCTTGCTTTGTATATATCTGTTAGCAGGCAGCTAGGTGATGCAGTGAATAGAGTGCCTGGCCTGGAGTCAGGAAGAATCATCTTTATTCATTCAAATCCGGCCTCAGACACTTAGTAGCTGTGTGACCCTGGACAAGTCACTTAATCCTGTTTGCCTCAGTTTCCTCATCTGTAAAATGAGCTGGAGAAGGAAATGGCAAACTACTCCAGTATCTTTGCCAAGAAAACCTTAAATGGGGTCATGAAGAGGAGGACATGACTGAAAAATGACTGAGCAGCAGCAACAGGATGTTGACTCCCTTATTAGATCATAAACTCCTTGAGAATAAAGACTGCTTTTTGCCTCTTTTTCTATCCTAAGCATTTAGTACAGTACCTGGTTCATAGTAGGCACTTAACAAATGTTTATCAATTAATTTGCATTAAAGTCCTTCAGAAAAGGGGCCCTGGTTTCTGTATCTTTGTATTCCTTATAATACCTAGTCCAATGCCTCACATAAAACCATGAACTAGAAATGAATTTTTAATAAATAAGTTGATACACAGTTTGTATTCTCTCACTTCCTCCCTCCCTCCCTCCTTTCCTTCCTTGTTTCCTTCCTCCCTCCTTCCTTCTCTCCCATCTTTCCTTCCTTCTTCCTTCCCCTCTTTTTTCCTGCCATCTTTCTTCTTTCTTTCCTTCCTTCCTTCCCTCCCTCCCTTCCTCCTTTCTTCCCTCCTTCCTTCCTTTTTCCTCTTCCCCCTCTCTAAATTTCTTTTGTCTTTATATCACCATCATTTCTTAATATTTCCCCATCCCTACTCCCCTCCCCAAGAAGCCATTCTTTATAACAAAGAATAAAAATGAAAGGACAACAACAAAGTTGTTCAACAAAAAGTCAATTACATCTGATGATGTAATGTATGTTCCCATTTTCTAATTCTCTGTCTCTGTAAAGGAACAGGTGTGTTCAAAATTATGTCATTATAATTAGAAATCTAAGCCTTTATTTTATAACAATAACAAATTTATCCCCAGTCAATGATCCAGAATAATAACACGGAATCATGATTCAACACTACTACCTTTCTGTGAATTTTGCCATCTTTTGTTCTTTAATTCATTTTATAAAACAGGGCAGAGAAAGACCAAGACAATATTCACCACATACTACTTGGAGTCTATTAGAACTTATGCTCCTTGAGGACAAGGGCTGTTTTCCAATTTGCATGGCATGCCTAGCACTAGCACTATGCCTTTTATGGATTGGATTAGAATATACTGTTGGTCTACATTGTCACCTTTTTTGGATCTCTCTATGAGTTTATATGACTTTCTTCCAGTTTTTACAACTGTCAGATGAGACTCAAATATTCCAAGTTATGGATACAATAGAAATTTTTTTTAATATTTATGCTTTCATTTAACATGTTTTTAAACCTTCAAAAGTGACAACAAAAACAATAAACCGGTACACAAAGCAAAAAAAATGGAAAAAATTAAATAGATGGAAAAGTAGAGAAACAGAATCTTTGGGTGATATAATGAGAGGCATTTTGGTAAAATGCAAAGGCACTTACTTTGGAGTCAGAGGAGCTGAATATAATTCTGACTTTGCTACTTGCTCTCTCTATGACTTTGGACAGGTACTTAACCTCTGTGTATAAATCTCCTTGTCTGTAAAATGAGAGAGGTATGGAACTACTTGGCCTCTAAGGTCCCTCATCGCCCCAAATCAATAAGCCCATCATGTTGGGGTAAATTGTTTAAAGCAGTGGTCAGTTAGTAAGTTTCTGCAGAGAATTTATGCTTGAAGGTTTCCTGTACTCTCAAACACAGCAATATGTGATTCAGGATGAGTATATAAAAAAAGGATGCAGTACATTGCCTGGAGTGATTTTCTTCTGTGTCAGACATATGAGACTTGGAACTGTAAAGCACAGTGAGAAAAGAGGAGTTGTGAGGATGGCCATTTTTGAGTGTTTTTGCTTTTTATTATGCCTCTGGTATCAAGTACATGATAGCTGTCTTCTGTGGCTTCAGGAGAGGTGCAATGTTTATTTTAACTCACACGTTGGATTTATTTATAACACTATTTCAAAAATTTTGCATGATAAATACTGTTCTGGGGAGATATCTTCTGTGAGTGTTTTTGATCATAATCTGCTTCTTCCTTCTCCAAAAACCATGGCTGGAGGAATCCACCAGAAAAAAAATAGCTACAAACACAATGGTGAGACATGGAGGGCTGAATTTCATAAAAGAATTTGCTTTTTACAAGAAAAAAAATACTTTAGTGGAGAGTCTCAATGCTTCTATTTGTCTTGTTAGAAAGCATTTTTGCAAGATGCCTCTAAAAAGCCATACAATAGCATGTTTATTTTTCTCAAACAATAGTTGAAGAGAATTCCAACTCTGTGATTATTAATTTCTTCTGTCAGAGCTTTGAAAGTGATAAATGTCTAAGAAATACTGAATTTACTAGACCTTTGGAGCTAAACATACTAAGTTCTTGCACTCTAAGTGTTCATACAATGAAAACTCTCTTTGTCCTCGCAGATACTTGTCCTTGAATATGGAAAGTGTTCAAATTATTTTAAGAGGAACCTTTCTCTGGAAGGTCTTGGCTATAAAGGTCCACTTTACTCTTTGGTGGAGAATTTTCAAGTATTGACTCCTTGTGATAGGAAGCAAGTCCTCATCTGTCATTGATGCCTATGGTTGCTATTTAGACTGAACTGGTCCTCTTGCTTCTTTTCAGAACACACACAGATAATGAAGGTACCTCTATACCCCCTATGGAATCCTGCACCAGTCCTACTAAAATGGATTTATCATATAGTAAGACTGCCAAACAGTGCCTAGAGGAGATATCTGGTAAGTACAGTAGCTTATTGGGAGGCCAACTCTCAGAATTTGTGTGTGTGTGTGTGTGTGTGTGTGTGTGTTGTGTGTGTATGTGTTTTAATTTATCTTTATCTCAATCATGCAGTGCTCACTTAAAGAAGGCTCAATGGTATTTTGACCCATAATCCTCCTAAATTGTGGGTTTAGAGAGGAAAGAAAGATGGTCGCATGGACCACTTTTGAAGTAGATTTTTGAGATGCTCTGACTGGTTTGATTAAGAAATCAACTTTGTCCTCCTCAAGCAAATAAAGCTTTCAGGAGCTGGGGTGGCAAGAAATGACTCACTTCAGGCAAATTGAACACTGTCAGCAGAAACTGAAATATCCCTAATTGGGAAGTTGTCAGAGAATTAACGAATCTGGGACTGGGGAAGTCAGAAACTCAGGTTGGGGTATGAAAGTCACACATACATGGCCATGATGAAGCATATAGAGGATTAGAGGATTGTGTGGTTCACTCCCCACAATTTATAAATAAGGACACTGACCTGGAGAGGTCAAGTGACTAATCAAAGGTCACATAAGCAGGAAGTAAGACGAGAGATTGAAACTAAAACTCTCTGATTCCAATACTGGCAATCTTTCCACTGGACCATGAATGAATGAAAAGGGTACTGGATTTGGAGACTGAGGTAAATCCTGGCTCTGCCACTTATTCCCAACTTGACCTTGGGCAAGTCAGGTTTTTTTTTTCTTTTTTTAAAATTAATTTTACTTTTAATTTATGGAATAAAACAAGCATTTCCGTAACAAAGTATAATAAAGAAGATGACTGCACATGAAACTACAAATCTATATGGGCAACTTGCTATTCCTTTTAAATATATAATAAAGTTATTATGCAAATTTCTTTTTTTCCCCTTTTATTCTCCACTTCCCCCAAATTACCAATATTACAGTTAATCTTTCCATGCCTCAGTCTTGTTGCCTGTAAAATGGAGTAAGGTAGAGTAGAGGGCCTTGGAAGTCCCTTTGGAATCCAGTTCTATTGGGTCATGTATCAACTTTGTTTTAAAATGTCATCTTATCTGTATTTTGTTATATAAAAAAATTTATTGTGTTTACTGTATTTTGTATTGTACAAGTCATTTATTGTATTTTTATTTATTTTGTTAAATATTTCCCAATTACATTTTATTTTGATTTGACATCACTTGAGGGTGTTATGGACCTCAGGTGGCCTGTTGGTGATGTCTTTGACACCTTTGCTGCAGAGTATCTTCTTGATCCCACCCAATCTTTTTACCTCTTGGTGCATAGATGAGGAGGACATAGATCTATTTAAAGTATATATCCCAGGAATATAGAATGCTTCTTCATGGTAGATGTAGCTGTGTCATTTATGTTCTAGAATCACTGAATTCTATGTCAGGAAATGTGGTATGGTACTGATCAGCCAGCAAACTAGAAGGAAAGCTGCTTTTCCAGAAGAGAGTAGCTCTGATTCAGTGAAACTTAAAGTCTGTACACTGACTCAAACTTAGGAACACTCCTGAATTTTTTTCTGACTCAATTTCACCCCTGAGGCAAGATACAGTTATTTCACATAGGTCTTCCTCAATATTGGTAAACTGAAATTGTAAAGGTCTCTGGCCATCCTTTCGAGCAAAAGGGAAAGACTTATTCCACTGGGGGAATTCAGAGTTTATATCTGAATAATGTAAAACAAAAATTATAAAAATGAATCTGTAACATTTTGAATGCTTTTCTTTATAAACATATAATGGTTATGGTATCAAATTATTCTCATATTGCTTTAAAATATGAGTCTACAGAAGGAATGGGTTGACAATACCTGCTAGCACATTTTAAAATTATATTTGTATTTTTTGTTGAGAGGAACAGTTACAGGTGTGCCGGGACCAGCATATGTATACACATTCACACACACACAATGCAATACACATATAAACATGTATACTCATATGTATACATACTTACATACATGTACATGTATGCAGAATTGTGTGTAGATTATACACATGTGTTTATGTATGTGTATATGTACACGTGCACAGAAGGCTTTTAAGTTTAATCTGTGTTCTTAATATTTTTTCATTACTTTCTTAAATCTAGACAACCAGCAAACAAATCCTGATTTGTACCATTTACTGATTTCCGAGGTCTAAATGCTCACAGAATTTAACAGTCAGCTCTCACATGCCAGTATTAGCTGGTTATAACACACCCCTTGGAGTGATTTTAATTGTCAGTTTTATATGGAAAGACTTATAGTTGTGTGATGGAAAGAATTGGAGCCATGAAATTGGATATTGATTCTAATATATAGCTGCTGTGTGATCATAAGAAAATGTCTTGATGTCTCTGAGTGTCAGTTTCTTTTTTAAAAAGGGGACTTCTTTGCCTACTTCATATGGTGCTTTTGGGGGAAAGAGTTTTGTAAAATCTTAAATTACTATATAAATGCAAACTATTATATACAGTATGATAAGAACTTACATTTGAGATATTAAGTACTCAATTTTTTAAAAATTCTAATTCTTAATTTTGTTTATTAAACTCTAATTTTTTGTTCTGTTAGAGTTTGAAGATGAATATATTCTCTTCCTAGCTAAAAAGAGAGAAGAAAGTCTGAAAATGAAAGATTTGCATAAAACTTTTTTTAATAGTTGCCTGAAGCATAGTCACCTTTTTTTTTCTTTTTTCCCCAGCATATCTAAAACATTTAGGTAGAAAAATGGGAATATTCTCTTGCATTTTAGGCTGGAATAGATAAACTTGAGAAAGAAAAGAATGAATAAATACAGAAATGCTAAAACATTCTGAGATTTAGCAGACAAACTCATTCTTTCTCTTGTTATTTAAAATCAGCCTGTTTAAATTAAGGCAAAGGGATTATAATAGTCACTAAGAGTCATTCCTTAGTGGATACTATAAGACTCCTCTGATGCCAATGTATTGGAAAGAATGATGTTCTTTTTTTCTCACAGTCAAGCAAGTTACAAATCAAGCTCTGTGCTTGGAAAATGCATATATCTCTACATGCACACACATGCACAATATATGTATCTATGTTCATATGTATGCATGTACATGTACATATATATCATAATAGATAACAGTAAGGATAGCTGGAAAATGTCTGAGTCTGAGGTGGTATTGAGTATCATAAATAAAATTACAAAATAGTCATGACAGAGAAAGAATTATAATAAAGGAATAGGTTCAGGAGGAAATAATAATAGAAAAAGGCTTTGGAATAATACTTATGATCCCAGTTGCCAGTAAACAGAAAAAAGTAATGAGCGCAAAGGGCATCTGACATTTTAGCATGAGAAGATAAATATTATATCAGGTGGAATGGAAGGTTGGTGAAGTATGGCAGTAGATGATACACACACACACACACATATATAAAGAGAGTGCATAATGTATCTATTCATAAACACAAAATACAGAGAGAGGGAGGAGAGAGAAAGAGAGAGAGAAAGAGAGAGAGAGAGAGAGAGAGAGAGAGAGAGAGAGAGAGAGAGAGAGAGAGAGAGAGAGAGAGAGAGAGAGAGAGAGACTTAAAACAAACATCTAATAAAAGATGCAGGAGTATGCATGTCCAAACAATGTAAAATTGCATTGGAATCTACAAACCTGAGAAGTGAAATAGGTGAAGAATAAGTGAAAGAACCTAAAAGGAAAGAGAAACAAAAGGAAAATGCTCTGAAGTTATTCTAATAGGCTACATGGCCAGAGAGAGGATACAAACACTTATTTCCTAATGTAGATCATAAGAGCGGCACAGAGATAGTTGAGTGAGTAATTACAGAGGACTTCAGACATCTAAGTCTCTACAAGGGGGCTAATTCTAATAAAAGCAGAGCGACTGGCGAATTGTGGACTTGCCTTGATGGTAATTTCATCACTCAGAGAGATAGCAGAAGCAAAGAAGGGAACTGAATTTGATTGTTAACTACAAAGGACTAGTTGATAATCTAGAGGGGAAGAGAAGCTTGAGTAAAAGTGCCTATGTCTTTCTCAAGCTTTGAATGGCTAAGGAAGAGGATACTCAATGAGTGTAACCTGGTCTAATATGTAACCTAAATTTAAAAGAAGCAAATTTAATCACTCAAAGAAAGAGAATAGGTAAATTATTATGAACTGAGACTCTGAAAGAAAATATTCTGCATGAGGGCTAGAAAGATTTAAGAACATAAAATTTTAGCCTTTTTATTGATATATTTTATTTTTACTTCACCTTCATTTCTCTCTCTCTCTCTCTCTCTCATATATGTGTGTGTATGTGTATATAAGTATACATATGTATGTAAAGAGATATACATATATATGAGTGTGTGTGTGTGTGTGTGTGTGTGTGTGTGACTTTCCTCCCCTCCACAGCTATTCATCCATTATAGTAACCATTTTTAAGAGAAGGGGAAAAAGTTCAACAAAACCAACATACACAGTGTGTCAATACATGATATTTCACACCCCTAGTTCCCTAGTTTTCTAAAGAAGAGAGGTTTATTTTTTCAACTCTTCAGTGTGACCAAGGTTGGTCTTTACAATTAAATAGTACTTAAATTCAGATTTTTTGTTCTTTCTATGCTCTTGTATAAATTGATTTTAGATGTGTTGAATTTGAGGTTGATGGGGCTAGGAAAGGTGCACTGGGAGACATTCAAGTGGAAATGCACTTTAGGCCATTGGAGATTGAGCCTGGAGCTCAGAAGCAAGCCCGTGGCTGTACATACAGATTTGGAAATCATCAACATTGAGGTGATAGTGGAGCATTGTGGGAGTGAATGTTATGAATCAGTCAATAAGATCTTATTAAATGCCTGTCACGTGCCACTACTTAAGGATACAGAGACAAAACTAAAAAAAAAAAGTTCTTTACAGAATAACGAACAGATAATAAACGTAAAGGGAGCAGAAGTGTGGTCCAAGTACAGAAGTTTATGGAACATCTACCTTAAGAGTTTGGGGAGAGATCAAGAACTCAAAAATAGGCAGAAAAAAAGCAAATATTAGATATGTGGGAGAGATGCCAGGAGAATGTAGTAGTTAAATAATTTCAGTGATTCGCTGCATTTAAGAAGGGGAAAGCTTTTCTTTTCTTTCTTTAAGGAAGTCTTTGGATTTGGTGACTCTGAAAGAGATATTTCTGTAGAGCAAGGTTGGATAGAGGCCAGACTAACAAATTTAGGCTATAATGGATGATTAGGAAGTACAGATATTTGAAGCAGGCAAGTTTTTCAAGAAATGTGGCAATGAAGGACAAACACAAGATGGGATGGTAATTAAAGGGTCTAGAAGGGCCAAGATAAAGTGATTTTGTATTATTTTTAGCATTAGGAAGAACTGAACATGTTTGAAAACAGATGGCAAGGTACCATGGTGAGGGAAATACTCAAAATAAGAGATGGAGAGGGAAAAAAATGAATGAGTACTTGAAGTATTAGAACATATTCTTGGAAGAAACCAGTAGGAAAGGGGTCAAGGGAAAAGGTAAAGGAATTAGCCCTAGTGAGGAGTTAGTTTAACTCTTCTTTTGCAGGGAGGAAGGAGGAAATATTCAATGTAATTTAATTTAAAAACAACCACCTCCCTTTTTGTTTTTATTAGATCTATTCTTTTACCTTTATTATTTATCTCCCACTGCAGAACAGCACCTGCTGCTGGTGTCTTGGAGAGTTTCCTAGGGGTTCTGAAGGGTCGCATAACCAGTATGTGTCAGTCAAGATTAGAACTCAAGTCATCCTGCGACAAGCTGCCCCTCTGTCCACAACCCCATTCTGCCTCTGAAAATTCAGAGGATGTTTTTTAAGCACTTAGGTGCTGACAGAGTCTTTGTCCTCAAGAAGATTGCAGTTTGATAGAAGAAAGTGGGTCATGATTCTGAAAAATATTGGGGAGTAGAATTGGAAGACATCTTTTTGGTTGATGTCTGTGGCATAGGAGCCAAGTCCTCTCGTGTTAGCATAGGGTTAAGGGAGTGTACTTGTGGGTTTGAGGACAAAGGGAATGATTTTGACCTGCCATTGTGGAATAGGAAATTGATAAAAGGAGAAGGATTATGAGCTGACGTCAAGCTGAATGTGCACACCATGAATTTGTAGTGGATGAAATCAACTTTCGAAAGTATATAGAAAAAACATAAAATTCCAGTAAGTATTAAGTAGAATTCATTCTCTCTCTCTCTCTCTCTCTCTCTCTCTCTGTTTCTCTCTCCCTCCTCTCCCTCCCTCCTTCCTCCTCCTCTCTCTCTACAACTCCCTCTGTCTCTCTCTCCCCCTGTCTTTCTCTTTCTATCACCTATTCCCTCTTCTCTTTCTATTCCTCCCTTGCTCTCTGCTATTTATTATCTAGTAATACTATTAGCTAGTATTTAGATAGGTTTTCAAAGCAATTGTTTTCTGATCCTTACAACAACTCTGTGAAGTATTTGTTATTATTATTGCCGTTTTACAGATAAGGAAATTGAGACTGAGTCAGGCTAGATGAACTACCCAGAGTCACATGTCTGAGGTAGGATTTGGACCCTGAGTGCAATATTGTACACTGCTCTGCATGCACACACACACACACACACACACACACACACACACACACACACACACAAACATGCTACATGTGTGATATTTGTGTGTATATGTCTGTGTCTCCCTGCCACATATATACACGTGTGTGCGTATATGTATGTGTATGTGTATATGTGTGTATATGTTTGTGTGTATGTGTATACATATGTGTGTGTATGTGTGTGTGTATCTGTCTATCAGTCTATCTGTCATCTGTCTATCACCTGTTCATCTTTTATTTAAAGCAGAGGCTGTTCATTTAAACACTAAAAATATTGTAACACACCATTTAGTCACTCAATGCCCACCAGGATTCTCTCCTGATTCATTCTCATCTACTTTTCTTTATCTAATCATAGCTCATGTATACCTCATTTTTCCATTTTTCTTTTTCACTTTGAATTACAGAGAGCAAGAAGGGGCCTTATGGTCTATTTAGTCCAAAACCCAAATTTTACAGATGAAGAAACTAAGGACAGGAAAATCAAGCAATTTCCCCAAGGGCAAGATATTTGCTCAAGTAGTCAACGTTAGAGGCAGGACTTCATAAAGGCCTTTATCTATATTCATCTTATTTTTTAGTCTCAATTGCATTAGAGTATTCCAGTACATGAATGCACCATAATTTATTTAACTGTTGTACTTTTGGTTGTGGGCCGCTAGGAGGCACAGTAGATAGAGTGCCAGTCTTGGAGTCAGGAAGACTCATCTTCTGAGTTCAAATCTGGCCTCAGATACTGACCAGAGCTTTGTGACACTGAGCAAGTCACTTAAACCTGTTTGCCTCAGTTTTATCATCTGTAAAATGATCTAGAGAAGGAAATGACAAACTACTCCAGTATCTTTGCCAAGAAAACCCCAAATGGGGTCACTAAGAGTTGGACATGACTGAGAAATGATTGAATATAAACTATTTGTTGTATTGAGTTGTATATTGTTATTTCAATCGCATAAAATAGTACAATGGAAAAAATCTTTAAATAGAAAATCCTTTTAAAATATTCTTGATAATAAATTCAGGGCCTAATCTACCTTTTTCTACTTATAACAATGTTAAGTGACTTTATGGGGCATTTTTTATTGTCTCAGCTTATTTATTCCCCTAACCTTTAACTAAAAGAAAGTTAAGCCTATGACAGCCCATCTCCTTGTATCAAGACTTAAAAGATCCTTCCAAGTACAAAAAAAGGTGGACTTTTAAAAGTGTGTTCAGTCCATTTGAGGGTTGTTGGGTTTTTTTAAGATTTCTTTTCCCATAATGCATTGCCTTTTTGAATGTATATTATTAAACACTACTAATACCTTTAATATTTACTTTACAAGATTGTTTAACATTTATCTAGACTTTATATTCAGCTGCAGAATGTTGACATGGATTCAACATCCATGCTCCTGACATTTCATAAAGAAATATTATTTAAACGGTCAGGCTGGGCCAGGAAATCACTTTAAGAAAGATAACTTAGATTCAAATGAGAGATAAACATAAATTTGTGTTTTGAACTTATAGAACTTTGTGCTCACTTTAAGTGAGAAGTAAGTATGACTAATATGAGACATCTAAAAATGGCTCACTGGCCATGTTTTTCCCTTTAATGTTCAAAAAAAAGGTCTATAACTCAAAATATCCATCTCTACTCTTTCCGATTTACATTTCTCTAATTTAAAAATCACTTGATACTGATCTGTGTTGTATTCCTCCTGTAGTCTAAGCACACTGACCTTCAGATTATGATACAATGCCTAGGCTTTCTGTGATATTTTAGTGTGAGGTCAGTGTAACAGTGGTGGGTGTATTTAATATTAAAGTGTTGGATAGGTGCAACTCTCCCCCTTGGAAAGAATGGCCTTTTGTTCCCTCATGATCCATTTATTAGGCAAATGAGATAGCAGCAGGGTGGAAGGTATAGGAGGAATAGCCATGCCTACATTAAAATAGTTTAATTGTGCCTGTAGCTTGTACTGCCCCCCTTCCCTCCCCAGTTCTCCTCTTTCACTTTGAGTAAATGTGTGATGAATAATCAGCTTGTTGTGGACTCTCATTGATACCACCACCAGGCCAGGAGCTTTGTGATTTTGTGTGTATAGTCACTGCAACCATATCCAAGGTGGGTGAACATCCCTCTCATAAAGATTGGTGAAGCCCATTATCCTAGGACTAAATTTGAAAAAATAATTTTACATATGGCTAGCAAATCACTTTATCCACCAGAATTTTTAAAATGCCTGCCCTCTGTTAGCCTCTGGCCTTGATGCTTAGGAGGCACTTGTAAAGAATGAAATAATCTCTACTTTCAGAGGGCTGACATCCTAATGGAGGAAACAAGAACATATGTAAGTATATATAGGTTAAATATAAAATTATTCAATCAAAACAAACATATAAAGCCATTATTTTATAAATATGATATTTAAACAATTAATATAATTGCATGTAAGAAATGAAGAGAGAGGAAGTAGAGAAAGAGAGAGACAGAAAGAGAGAGAGAAAAAAGAAAGTGAGGCAGAGATTGGGGAAAGAGAGAGGCTGGAGGGGAAGAGATGGAAGGAGAGTCCAAACAAAATATTTCATTGATGCAGGAAACTACAAGTAACGAAGTCCCCTCTACCAAAACAGGTTAACAATGTCTCTACAGTTTTATTTTGAAGATTTTGTCATAGGCAGGTTTTAAATCCAACTACTCCTGCATCTGAGGCCTGGTCTTTTATCTACTATATGACATTGAAGATGGATATAGCTTTTGATTAAGGTTAATTGGTGATGTAGCAGCAGTAGGGGGAGGGAGGGAAGCAGACGGACTAAAAGCTGCCTTGATGTTCACAAAAGGTAAACTGAAAGAAGCCCCCAGAAAGTTTTACATATGTTTTATGGAGGATCAATTGGAGCAGATGAACAGAAATCTTTAGTCTGCTATCAGCCACTTACAAACTGTATGAACATTGGCAACTCACTGAACTGCTCTCTGCCTCAGTTTCCTCTATTGTAAAATACAGATAACATCTACCTCCCAGGGTTGTGAGGATCAAATGAAAAAAGATTTGTAAAGCACCTAGCACAGTGCCTGGCTCACAGTAGGGGCTTAATAAATACATGTGTCCTTGCTGGAATAAGTAACCACATGGATAAAATTGTGTGTCTACTGAAGTGTTAAACTATGTGATAAAATAAAAGGTTTTTTTTTTACTTGTAGTAGCCTGATGACCCTATGTCTTACTGTGCAATCATTTTTTAATTAAATTTGTTATGGAAATGCTTGTTTTAGCCCATAAATTAAAAATAAAAAGTAAAAATTTTAAAAAGAAATTTCTGAAAAAAAGAAAATGTTAATGCTAAAAATCTTCCAAGGTTTTATCACAGGATGCTTGGTATGGCTGCTCCTAGTGGTTTTGTGTCCTACTGTTCAGCCCCCTTGGTACAGGCAGATGAGCAGCAGCCAAACCTTTACTGAGATAGCAAAGCATTATGGCCAGGAACCCCAGTTCCTTTGTAGAGCTCTATCCCAGGCTGGTGTGTGACCACTAAGTGGTGGCCTTGGGTAGCTCTAGCTAAAGCCTATTACCCACCTCTCAAACAGAAATTTCATTTCCTGTGACCTTTCTTTTCCTCGAGTTCTTTTGTGCCCAGAATGTATTACTTCCTTCCCTCCATCTTTTAGAATCCCTAGTTTCTTTCAAAGATAAATTCAAATGCCATCTTCTACCTAAGTTCCCAGTTTCTGATGCCACCCCTCTGAAATTTCCCTGCATTAGGGGAAAATACATATTATGTATACATATAGCTATGTCAGTATCATTTGTTTCCCACCAATAGAATAGAAAATCGTTGAGGAGAAGGACTATATTCCTAGCACTTGGTGCAATACCTGGTATGTAATAGGTGCTTAATAAACATGTTAATTGGTTGATCTAGTTGTATTTCTGCCTTGAAAGAAAGTAGGATGCTTAATAAACTTTTTAGAAGGCTTGGAAATCACATTTAATAGAGTTTTGTAGAAACACAAAGCTTTACCTAATAGTTTTTTTTAGATTGTGTATGTATGTGTATACATATACATATATATATATATATATATGTATATGTGTGTATGCACACAAGCAAAAATATATACACATGTATGTGTATATATGTGTATATACACACATACATATATACATACACATATGTATATATTTATATATCCATTAGAGTGGGAGAAAAGAAGCAAACATTTTACTAATTAGGACTAAAAGTCAATTGTGACCTAAAAAATGGGGCCAGAAAACTGCTTAAATATTTCTTCATCTTCCTTTTTAATACTAAGAAGACATTCTATTAGACAGAGGATTCCCAGAAACTGCTCCTTAACACTTGTCTCCTTAATTAGCTGTCAGGGTGAACATATAACCCCATGTTTATACTGTCTCTGATGTTTGAGTTCAAAAGTTTGCCTCAGGTCTGGATTATTTGGACTGTTTCAGGGAACATGAGAAGAGTGAGTCTTTTTAAAATATCAGTATTTATATTTAGAGATGATTTTTTTTATTGCTATGTTTGTGGAAAGTATTTCTCTCCCCTCTCAATCCTCCCCTGGAGAAATGCTAAATTCTAAAAGTCATATTGTGATATTTCTATTTTAATAGCATCATTTATGATACACAGAACTTGTCTAGGGACCTGAAATTATATTGCTTTGGGATAAAGTCAGATTTTTTTTTAAAAAGTGTCCGCTTTTGCCCAGAAGGTAGAATGATGTTTTATACTTTATTTTTCTTCTTGAATGGTAGATTGGTATATTCCTAAATGGCTTCAGAACAAGTATTTGAATTTGCTCTTAAAAAAAAAAAAGTGGAGCGTTTCCCTTTAAAGCGGTATCTGTCAGCAGGTGGAGAGTGTCATGCTCCGTTTTTTAGTTTCTTACCTTCTCAGATTTTATTTGTGCTCCTACGGCACCAACCCCAACACTGAGAAGGCAGACCTGCTCGCTTCAGCTGCCGGCAGCTCCAGGGAATTACTCTGTCATTCTTCACTTAGGGGATGGATGTGTGTGGAGGGGTGTGAGCAGAGTGCTGGAGGTTGGGGGTGGCTGGCCATCTCCTTGTTCAGCAGGGTTAATATTAGCGCATCTCATCCAGACTCTGTCGTGCTTTGAAACCTGTGGCATTCCAAACTGGACAGCACCTTCCGCCTTCTCTCTTTTAATTTACCAGGCTGCTCGCTGCCATGGCAGCCAGTAGCAGCAATCCACTGCAGTAGCAAGGAAGAGTCATAGATCTGGGAATGCAGGTTGAATACTAAAATGCAGGCAGGCTTGTGCTGAGCGGTTGGTTGCTTCCGCGGTTAATTTCAGCTCTTATTGAGCTCTGACGTGGGGGCTGGACTTCACAGCACTGTGTCAGCTTATCTAGAGTAAAGCAGTGTGGACCCTGCTCTGTCTTCAGCTGATGAAAATTAAAAAAAAAAAAGCGCCAGGCATCACTTGGAGTCTACTACAGTGCAGTCTAGAAGGCAGAAGCTAGAGAGGGAAATGTGGGCCTGGCGTTCGAAGCAGACTGGTGATTGGATAAAGAAGGGAAAGAAGATTACTTCTATGTTGGGGCATGGTGTTTGATCAACGACTTTCTGCTTCCGAGAAATCCCAGCCATAATAGTTGTAAATACTGCAGACTGATTTTAAAGCAAGGAAGTGGGTGAGTTCAGAAAGCAGGATAAATGTGGGCAAAGGACTTTGTGGCTGGCTTAATCTGTGGCATCGAAATTGGAACCCAGAGCCTTGTTTGTTTGTTTGTTTGTTTTTATTACAAATCTAAGCTGTTTATGTAACATGTGTTGATCAGAAACATGAAGGGTCAGTTAGAATTTCAGTAACTGGAGATAATATAATGTGAAGCTTAATTAAAGAAGGTGAAGCAATCCATTGGAGGCAACATGCACCGGCCAGCCGAACTCTCCGTGTTCAAAGGCAAGGAGACTAGAAGAGGTGGAGCCTGTCTTCAGAAGCAAAAGTCGCTGACCAATCTTTCCTTCACCAGTGAAAGCGAGAAGAGACCCAATGTGCGCAAATCAAATTGGTTTGGCAACGCTGCGAGGAGCCAGAGAGAGTCACACTTTGAAGGGAGAAACCCGCTCTCTCGATTTCTCTCTAGGTCAGTTCAGTCGCTCTATCACACCAGCAGCTCAGGGGCCTGGAACCTCGAAACCCTTCTTCCTACTGGTGGCAAGGCAGGTGGTAAGAGACCGGAGGGTTGGTCTGCCCAGAAAGACTTTGATGGAGACAGTGATGAAGGTAGCAGGTACGAAGATGACCTTGGTTGTTCTAAGCCCAACAGTAGCAGCAAAAGCTGGACAGAAGATGAAGAAGAAAGTTGCTTACGTGAAGGGACTGCACATCTAGATGAGGATGTTATACTTACCATGCTGGGAGACCTAGAGCAAGTGCTTTATACTGACATATTGGGTAAGTTCCATTGGGTTTGATAATGAATTAAATAACTAGCAATTGTAAGTCAGTGGATATTTGCATTAGCCAGGTTTCTATAGTTGGTAGACTACTCAGAGGCAGATTTTATTTTTTAATTTGTAAGCCTATGCAGATTTGAATATTTTTGCATACTTCTTATGTGTCTCAGTTTTTGCTTTAGAAAGTGAGAAATGAGAATCAGCATCTAAATTTATTTTGAGAGTGCAAATAATGACAATCTGTCTTATTTGATATCAACCAGCTGTTTCAATTCAAATGCTACCTGTTAATTCCTAAATATTTATTTCAATATTCATATTTTCCCCTTAAAATTATGTGCAAAAACTATGCAATTTCTTGCCTATAGTAGGCGCTCTTGATGGATGGAGAGGGGTGGAACTTCATTGGTTTTTATTTACATTGACAGTAAATGTGGTCTATCTTTGCTACTTTTTCATTGGCTTTTTCTTCCTTGGAAGCAATTAAGTTATAAAGATGGTGTTTAAATGGGATTATAGGTACTGTGCCTCTTAAAGATAACCACTGGAATGAATAGGAATTTTTTCATTCCTTCTACTTGTACCATAAGCACCTAGCACAATGCTTGACACAGTGAGCCGTTAAATATTTCTTAATCGATTGATTAGAATGCAAGACAATAGATATCTGTTGTCCCCACCCATAGGTGTCCTATTTTTTTTTTTGCTTCAGTTCACCTCCCCAGATTGCCCTTCTCTCTTCTACTACCAACACTAACAGCACATTTGGAAAAGCAGATATCAATTTTGTCAGCTTCATTCTATGCCTTTCACAATTTGACTTCAAATGTTCCCTAGTGGGCACATTTAAGACATTTTGAACAATTATGTGGATGAGTGGTTGTGCTGTGTTCAGACTTTTTAAACTAGGTCACTCTAGTGTACTCCTGATTCAGTAGTAAATTCTGATATCAAGGTTATTGATTTAGGGCAGGGTTTCATAACCCAAGGAATGGATGAATAGATTTCAGGACATCGGTAAACTTGGGAGAAAAATTACATTATTTTCACCAAGCTCTGACTGAAAGCATTTCCAACAGTTATTTAAAAATATTCTGAGAAAGGGTCCATAGGTTTCATCAGGTTGCTAAAGGGGTCTATGGCACAAGAACCTCTTATATAGTGTCTGACTGATTAAAAATCATATGCAGGTGTGCCATGTCTATTTTGCTAGTGCCCAAACTCAGCGTTATAGAAAACAAAATCTATTTTGAAATAAATTAATGCTAAATTTAGAAGACTTTGCAGGGAAGCATATTTGCATGATAAATTTACTTCCTATGAATCCATATTTATAAAAACATAAATGTTTGAAGCACACTTTCATTAAAAGCTGCTTGTTAAAAGAAATTGAGCCCACCTGGCCAATAATTCTTGTTTTCACATGCAGACATGGAGTCTTGAATACATGTTTTTGTAGCTTCCATTCACTTATAGGAATCCTTAGTTAGGGGAACATCTGGAACCTTCTGAACTGGGATCAGGGAGAACTATGGGCACTGTTATCAAGGGGAAAAATGAACATTTTGCTCAGCTTTTTAAGTCTGTTTGCCTTAAAGGGTTCCACTTTCATAGATGTCTGAATAGCTGAGACTAGGTTTAAATTTAAATCAACCAGGACATTCAGTCAGCTGAAGTTTGGCTCATCAACATTTTACTCTATTTGTGTATGCTGCTTTTAATAAATTGTGTAGTATATAAAAGAGGGCTATTTAGCTAAAAAGCCAGAGAGCTATTCTTAATCCATACCCTTCATCCCTTGGGCTTTGAGATATGGGAGCAAACTACATTGATCTTTGCTTGCCAAGTGGCCAGGATTTTTATTTTTATAATTTTTATTTTGTTGTTGTTGCTCTAGATTTTACGTTTCCTTGTTCTTGGTCTTTGGCATTTGTGTAGGAGTTTTACAAGATGTCAAGTGGAATCCTGTCATCTGACAGTCCTTGTCAATTGCCCTATGGGAATGATAGCAACTGTGGGTGGGTGTGCCTATGACGCGTTATTCCTTGTGTTTCTTGCATAAAGATTCTAGAGAATTGCCATCAAGGAAGAACTTCTAAATGTGGTTGTGTACATGTTAAGACTTTTAAAACCTGTTTACTCAAGGCATGCACTTTTTGTCATTTTTTTTTCTTATAGAAGGTAGGTTGAATTTCTGAGACGGCTCTCAAATCCCACTGAGGGAATAGAAAAATTTATGCAGAGAACAATAAATATAATGGCAATGGTGATGGATGATGAATCATATCAAGAGCCTTCCCTAATAAGCTGCTTTCTTGTCAAGATTATTCAAAATTTATAAAACTTCTAAGAATCCCAGTATCTATACCATGTGTTCAACACAGCTATAGGTCTGACTCAAAATGGCCTCTTACTAGTTAGTCTTTTGAAGGCTTTCCTTCCACGCAAATACTTTATTTCAACATGAGTAATAAATACAAGCTAGTTGTCAAGTTTGGTCTGTATTTGAGCTGTAGAGCAGTAGGATTTTAGGGGGTGTATTTAAAAAGGTGTTAGCAATTTTTTTTCACAGCCTTCTGGAGTAGATAGATACGTTTTAGAAATCTTGTACAAATGACTATGAAGATCCACGTCATTGGGCAAAAGACTAGGATTATTTCCCAAAATGAAGTATGCTGTGGCATTCAAGATAATAGCACATTATGTGTTTATGTGTATAGGTAATGATATTCTGTGATCCAGGGTTCACATTTATAGTTTTCCCTTTCATTAGAAGATGACAGTGCTTGTAAAATTAATTAACATTTACATGATGAGGACTTAAAAGGATAATGGATAACCATGTTGATGGCATGGTCTACCAGTAAGGAGTATGGAACTGCTAAATTTAGGGGGGGGGAATAGTAATGGTTTCTACTAGCAGCAAAACAGGCAAAAAACTTACAAGCAAAACCAAAGTAGTTAGGTTGTTACATTACTAACACTCAAAAATAAACTTAGAATAAAAAATATTACTTTAATGAATACTATTATGAATACTATTATGTAACATGTCTATATGTACACATAATATAGCATATGTGCATACATGTGCATCTTCGTATATACACATACACACATATATATTATACATATACATATAACTAGGTGGCTCAGTGGATAGAGTGTTGGACCTGGCGTCAGGAAGGCCTGAATTCAAATTAAGCCTTGGATACTCACTAGCTGTGTGACCTTGGGCAAGTCACTTAATCTCTGTTTGTCATAATCTACTGGGGAAGGAAATGGCAAACCACTCCAACATCTTTGCCAAGAAAACCCCATACAGGTTCACAAACAGACACGATTGAGCAAGTGAACAACAATAATTATATAATGGAGAGGAACTGACATTATCACTGTAAACTGTGTTTGATATGTGCTTTTCCCAGTTACTTCTTATTTTGTGTTTCAAATTAGAATGTGGTCAATTATAAATTTATTTCTTCTGAATACATTCAAATTTTTCCATTGTAATTAATTTCCAAGTTTCTATTAGACATTGCATAGATATAAATTTAACATGCCTAATAGAGTTGGCAATTTGGGGGACTTTTTTTTATAAGCTTTCAATTGTCTTTTAAAAAGCCATCAATACATTTTTTTTTAAATTTTACTTAAATCCGAATGCTACTACTCCTGCAAGATTATGTGTGAATTGAACAGTCTGTAGTACTTTGCTTCATAAGTGTTGGGAGAAAATAAATGCTTACCATTCCCAAGACCCCATTCATATGATTGTTATGACTGGAACACTGATGTGTAGACATTATGATGAGGAAAATCAGTGGAGAAATAGGAAGGAATCAAAAGAATGAAAGGCTTATAGCCTTGAGTGGGAGAAGCTAACAAAGGATTCAGTAAGAGAAAATGAAGCGTTTAAGATGCCTATTTGGATTGCAAGAGAAAATTAAAAGGGAGGTAAAAGTGGGTGTTCAAACAGTACAAATACCATCACTGGAAATACAGATGACATTCTTAAGTTTGATGTGAAGGAAAACGCCGTCACTGAAGTGGTTCAAATAAACCCAGGCGTAGGGGAAATGAAATTGATGTTTAGTTAGTAAGCAAGCTTTTCAGGTGGCAGAAATGTCTGAATGCAGCTCAGGAATCTAGAGAGCAGAATGGACATGATTTACTCTGGGAACTGAGACTTTCAAGTTTAATTACATTTCAATGACTGTGTTAGGTATGGCCTCTTCATTTCTGAACTTGGAAAACAAATAGGGAGATAAAGGGTTTCTATCTCCCTTGATCAAGTTTTGAAAATCTTCTCTCTCCTCTTCATTTTCTCCTAAAATTCCCAACGATATTCCCTTACTGGTGTTAACATCTTTCTCCCCATCTGTTAAGATATCTCTTTCCTAAACCACAGAATGTGTGTGTTGTACAAAGCTTTCTCTTTCTGAAGGTAACCACACACACACACACACACACACACACACACACACACACACACCACTTCTAGCCTTTTCTCAGTTGGTATGTCAATGTCGTCTTTTTCAAAAGCTCCTCCTCCTTCTCTTCCTCACATTTTGGGAGAGAAGAGTTAAAGGAAAATGGGAGAGAGAGCAACCAATGTCCCTCAACTATTCTGAGATCTTTCTGTCTCAAGTCAGGTCAGTCATGTCAAGCTACCAAGAATATTTTAGGCACCTGTTGTGTGTCAAGTACTATGTGCTAAGTGCTAGGGACACAAATAAAGACAAAGTCCCTGCCTACAAGGAGCCCACATTCTAATGAGAGTGACAACATGCAACAACTATGTATAAACAAGATATATAAAGGATAATGTCTCTCTGTCTCTGCCTCTCTATGTCTGTCTGTCTCTCCCTCCCTCCCTCCCTTTTTCCTTTTAGAATGTGAGTCTTCTGTGATTAGGAATATAGATGAAACTGTGGTCCAGTGGACAGAACTCTATTTAAAGATAGGAGAATTAGATTCTTAGCTGTACTACCAACTACTACATCACCTTGTACAAATCATTTTTTGGGGGGTCTCATTTCCTCATCTGTAAAATGGGAAAGGGAGAAAGTTGTAATAAGTCCTACCAGGGAAAGAGCAGTATATTTGGAATGAAAAAGTCAAGTTTCAAACCTTGACTACTATTTACTACTTGCGTGACTTTGGGCAATGAGGTTGTCTTCTCTGAACCTCAATTTCCTAATCTATAAAATAAAGGGGTTACACTACGTTATTTCATAGGAATCAAAATCTGTGGTCCTATAATTTGTAAATTTCCTGCCAGGTTTAAATGATAGATTATAATTTCTTGACAGCAGGAGACATGCCTTAACTAGCTTTGTATTTCACTCCATTTCTACCCCATGGAATCTGATAGATATAGATACACACACACACATACACACACACACATGCACACACATATGCACACACATATACATATACACACATACACGTTATACAATACATATATGCATACATACATATAGACATGCGTGCATATGTGTATATATACATATATGTATATTTATCTATCATAGTATTACATTACCATCCAATCATTTTTACTGTATTTCTAAGTTACCCTTCATTTCTGGAAAATTTCTCAGTCTTTTGGTTAATTGAAACATTAAACACAAGCTTTTAGGTTTTATGTCTTTTTTTTGGCTCATTATAATAGCTCTCATCATTCTCCAAAGGGTTCTTTTGCAAAAATGCCCAGACAGATTCTTCTGGTCCAATATAATTGAGCCTTTCTAAATACTGAGAGTTAATTGCTATGCTATTGTGTAAAAGTCAGTACAGATAGTAATTTCAAATTCAGATTTCTTTGTATTGATTCTGATTGTAACCTAAGAACTGTAATCAGAGCTGTGGTCATTGCATTTTTTTTTTTTGCCACAACCTTGGGTTTCTCTTCTCATTTTGATACCAATATTAACAAACATCTTCTTGTTTTAATGTTAATATTTTAATGGTGCCATTGACAAACTAAAACCATCCTGAGGAGTAAAACCACGTCTTTTGTGTGCTTCAATCATTCTCTTTCTTTCTTGCCATTCTATCTCTGTTAATTGGTTCTTTCCCTGCTGCCAACAGATAAGCTAAGATCTCTCTCATACTTAAAAAAAACAAAAACCCTTGTATTAGCTCTGCCATACACTCAAGCTATTTTCCTGTATCATACCTCCTTTTACCTGCCAAACTCCCAGATGAAGTAATCTACACATATTGCCTCCTCTAGCGCATGTGCTACCTAGTTCTCAACTTGTAATCTGGATCTTAACCCCGTCATTTGACTGTTGCCCCCCCCCCAAAGTTATCAATAATCTCTTAATTTTAAGTCTACTGGCATTTGTCATTCTTCTTGACTTCTCTATACCATTGACTAGCTTCTCTTCCTGAATATTTTAACTTCCTGGATTTTCATGAAATTGTTCTACACTGTATATACTCCTAACTTGTTTTGATATCTGTTTCTTGATTATTATACATGTCTTGCTTGTTTTGTGTAAATATACTCCAGAACTACTTCTAGGTCCCCTTATCTATTCTCTCTGCATATTCTCAGTGCTCTCATCTCCTCCTGATCTATACCTATACCTATACCTATACCTCTCTCTCTTCATATATATGTGTGTGTGTGTGTGTGTATGTGTATGCATATGTATATATGGGTGTGTGCGTGTGTGTGTGTGTGTGTGTATATATATATATGTATATATATACACACACACACACACACACACGCACACACCCATATATATGTATATCTAATCTGCTTACTGCTGAGCTCCACTTGGTATATGAAACTCAAAATGTCCAAAGTAAAACTCGTGACCCTTTCCTAGCCCTCCCACCAAATACACTCCAAAATGCCTTACTCACATTTCCCACCTATTTGCCTTTGCATAGAATATTCCCTAGTATTTAAATCCTCTCCATCCTCTCCTCTGTCTCTTAGAATCTTTTTAGCTACTAAATGGGCAGCTACATGTCACAGTGGATAGACTACTGGGCATGGAGGCAGAAAGACTCATCTTCCTGAGTTCAAATCTGGTCTGATACTTATTAGTTGTATGACCCTTGGCAAGTCATTTAACCCTATTAAATCTCATCTGTTAAACCTCAGTTTCCTCATCTGTAAAATGAACTGGAGAAGAAAATGACAAACCACTCCAGTATCTTTGCCAAGAAAGCCCCAAATAGGATCGTAAAAAGTCAGACATTGCTGAAAAATGGCTAAACAACAACAACAAGGAATGTTTATCCCCCTCTCTTCTCTTTCCTTTCCTTTTTTTGTCTCAAAATAAGTTTCTACTGGGACTAACTAAAAAAGGAATAGACTTCCTTGAGAAAGTGTATGCCTTCTATTACTGGAAATGATCAAGAAAGGATTTAGTTAGGAGTATGATAGAAGGAGTTTTTAATATAATCATCATCATTAAGAAGCATTTATTAATTTCCCTTACTCCACCCTTCAGGAGGATAGGACTCCTTTCTACCTGACAAAGGAGAGACACTGGGAAGGGGAAGGGAATTTGCATGAGGTCACTGCCTCAGACAGGAAGGAATTCTGCTCACTCACTAAACCTCTTTCCATCAGAAAACTGCTGGCTTATTTCATACCTTGCTTGGTGGAAGGAATTCCCCTATTCTTCCTTGCCTTTACAAATGTATAGTAACATGTATCTACAAAACCTCTTTGGTTTAATTCAAGACCCTTGCTGGTAGCCCCAGTGATTAGAATAATATATGTTTCTTTCTCTCTCTGTATATATCCAGTCAATCATAGCCTCCATTATATCTGTATTCAGTCCCCCAGAAACACATAATGAATGCTATCTTAGAGAAACCTTTGTTCTTTATTGAGGTAGGGATTGGGGGAAACCTGGGGCAGATATAGAAAGTGAACGAATTCTTACAGAAGTGAAGAACAGGAACAAGACTCAAGATGAAGGTCAGAGTTCTATAGGGGATGAGGAAGTAAAAAGGTCGCCAGTTTTGTTCCTAGCAGCAAGGTTAGCTTGACCCATCATCTGTATTCTCTGTGTATCATCTACATAGTGAAGTTTCTCTCTCTCTCTCTCTCTCTCTCTCTCTCTCTCTCTCTCTCTCTCTCTCTCTCTCTCTCTCTCTCTCTCTCTCTCCCCATATATATGTATATATGTACATATGTATGTATATATGTGTATATATATATGCATGTGTGTGTATACATACACACACACACACATACACACAGACATACATAACTTTTTTTTCAGGATTTCACTGCCAGGCTTTCTAGTAGCTGCTGTATAGATGCTCTAGCGGCATCAGTAGTGGTTCAGGGTACGATGCCAGGGTGGCCTATTTCCCTTCCTTTTCCCTTTTTGAGATCTCAGCTTTATCTTTATTGTAGGGTGACAATGAGAGGAGAAGCCTGGCTTTTCAGGCACAATCACAGTACCTATAGTCCTTGAATGAGAATACATTGAGGATTTCTATTCTTTCCTTCAGGCAGTCATCTCAACTACACTCTGATTCCCTAGATTGATACATGACATTATGTCTACGTAATACATGACTACACATAACACATTATTATACATGACTGTCTATTTGTCTGTCTATTACATATAAATCTTGCACCATGCCTTGTGGAAAGATAACTTAAAAAAAACACACCTATGCAGGCTTCCTCCTTAAGTTTAGGTTTAAAAAAACCCCTCTCTTCTCTGTTGTCTTATTTTCTTTTTCCAGTAGATAGTAGTTTATTTTTCCAATTACAAGTAAAGACAATTTTTAAAATTCATTTTTATACAAAATTTTGAGTTCCAAATGTTTTTTTCCACTCCCTCCCTGCCCCCTTCCTAAGATGGTAAGCAATTTGATAGACTATATATCTTGTTGCCTTATTTTCTTCAATCACCATTTAACCACAATTTTTCCATATCAAAACTATAGTAATTCTCTTTCTTCCATAGATAATAGCATGTATTTGTGCACTGCTTTCAGATTTGCGAAGCACTTTGTGTGTGCTATCTAATTTGATCCTCACAGCCTCCCTGGCAGGAAGGTTCTGTTATTATCCCCATCTTACAGATGAGGAAACTGAAGCAGAGATTGCTCAGCTTCACACAGCTAGTATGTGTCTGAGGCAGGGTTTGAACCCTGTCTTCCTGACTCCAGATCCAGTGGTCATGTTGTTTTGTAACTTGAGCACATGGTTCTCTTACATAGCTGCTGATTCCATCACAAAGATGCATAACTTTGAATTGAATGATTAGAGACACACATACAATGCACAGAGGTTCTTAACTTTAACCTATGAAGTTTTCCTTCCCTCCCTCCCTTCCTTCCTCCCTCCCTCCCTCCCTCCCTTCCTCCCTCCCTCCCTTCCTTCCTTCCTTCCTTCCTTCCTTCCTTCCTTCCTTCCTTCCTTCCTTCCTTCCTTCCTTCCTTCCTTCCTTCCTTCCTTCCTTCCTCCCTTCCTTCCTTCCTCCCTTCCTCCCTCCCTCCCTCCCTCCCTCCCTCCCTCCCTCCCTCCCTCCCTCCCTCCCTCCCTCCTCCCCCCTTCCTTCCTTCCTTCCTTCCTTCCTTCCTTCCTTCCTTCCTTCCTTCCTTCCTTCCTTCCTTCCTTCCTTCCTCCCTCCCTCCCTCCCTTCCTTCCTTCCTCCCTTCCTCCATCTCCTTCCTCCCTCCCTTCCTCCCTCCCTCCCTCCCTCCCTCCCTCCCTTTCTTCCTCCTCCCTCCTTCCCTTTCTCCCTCCCTCCCTCCTTCCCTCTCTTCCTCCCTCCCTTCCTTCCTCTTCCTATCATCTATCCATCTATCTACCTACATATATGCACGTATACATACATAGGTACATGTTTACATATACACATGCATATGTATATCTCATATATAGTGAGGTCTATATGCATGTCTGTGTGTATATGTGTGCATATACACACACACATATACACACATACATATATATACATATATGTATGTGTGTGTGTGTGTGTGTGTGTGTATATGTATATTTCAGTGGTGATACAGAACATATCAGAGTATACAAAGAGCAGGTAGGTGACAGTGGATGGAGTGTCAGGCCTGGAGTTAGGAAGGTGAGTCTTCCTGAATTCAAATCTGACTTCAGACACTTACTCGCTGTGTGACCCTAGGCAAGTCACTTAACCATGTTTGCCTCAGTTTCTTCATCTGTAAAATGAGCTAGAGAAGGAAATGACAAAACCACTCCAATATCTTTGCCAAGAAAACCCCAGATGGGGTCACGAAAAATCTGATGCGACTGAAACAACTGAACAATAGCAACGTGTGTGTGTGTGTGTGTGTGTGTGTGTGTGTGTGTGTGTGTACCTCAACATAACTGGTACCCTTTCTACTTTTCTATACTTTATGCATTTAAGAACACAGTCTTGAGCAGGGATCTTATAGGCTTGGGCCCAGTGCTAGAGAGATCCATGTGAAACAAATAAACAAGAGGTCAATGAAGCTCTGGACTAGAGCTCATACTTTGGCGGCTTTAAGCGCTTATCCACTGTAGTGGGGGAATGCCCAGTGTTACAAAGGCCAGTTTTCCAACTTCGTTAGCTTCCCTTTGAAGGGAGGTAACTCTAGTTCAATAAAAGACATAGAAAGTGGCTGCCTAAGAAACAGGCCCATTCATGTGTCAAGCTAGAGCCACAAGCAGCAGTGGATAGAGCACTGAGTCTGGAATCTGGAAGATCTGAATTCAAATCTAGCCTCAGATACTTACTAGCTGAATCACCCTGGGCAAATCATTTAACCTCTATGGGCCTCAGTGCCCTTACTTGTAAACTATAGATAATAACAACACCTACTTCCAGCGTTATCATGAGGTTCAAATGGCATAATATTTCTAAAGTTCTCACACAGTGCCTGGCTCATAGGAGGTACTATATAAATGACATTATTATTAACAAGCATTTATTAAGTGCCTACTGGGTACGAGACAATGTGTTGCCCAAAACTAAAGTTGCTAAGGAATACCAATTTATCTCTGTTGACCTTAGTGTAATTTCAGTTAGGCTATCACTGACACAATTAAGGCCCAAATCACTAGAGGTTGGTTTGTAAATTCTGTTCAGCAGCATGTCACCCCTAGATGGCAATCACAAATCATGAGGTTGCAGAGTGATCCATACTTAAAGTTCTAAATGTGTAGAATATTCTTCTAGTGGTGAAGAGGTTTTCAGAACAAAAACATGTTCTTTTGTTACTAACTGTAGGCAAATAAATACATTTGTTATTTCATTACTTTTTATTTCCATTCATGTTTAGCTTATGGCCTCTGGCTTACAACATTCTGTTGTTTTGATTTCCTTTTCTCTTTGCTTAATTTTCAAAAAACGGAGCAGATCAAAAAGATAAATGTGCAACTCTTTGAGAAGGGTATTATGTTATTTGTACAGATCTTAATTTAATTTAATTTTTTTCCTTAGGGGAGGACCCAGAAACGAGAAGAATGAGAACAGTGAAAAACATAGCAGATCTGAGACAGAATTTAGAAGAGACAATGTCTAGTCTTCGGGGGACCCAGATAAGCCACAGGTTTTATTCAGTTCTACAGTAATACGGGCAAACAAGATTTTCAATCAATGACTTCAAAAGGAATTTTCTTTTGTTTGTTAGGAAATCTAATCTGTAGGCAGAGAATAGAAATTTATTTCATTAATGGAGAAAAATGAACAATACTCCAAGAGTAAATACCAGTTTTGCTATCTTTCATAAGACATTTTGCTTTTGGAATGTGTGAAGGATCTGTTATTTTTTGTTGTTGTTACTGTTGGGTGGAAACTGTCTCTACCAACACTCAGCCCAGCCTCTGTGCACTATCTTCATTGCCTCCACAAGACTTTTAACCTTTAAAAATTAATCTTAAATGAGGTAATTATTGTCTATAGTTAGGGCAGCTATGTAGTGCAGGGGATAGCATGTTGGGCCTAGAGTCAGGATGACTCACCTTCCTGAGTTCAAATGGCCTCAGACACTGTGTGACCCTGGGCAAGTCACTTAACCTTATTTGACTCTGTTTTATCTCTGTAAAATGAGCTGGAGAAGGTAATACCAAACTACTCCAGTATCTTTGCCAGAAAATTCTAAACGGAGTTATGGGGAGTCAGATATGACTGAAATGACTGAACAATAGCAATACCTTTCATTTCAAATTGTATATCCTTATGTCAAATCATTTATTGCATCATATTTTCTTAATGTAAATGCTTTTTCTCAGAAAATGACAAGCTGTAACTTAATGGAAGCCTGGCTTGCCTTAGGCCTTTATGATAGATCAGATTTGGGAATGGAACAAAAAGAGACCCTTGGTGTCCGTCCAATGCATAACAAAAAGAAGTTTACCTAGAAACAACATAAAAAGAAACTCAAGAAGATATGACAGTGCTTCAGGGAGACACAACCTGCCCCATCTCCATATGGAGACATATCATATTAGTATGGCTTATTGGGTCAGATGGAATGACTTGCCTCACAGCGAGACATCTTTCATGTCCAAGAGACGTTGACTTTTGGGGAGGAGGTCTTTTTGTAACATAGGTTAGTGAGGAAACCATGCCAGTAACTAAAGCTTAAGAACTCTGGACCAATAAAATCCTAGAGATAGGTTCTCCATCTTTTAAGAGAAAAAGCAAAACCCAAGTAAGAAACCAAGAAAGAACAGTTTAGCTTATATAGTAAAGACCCTAATAGAAACGTTTCCTTTCATGCCAACAATACAGCTGTAAGCTGAAGACACTTCACCATCTGCTTTTGTCTGTTATTAGCCTACTTTAGGGTCATAAGAGGAACTTCAAAGAGTGAATTAATATTTTTTTTGGGACGCTCTTGAGGGAATCTTTCCTCAGAAGATAGGAAAATAATTCATTCCATTCTCTTTTAAAGAAAGAATGGAAATTAATTTAGAAGTGTTATCACTTAAATCATACTAGACTTTAATATCTTGTTATAGAAATATCACACAACAGAGTCACAAATAAGGGTTATGCAGCTGAGACTTTGGGTGCACAAAGCTGAAGAGAACAGCAAACATATAAAATATGTGTCTATTATTACAAGCATGCCAGGCCACTAGGGTTGGAGATGGAATTTTTATCATTGCCCTAGATGCAAAATTAGCTGTTTACAATGTTGTAAAATCTGATTAACCATGCATTTCAGATTTTCAGAATATATTTGTCAGCTATTTCTCAGTTCTGTCCAAACTCTGGTAGAAATGTCTCATCCCATCTGTTTTCTGGAGAATCTCACCTGTTGCTAGCACCACCCTGAGTAAATGGCTAGAGTAACAGTGGCATTGGTTGCAGCTAAAGTGGAATTATATGGGTAGTGATATCAACTGCTTAATCATAATCATGGATTACTATACAGAGGTTGCCCTAGAACAGTTCTGAGCAGGAGTCACGGGATAAATAGATTAAGGTCTTAGAGCTTGGGGAGAAAGTAATATAGCATAAGGTTGAATCCAGGAAGACATTATAGACTTTCTGGGAAAAGACAGAGCTAAAATTATTTATCATCTGTGCCTTAATTCCCTGGTTTGGATAGTCATATTTGGATTTAAAAAATCTAAAAAATCAAGCAACTGAAATGTATTAACTGGGAGTCACCATTAAATCTCTCCTCTGCCACCTACTACCTGTATGATCTTAGACAAGTTCCTGACCACCCTCGTCCAGTTTTCATCAATAAAATGAAAAGGTTGGATGAAATGACTTTGAAGGTCCCTTCCAGCCCCAAATCAATGGTAATATGGATGCCATTAAATCCCATAATAATCAGAAGTATTCTGCTGTGTGCTCAGTGATTAGATAAGTGATATGTCTCTTGTCTGAGCCAAACTGGTCTGAGTTCAGAGAGGGTCATCACCAGCTTGTCTACAAAATGCTAAATTTTTCAGCCAAAGCACCTCTGCCATTTTATCATGGAGCTACAATCTGCTTTGATAGAGGAAGTACACATAAAGCTCTTCTAAGTTGAAGTTGTAGGGTTGAAGTCATTTAATTTTTCTACTCTTATTGCATCCTTTGACTATTTTCCTTCTCCAGTAACCCACAATTTACTCTTTTCCTTTGGTTAGCACCCTGGAGACAACATTTGACAGCACTGTGACAACTGAAGTCAATGGAAGAAGTATACCAAGTCTGACAAGCCGATCCACGCCAGTGACTTGGAGACTGGGTCAAGCTAGTCCTCGACTCCAGGCGGGGGATGCCCCATCTTTGGGAGGTGGCTATCCTAGGAGCAGCGCCAGCCGCTTTATCCACACTGACCCCTCCAGGTTCATGTATACCACCCCCCTACGTCGGGCTGCTGTGTCTCGCCTTGGAAACATGTCCCAGATAGATATGAATGAAAAAGGAAGCAGTGATCTGGACATGACTTCTGAAGTAGATGTTGGTGGTTACATGAGTGATGGTGACATCCTTGGGAAGAGTCTCAGAAGTGATGACATCAATAGCGGGTAAGTCACATCGATCCTAATTGATAAAATCTTACAAAAGCTTGTATGGAGAGGTACTCCTTCCTGTAAGATTAATTGGTTGTAAAATGATAGTGAATTTTTGTGTGTGTAATAGTTGTGGGTGTGAAAACCCTTTGGTAGCTGCCAATATGCAGTATGATTCAGTGAGAAGATTTGGATTTGGAATAAGAAGACCTTGGTTCAAATTGTAGCTATTTCATACTTGTCATTTTACGTAAGAAGTTGAGCTAGATGGTCTAATGTCCTTTCTAGTTCTGAATACACATTCTCATGATCCTATATGTTTGAGCCTTACTGTTTCCTCATGAAAGGGATTCCATTAAAGATCTAGTAAAATTTTCACGCATTTTAAGATCTATGCTAATTTATATTAGTTGAGCTATGAGCTTTAGTTCTTCACACCCCCATCCCAGCTCCAGTATTCTTATTGTGTTTAAGTGACAGATTTTTGTAGTGAAGTACGTGGGAAGGAGACAGGAGGAGTTGCTGAGCTGCGTGATTTCTTCTTTGTTGGCATGTCAGAAGCTGTCTGTCATTGTCTTGTGCAACAGATACTTTGGAGAATTCTTCAATTAGGAACCTAAAATTTGACTTGAAGGAAGATCCTTTGAGATTAGAATGTGTCAGTCTGTTTATTCTTTCCTGATGGTGATGCATTTTGCTCCTCATTACCTGCTTTTTTCCCCCTATTGTTTAACTATTAAACTATTGTCCAAAGAAGACTGTAGAGCTTTCCAGTATAGTAATTAGCACATGAGTCAGAGAGATTTATTTGAGTCAGAGAATGACACTCAGTTAACCACTAATTTAAGTCCAGAAGAACCAGAGTTGAGATGTTCCTTCCCACAAGCGTAGTTTATCAACAACCCCTACAGCAGTTGCATGAGTTGCTAGGATCCAAAGAATTCATTGCCTAGTGGTCAACCTTCTGGTCGTGAGTGTATCTTTGGAAAACTGTCCTATATTCTTTTTCCAGGCTCTTGCTTACAGTCATTCCAGCTAGTTAGGATTTAGAAAAATTGTATTCTGTTGACCTTCAAAAACCTACACTCCACTGCCCATCATGAGAAATACAAATTCTCAGTAGATATTTATTCAGCGTAATATTTCTTTAGATCAATCAATATTGAAGATAATATAATTGCTGCAACGATCTAACTTTACCCATAATTTTCTGGACCCCTGACTGCCCTCTAAACTATAAATGTTTTCATTAGAATATGTATGTGACAATTTTTCTCTATCCTACTTTCAGTCCCTGAGCTCACTCATGAATCCTAGTCACTGCTCCATGTTTGCATTGTAAATAGGCAGAAAACCAAGAATGTGGCACAAGTTATCTGATCCTGTGTCAATATCTGGTAATTTGCTATTAACATTATTATATTGAATTATATACATTAAATTATGCATTTGGGATATAGTTATAATTTTCTTTATGATAATTGTATTTAGCAAATTATCAATAGTAGTCCCTTTTTCTGAGGCAAACCTGTGATTCATTAGTTTAGGAACTTCCTATAACAATGGAAATCATAGCTTTCTTTGCAACTAATAGCCATACTACTCCATCAATTTTCCCTTTGCTGCCCTAACTTTCTATCCTTTCCAATCCATTCTATCTATCAGGGTCAGATTTATTTCTAAAACATGATAAGATCACAGATTTCACAACAAAATGGATTTCAGAACCCATCTAGTCCAATTCCTTTATTTGACTAATAAGGAAATTGAAGTCCAGGGAGATGGGAGATTTATCCATGGTGAGACTGGGTTTCTGTAGTGCTAAGAGTCAAATGATCTCAGCTTCTCTGAATGAGTGCTCTTTCCATAGTACAGTGTTGTTCTCCCACTTGCCTCGGATCTCTTTCCAGTTCAAAAATCTCCAATGACTTCTCACTGCCTACAGGACAAAGTACACATATCAGAAGCTAGAAAATCAAAGCTCTAAATCTGATACCAGTCTTTTTTTTTTTGCATATTCTTACATTTACTTATGTTACTTATGTTCTAAAGTCACTGTGTGTGAAATAGCTAGCATTTATATATCACTTCAAGGTTTACAAGGCACCTTATACATGTTGCTTCATTTGATCTTCCCAACAACTCTGTGAGGTAGCTGCTATTATTATCCTCACTTTATGGAAGTGAAAACTGAGGCTGAGTATGTAAGTGACCTGCCCAAGGTCACAAAGCCAGTAAGCTAGACATAAATAGAACTCGGCCCATCTTGTCTAATTTTAAACTCTGAGAATAACCCCTGTATTTTACATTTCTTTTTCATATTGTCTAGCCTTATAGATTTATTTAT
The DNA here is from genome assembly GCF_003287225.1 of Phascolarctos cinereus. Lineage (NCBI taxonomy): Eukaryota > Metazoa > Chordata > Mammalia > Diprotodontia > Phascolarctidae > Phascolarctos > Phascolarctos cinereus. Next base: position 244,816,765 of record NW_027555514.1, read on the forward strand.
AGAAAAGATTTTAGAGGTCCTTTAATTCAACCCCATTATTCCTGGAGAAATTAAATTATTTTCCCAACATCAAATAGTGGGAGCCAGCAGTGGGATTTGAACCCAGGTCTTCTGACCTAGCTTTTTTTTTATCAATTTATTTTAAACTTAAATACAAAAACATAAATACATAATAAGAAAAGAAAAAGAGACATAATTACTTTAAATACTGAATACATAATACATTAAATACTGAAACTTAAATACAAAATAAGAAAAGAAACAAAAGCATTGTCACGTACACAGCAAAACATAAGAAAGAGTTCAAAATATAAAGCAATAAATTTCATTTCAAAGAAGCCTATATAAATAAATATTATACATTATGTTCAGAGCTATCCATCTTTTCTTTGCTTCCTTGTAAGTTTTCTCTTCTGCTATGTACTTTTTTTTTTTACTTATGACCTAGGTTTTTGACAGTGGTACTTTGTATGTGAATTGAATGACAGAAATATTAAACAAGAAAAAATCAAGAGGACTTGATCGTTATATAGTGAAAGAGCACAGTTTCTGGATTGAGAGGTCCTAGGTTCAGGTATTTACCTTGTTACTTATTGGCTATTGACTTCTTATGGGAACACCTTAGCAAATGCTCCTTTCTAAATGCTGCTGAAGGCTACTGTATATGTTTCTCAATTGATATTTTTGGGAGAGAAGCAAACTGGTGGGGATTTGAGTGACAGGCATTTAAGAGAGTTATCAGGAACAACTGGGTGTCACAGTGGAATAGAGCTCCAGTCTTGGAGTCAGAAGGACCTTTGTTCAAATCCGGCTTCAGACACTTCACATTTACTAGCTGTGTGACCCTGGGCAAGTCACTCAACCCCAATTGCTTCACCAAAAGAAAAAAAAAGCTGTCTCATTACCTCACAGGAGTATCGTTAGAACTCTGAGTAGGGGCAGCAGGGAGGAGCTATAGCTAGCCATGATCTGAGGACCTGACTTAATGGGAATGGGAGCTGGGAGAAGCCTGCATCAAAGCTTACATAGGCAACAAGAGTATATACAGAATAAATGTGGTATAGCTAAGGAAGAAGGATGCTGGGGATGGGGAATCAGTAGAGGGTCATGTAGAAAGCAGTGCTTGAGCTGTCTGGAAGGTTACGAGGGATTCCATCAAGCACAACAAATGAAAAATTTGGGAGGTTGAAATGCCAAGATTTGGCAGCTGAATAGATGGGTAATATGTATAATTGATATATACACTCAGTCCCTCTCTCTCCTCCCATTTCATAGAACTCTATACTCTTCTTACATATTTGTAGTCTAACTTGAATAATATTTATCTCTAATTTAAGCTCCTTCAATTCAACAGCAATGTCATGTATCTTCCTATTTCTTATAATTTAGTATATCTGGCAAGCACTTAATTTATAGATGATTTGAATGCATATAATCTACAAAACACATGTAGCCTTATGCAGATATTTCTCCCAAAACTGTGTATTTTAGAGGGCAGGGAAATATATTTTTAGATATCCATATATAAAAGAGGATATTTTTGACTACAGTCAGTGAGAGAAATGCTGACATTTTCTTACTTTCTTACCATTTGTTTCTGTTTAGTTGATACTTCTTCTAACTTTGAATCCCTTAAACAGTATTTTTCCTCCCTCATTATTCCTTTATAATTAGTCTCCAGCATTAGCAAATGACTCTTTTTACTTTTTTCTAAAATTCTACATTTTTAGAAAAAATAGTTAACAAAAGCAAAGCACAATCAATGCAGTGTCCAGAGTGGAAATATCAGTATGGATAATAGAAAACATTTATGACAAGTTGGTCAGTTAAAAAAAAATATTTATTAAATATGTACTATGTGCCAGGCATTGTACTGTGCACTAGAGTTAAAAAAAAAAGAGCCCCATCTAATTGATTACGTGACTATCAGAACATTTAGATAGCCAGTGCTGTGTATTGTCTGTGCTTTTTTCTGACATAGAGTACATTTAAGTTATAAGAATGACCTCACAGTCCTGCTATTTGAGGCAAAGAAGAACAGACATGGTCAGAAAGCATGTGATCAGTCTCTGGTGAAGTGTGGTTGTGAGTTAGAGGATAGAAGAAGGCACAGGACGTGCTGTTCTAATTCATTGTTTGCCAGTTTATTCATTGCATCATTGTTGGCAACAGAGAAGATGGCCTCATGTCTCAGCCCCAGGATTAGAAAGTGGTAAGGAACTCTCGTAATAGGTTGATGGTATTTTCATCAAACAAGAAAATAAGACATAGAAAAGTGGGCTGCAATCCATGAAACATGTGAACTACCATATTTAATGTTGTTTTTGTTGAGTTTCCAAAAGTATGCTTTACCTTTTAAAGGACAAAAGCAAATAGTAGTATCTGAAGATGCCTCACTTAATAGTTCAATATGATTAACTTCCCTCCATCAGATTTTTGTTTTGTTTTGATCTAGACCTGTGATTTTATCAGCGTTAAGAAAACAGGTGACAAACACTCCTTCACCATTGCATGTTCTACCATTGCCAATTCCAGGCTGTTCCAATGGTTTGGCAAATTCTAGACTTAAAGCAATACTTGGGGACAATAAAAGGTTTAATTAGGGGTCCAGGATCATGGCACTAATATACTTCAGAGACTGAATTTGAACCCAGATCTTTCTGGCTCTAAGGACATTTCTTTAAACACCAAAATCTGTTACCTCTTTTATCCAGTAAATGAGAGGAAATAAATAGCCTGAATTTCCCCATGTACTTTATCTGGACCTTGAAAAATTAGCTGATAGGCATTGAGAATTCAGAATTTTTGAAGCATGTAGAGGCTTATCTAATTCTCTCTTTTTAATTACTTTAAATGCTTGGGGATGGTACTCTGTCAGTAATTAGGAATTAGATTGGGAAAAGGCCTATAAAACCTTTGTGAACAGACCTCTATTTATAGAAGAAAATGAAACACTCTTAAAAATCAGTGCCAAAAAGTGCATATTGGGTAAAATGGAACTGATTGGAAAGCACTACAATGATTAGCAGCAGAGCTGAGAACATAATGGAAAATTTCAAACTTTGTCCTATATCCTAATCATTAAACAACTTTTTTAAAGTCATTAATTAATATATTCAAACCAACATTTATTGTGTATAGGGACAGTGTCCTTTGAAGCCAGGAAAATTTGGGCTCAAGTCTAACTTCTGACACATCTAGTTATGTGGCCTTGGGCAGGTCACAAGACTACCTACAATCTCTCTCCCCTTCCTCCCATGGGAACTAAGACTCTAAGTTAGAGAAAAGGTACCAACATGTATTGATGGAGTAAATATCAATGCCTGGAGGTCCTCATACCAATAAAACCACAGATCCACAGATCTGGTTTTATCTTATATTCCTACTTGTTTTGTTTCAACTAAGTACGATTCATTGTGCTATAGCAAATGATTGGGGATTTTTTTCATTCCCATGTGTAACCACTTCTAGACTATTCTAGACCATCCTTCTAGATGAATGGACACCCCCTTGCTACAGAAGTTCTGACTTCCACAGTCACTTCTAGTTTCAGTGAGCCATCAGTACATCCTACTAAATATGGCAAATGTTACCCCATCAATGGGCTGAAACCATCAAGAGTGAATCTAGCAGTTCTATTTACTTCTCAGGAAATAATAGTTCTTTCACACTTAGACAGCTAGATAGCGTGCATAGTTTTCTGGACTTAGAGTCAGAAAGACCTGAATTCACATCCTGCCTTAGACACTTACTTAGCTATATGACCCCTGGGGAAGTCACTTAAAAAAACCTCTGCCTTAGTTTCCTTATCTATAAAGTGGGCATAGAAATAATACTAACCTCACAGAGTTGTTGTAAGGATCAAATGAGTTAACATTTGTAAAGTGCTTTGTAACCTTAAATGTGTTATATACATTCCAATTATTATTATTTCACCATATTTTAACACAGAAGTTTTGATGACATACTTATAGTCCTGCATTATTTCAGCATCTATTTGTAATGAAATGACACCTTTCATGAATTGGGAATATTTCTCAGTTTCTTATCATTATGCCTGCCAGTCAATCAATGAATATTTATTAGAAGAATTTTTTTAGTTATAGTCACACAGCATACAGACAATCTTGCTTAGGAAGACCAAGGCAACTATATAAAATAAAACATCCATTGATTTGACATAAACAGTTTGGAATTTCTGTCTTCCCAGGGAGTGTATCTAGTTCATGATGAAGAGCCCCTAGAAATTAATCACACGTGGTGATTTCTCCTTACTTCTGTTAATTGGCAAAGATACAAATGATACTACTAAAATATACCTAGGGAGAGGTGGAGCCAAGATTGCAGAGTAAAGGCAGGGTCTCACCTGAGTTCTCCCCCAAACCTCTCCACATACCTTTTAAAAATGATTCTAAAGAAATTCAAGAGCAGCAGAACCCACAAAAAGATAGAGTGAAACAGATTTCCAGCCCAAGACAACTTGGAAGTTTGGCAGGAAAGGTCCGTTGCAGAAGGGTGAGAGAGGAGCACAATCCAGTGCAAGATTCACCAGTGTATACCTGGCTCCAGCAAAACCAGAGCAGACCTCAGGGCAACTGAATCACTCACAACAATGGCAGTTTCCAAACCTCTTGGCCCATAGACACCAAAGACAACTCAGAAGGTCAACAGGAATGGTCTGTCCTCACACCTGGGTGACAGTAGATCACAGTCCAGTTGCAGGCCACACCAGCACAGCCCCAGCCCCAGCAAACCAGGGTCAGGCTTTGGGAGTGACTGGATAAGTATAGAGCAGTGTCAGTGGTTGCTTCAGGAGCTCTCGGCCCACAGATGGTAAGGGGATTGAACAACTGCTCAGAAGGAGATTAAAGGGATCTTTTTGCTGGCACTGAGGCAGAGTTCTGCGCCTTTGCCCGTGCTCTTATCTGGGTCACAGTCCTGGGTGGCAGTCTCAGGGCAAGGAGGAGCACTAGCATAGCACAGTCATGGCAGAAGTGCAGAGGGAAACTTCCTCACAGTCCCAGGGCAGAAAAGAGTGCTTGTGATCACTCACAGACCAGAGCACAGGCCAGAAGAGGAGAAAACACTTCTCCTTAGATCATACCACCTTGGAAGGACTGAAAACTTACAGTTCTCTAGAAGTACTTTTCAATGCAGCTGTACAGAATCCCTGAAGCTTGAAACAGTGTGCTCTCCACTCTGAAAGCAGAGCTCTACTTCAACAAAGACTTAAAAGTCAACTAATAGTCTGGGAAAATGAGCAAGCAACAGAAAAAAAAAACTATTGAAAGATACTATGGTGAAAAGGAAGATCAAAACACACACTCAGAAGAAGACAATAAAGTGAAAGCTCTTACATCCAAGACTCCAAGAAAAATATGAATTTGTCTCAGGCCATAGAAGAGCTCAAAAAGGATTTTGAAAATCAAGTAAGAGAGATAGAGGAAAAATTGGGGAGAGGTATGAAAGTGATGCAGGAAAATCATGGGGAAAAAAGAATCAACAGCCTGGTAAAAAAAATTACTGAAGAAAATAACATCTTAAAAAACAGACTAGACCAAATGGCAAAGAGGTTCAAAAAACCAATGAGGAGGGGCAGCTAGGTAGTGCAGTGGATAGAGCACTGGCCCTGAAGTAAGGTGGACCTGAGTTCAAATCTGGCCTCAGACCAAACATTTGACACTTAGAAGCTGTGTGACCCTGGGCAAGTCACTTAACCCCAATTGCCTAAATAAAGAAAAACAAAACAAAACAAAACAAACAAACAAAAAAACCAATGAGGAGAAAAATGCCTTAAAAGCAGAATTGGCCAAATTGAAAAGAAATTTCAAAAGCTCACTGAAGAAAATAATTGCCTAAAAATTAGAATGGAGCAAATAGAAGCTAGTGACTTTATGATGAATCAAGAAGCAAACAATAAAACAAAACCAAAAGAATAAAAAAAATAGAAGACTGTGAAATATCTCATTAGGACAATTGAACTGGAAAACAGATCCGGGAGAGATAATTTAAAAATTATTGGACTACCTGAAAGGTGTGATTAAAAATAAAAGAGCCCAGACTTAATCTTTCAATAACTTATCAAGGAAACTGCCCTGATATTCTAGAACACAAGGATAAAATAGAAATTGAAAGAATCCACCCATCACCTCCTAAAAGAAATCCAAAAATGAAAGCTGCCAGGAATATGATAGGCAAATTAAAGAGTTCCCAGTTCAAGGAGAAAATGTTGCAAGCAATCAGAAAGAAACATTTCAAGTATTATGGAGCCACAGTCAGGATAAAAACAAGATTTATCAGCTTCTACATTAAATGATTTATAGGCTTGGAATATGATATTCTGGAGGGCAACAGAGATAGGATTATAACCAAGAATCAACTACCCAGCAAAACTGAGGATAATCCTTCAGGGGAAAGAATGGACATTCAATGAGATAGAGGACTTTCAAGCATTCTTGATGAAAAGACCAGAGCTGAATAGAAAATTTGACTGTTAAATACAAGCCTCAAGAGAAGCATAAAAACCTAAATAGGAAAGGGAAATCATAAGGTACTTAATAAGGTTAAACTGTTTGCATTCCTACATGGGAAATTGATATTTGTAACTCTTAAGACCTTTCTCATTATTAGGGTAGTTAGAAGGGGTATATATACATAGAGGACACAGGTGTGAGTTGAATATAAAGGGACAATATGTAAAAATTAAGAGAGGAGAGAGGAATGTACCAGAAGAAAGAGAAAGGGAGAGGTAAAATAGGGGAAATTATCTCACATAAAAGAGGCAAGAAAAAGCTTTTACAATGGAAAGGAACAGAAGTGAGGTGAGGGAGAGTTAGTGAACCTTGCTCTAACCGGAAGTGGCCCCAAAAGGGAATTATACATACACTCAATTGGGTATAAAAATCTATCTTGCTCTAAAGGAAAGTAGGAGGGGAAGGGGACAAGAGGAAAGGGAGTGATAGAAGGGTGACAGACTGGGGGATGGGTGGTCAGAAGCAAAACACTTTTGAGGAAGAACAGGGTGAAAGGAGAAAGAGAATAGAATAAACAGGGTGGGGGGATAGAATGGAGGGAAATACAGTTAGCAATAGTAACTGTAGGGGAAAAAAATTGAAGCAAATTTCCCTGATAAAGACCTCATTTCTCAAACATATAGAGAACTGAGTCAAATTTATGAAAATAAGAGCTATTCTTAAATTGATAAATAATCAAAAATATAATCAGTTTTCAGATAAAGTCATCAAAGCTATGTATAGCCATATGAAAAAATACTCTAACTTACCATCAATCAGAAAAATGCAAATTAAAACAATTCTGATGTACTACCTCATACCTATTAGATTAGCTAAAAGGACAGAAGAGGAAAATAACAAATATTGGAAGGCACGTGGGAAAAAATGAGACTTTAATGCACCATTGGTAGAGTTGTGAACTGATTCAACCATTTTGTAGAACAACTTGGAACTATGCTCAAAGGGTGATAAGATCATGCATACCCTTTGACCTAGCAATACTACTACTAGGTCTGTATCCAAAAAGATATTTAAACAAAAAGGAAAAGGACCTATATGTGCAAAAGTATTTAAAGCAGCTCTTTTCTGGGGGCAAAGAATTAGAAACTGAGGGGATGTCCATCAGTTGGGGAATGGCTAAACATGTGGTGTGTGATAATGATGGAATACTATTGTACTATAAGAAATGATGAGCAGGATGCTCTCAGAGAAACCTGAAAAGACTTACATGGACTGATTCAAAAAGAGATGTACTGTGTACAAAGTAACAGTAGTATTGTGAGATGACAAACTATAAATGACTAAGCTATTCTCAGCAATAAAATGATCTAAGACAACTCAAAGGACTTATGATAAAAAAAAAAATGCTGTCCATCCCCAGAAAAAGAACTCATGGTGTCTGAATACAGATGATGCATACTTTGTTTTTACTTTATTTTTCTTGAGTTTTTGTCTATGTTTTCTTTCACAACATGACCATTATGGATATTTTTTCCATGACTTCACATATATAACTTATATTGAGTTGCTTGCCTTCTTAATGAAGGAGGATGGGGAGGGTAGAAGGGAGAGAATTTGGATCTCAAAGTTTTGAAAATAAATATAAAAATTGTTTTTACACGCAACTGGGGAAAAATAAAATATTAAATAAAAGCTTAAATGCACACACACACACGCGCACACACACACACACACACACACACACACACTCACCCTATGAGGCATTGTTAGGGATTTTAATTACCTGGCAAGAAACTGAAGACCGTAAGTGCATTGGAGTCTTCATTACTCTGGTCATCTGAAAATAGAAACTTCAAAGGATATGGATAAATTTTAGGAAATACACTTTAATCTCATGTGTGAGAATCATATTTGAATTCCTGGATGACTTCTGAAGAGATAGAAATGATGGACTCAGCCTAGATCAGAGAACATTTTACAACACCTTTTTATAAAATAGTATGCCATAGGAAGCCATATATTTTTTGAAAAGTCTAGTGACTGATCTATCAAACTGGCTAGCATGACTGCAAAGGAAGATGAAAAATGTTGGAGGGGTTGTGGAAAAATTGGGACACTAATCCACTGCTAGTTGAGTTGTGACTAGCCCAACCAGTCTGGAGAACAATTTGGAACAATGTCCAAATGGCAATAAAACTGTGTATACTCCCAGAGATGTCACTACTATGTCTGTATCCCAAAGAGACAAAAGAAAAAGGATGTATTTGTATGAAAAGATTTATAGCAGCTCTTTTCATGGTGGTTAAAAATTGGAAATTGAAGGGCTGTCCATCAGTTGGGGAATGGTTGAACAAGTTGTGGTATATGATTGTGATGGGATACTATTGTGCTATAAGAATTGATGAGTGAGCAGGATGCTTTCAGAAAACCTTGGAAAGAGTTATATATGCTCATGAAAAGTGAAATGAACTGGACCAGAAGAACACTGTACACAGTAACGGTAATATCGTAAGGATGATTGACTGTGAAACAGTTTGGTACTCTGATCAATACAATGAACCAAGGCCATTCCAAAGGACTCATTATGATAAATGTTACCCAAGTCCAGAGACAGACAGACAGACAGAGAGAGAGAGAGAGAGAGAGAGAGAGAGAGAGGAGAGAGAGAACTGATGAACTCTGAGTGCAGACTGAATCATACTTTTTTAACTTTATTTTTCTTGGGCTATGTGTGTGCATGTGTATGTTTTGCAACATGGCTAATATGGAAATATCTTTTTCATGACTTCCCACGTATAACTGGTATCATATTGTTAGCCTTCTTAAGGGATGTGGAAATAGTAAGAAGTAAGGAAAGAATTTAGAACTCAACATTTAAAAAAAATTAATATTAAATTTTTTACATGTAATAGGGAAATATTTAATAAAAATAATAAAAATATGTATATTTTTAAAAGAAGGAAAAAAGAAAAGTCCAATGATTCACTGGTAAAAACAAACAAAACAAAAACAAACACAAGCAGATAACAAAAGAAAACATGGCTTCTGAATCTATACAAGAGTGAGGAGACAATGTGTTATAACAAGATGAACTAGATAGCTTAACAGAAGGACATTTGTTTGACCTCATGGGTATAGACTTACATTAGTGAGATGTGACGCATGACTGAAATATAGCAATAGAAGTGTGCATGTTCAAAGGCACAGGTTAGAAAAAAGGTTCTGTAGAATAAAATTGGCTATGCTAGAAGGAGTGGAATTCAAGAATACTTGAAAGGACCATGCTGGGTCAGTTCACACAGTGCAATTTTTTTTTTATCTACAAGGAAAAAATAGACAAAGTATGGGGAAAAATAATCATTTCAAAGTGAAATCATATCTACTTATAATTATTTGCATTTAGAGTACATTTAAAGGAGAAATTATTGTACATTATAATTGTATAAGGATATTTTAAAGTTATTTTTTAAATTGTTGTATCAAGCAATTCAGTTGATTCACTTGTTCCATGTAGAGTTAAAGGTATATTCTCATGTAAGAAAACCACTGAACCAGAACACAAAAACTGCATGTGGTTGAAGATCAATGAAGAAATAGACAGTATATTACTGATGCCAGATTTGGGTCATCTACAGATATGATAAGCATGTCATCACTGCCTTAATCTAAGTTATTGACAAAAAAAAATCTTAAATGGAAAATGTCCAAGGACAAACTCCTCTTACCTCCATTAGATGCTTCCCTCTTGGTTAACAGATATAGTAATATTAAAATCCTTCCCCTCCCCCCCGCTTATTCAAACAATTCTGAACCTATGTAAGTGTAGCCTGTATCTCTCCACCTTATCTATCCACAAAGAATTTGCAGAGATTTTGCCTGGAGCCTTGCTGAAATGTAGATGTGTTATGTATATAGTCTTTCTTGAGTATAGTGATCTTATTGGTTTTTGAAGGAAGAGGTAAATTGTATAGCGTGTCCTAGATTCCATTGTGGTCACTAGTGGTCATCAATTCCCTTTATCAGTGCTCAGTAACAATCTATTGAGTAATATTTATTTTTCCCTAGAGAATGTCAGTGTCACTCATCTATACATTTAGTTATCTTGCTATTCTCTCCTATGGAGAAAAAAAACCTGGATAGCATCTCTAGTATACTAGTTTACTAATAGTGTGCTATTCTCAAGTAAATATCTAGCATATGCATGTATGGCTTGGGAAAAAACAGTGTGGAGGAAAATGTAGCATTAGAATTGTGTTTGAAAAATATTTTATAATAAGGCATGATGTGGTGGTCATAAATAATAATAGACATTTACATAATACCATATAGTTTTAAAAGGACTTTCCTTGATCCATTTAGTTTTCACTAAAAATGAGAAAATTGGGTGACATTAATAAAGCCATGGGCAGCTGGGCAGTGTAGTAGATAAGAGCACTGGGCTTGGAATCAGGAAGACCCACCTTCATGAGTTCAAATCTGGCTTCAGACACTTACTAGCTGTGTGACACTGTGCAAGTCACTTAACTCTGCCTCAGTTCCTCTTCTGTAAAATGAGCTGGAGAAGGAAATGACAAACTACTCCAGTCTCTTTGCCAAGAAATCTGTAAATGTGTTTATGGAGAGTCAGATATAATTTAAAACAATTGAACAGCAACAAAGTCATACCAATATTATTCTCCTCTCACTACCTTTCTGGAGTCAGCCTGATCTCCCCAGTTCATAGAACATAACGTTGATAAATTTAGACCTAGATGCAGGCATGTTCTGAAGCCAGCTCATGATTGCCCCTACCAATTAGATAGAGTCAATTGTTACATTTTTAGTGTGATTGTTTATACCTCAGAAATAGAAAAATGTTACAAATCCAGGCTTGATTCGTTGCTTTATCAATTGTCTAGACTTAAGAAAGTAATAGAGAACAAGTTAATAATTCATCTTAAACTTAAAATTGTGTCATGTTTCTCAGAGAGTTGGTGTTAAACCTTTACCAACACACTTCTGGCTGGAAGGGACTTTGGAAATCTTCTATTATAGCAATACTTTCTAGAAATAGTCTTCTTGTTCTTGAGTCATTTCTTTCTTGTCCAACTCTCCATTACCCTATTTGGGGTTTTCTTAACAAAGATATTGGAGTAGTTTGCCATTTCCTTCTCCAGTTCACTTTACAGATGAGGAAACTGAGACAAAAAGGCTTAAGTGACTTGCCCAGAATCACATAGCTAGTAAGTGTCTGAGGCTGGATTTGAACCCAGGAAAATGAGTCTTCTGGACTCCTGGCCCAGTGCTCTTTCTACTCAGCCACATAGCTGCCCACAGGGCATGAATCAGGAAAACCTGAGTTCAAATATGGCCTCAGACACTAGCTGTGTGACCCTGGGCAAGTCACTACCTCTGTTTACCTTAATCTCTTGGAGAAGTTATGGCAAACCATTCCATTATCTTTGCCAAGAAAATCACATTCACAACAAGGTCCATGGGATCATGAAGAATCTATCAAGACCAAACAACAAGAAAAATATTTCAGCAATAAATTAATTCTTAAAATATATAAGATCATAGAGGAAACCAATTATATTGAAATACAGTTATTACACTAATGACAATGTTCATGAACCTCATGTTAAAAACTCTAGATCTAGTCCAACCTTCTCCATTTACAAATGATGAAACTGACCTTTAACTTGGTAAAGTGATTTGCCTGAGGTCAGCCTACATACAGCCCAGGTCCTTGGCTAATGCTTCCTCCTCACATTACCTTTGAAAAATGTGTCCATATATGTGTAATAACCTCCCTCCCACAATAGAATGGAAGCTCCTGGAGAGCCAGAACTATTCTTTTTATTTTGTTTTTTAATCTTTGTATTCCTACTGTCATGCATTTAGCAAGCTTCTAAATGTTTACTCAATTGAATGGAAGTTTCTAGAAGCAGTCTGGGTTGGCCTATGTCTACAACTGATCAACAGGTGTGACCACTTTCACCAGTTCAGCCATTCCTGTAGGGATTGTTGACTTCACAGACACAGGCCTTGTACTAAGTACACCACATGTAGCATTTAAATACCCCCCAAACTGTTTCAAAGTGTTCTCAAAACTAGTGAAGCAGAACCACTGACAATCAAACATTTTCAGTCTGTAAATGTGTCCACCCACAAAAATGTTCTTTCGCCCTTGGAAACATTTTTTTTTCTATGTGGGAATGCCAAAAACAAATTATGACCAAAACCATTCAAGTCAGGAATTTTTTTCAGACACACCCATAAGTCCAAAAGCTTGTCCTAGAGAAGAGCAGTAATGTAAACCAAAGGGATCAAAATGGTTCCTTTTTCTATATTCTGGGAAGCCTCTTTTGTCAATTTTATCTGGAGCTGATCCTGAAAGGAACTAGCAGCTCCCCAATATTGACTCAGAGAAGCTTTAAGTGAGGCCACTGGTTTTCAGAAGATTTAAATCTAGAAGAGATGTTAGGATCTAATCCCCCATGTTTTACTGGGGAAGAAACTGTTGTCTAGAGAATTAGATCATTTTGCCAAAGGTCATTTTGGGTATGAACATTGGACATAGAATCAGGTAGACCTAAGTTCAACTTATGCTTCAGAGACTGAGTAGTCATGTGATGATGGGCAAGTTACTAATTTCTCTCAGTCTTAGTTACTCAACAATAAAATGGGGATACTGATAGCATCTCTCTTTACAGAGAAAAGAAAGTACTAGGTTAGATAGGGTTGGGAGAGGTGTTCTTGCTCACTGGGAGAGATTGGGATGACTTCCTGGAAGAAAGACAATTTGACCTAGGCTTTTCCATGTTGGATAGGATTTCATCAGATTATCAATATTTATTACTCTCTAAATTTTGACTCTGCAGACATATTTTTAAGAATCTGATAATTAAAAATGTAATAGCTGTATGACAATTTCTCACATATTGGTAGCTTTCCAATGCTTCTCCTTTCAATTATCAACTTCTTTTTGAATAAACATTTATGCTATATGAAATAAACTTTTAAATTTTACTGAAACAAAAATACTTTTTAAGTTCAATAAGAAATTTTATATTATATAAATAATAGGATATTGATCTTTAGTGTGAATTGTCTATATATATTACACACACACATACACACATATACATAGACACATATACACACACACACATATATATATATACACATATATACAGACATATGTCTATCTATATCTATCTATTTATCTACCTACCTATCTGTCTCTCTATCATGGGATTCATTTATAGCTTTAGTTATTCTCCTGAGACTAATGTCATGTGTTTTTCCCATGAGTTCTACTTGTCATAATTATTGCAAATAAGTAAATAAATAAATGGAGTTTTCTCCACACTCTCTTGATTATTTCAAAATGTTTCTCTTGACTAACCATCCCATCCCCCTATTGACATACTTTTAAGTGATACTGCTGAAACTACAATGACAGGCTTTTGGGGAATCACATTTCTCCTCTCCATAACTCTTTTGGAAAAGATCCCTTGACAGAGAGAGTGAACAGATTGTAGCATAATTTTTCACGAGAAATGATGTAAGTCGCATCCTTTTAGACATTTAAACCTACATAGAAGGAATGAGAATGAAGAAAGGATCCCTATAGAGTAACATAAATCAAGATTGTGACATTTTAGGGGGGCATACACTGTGCATGAATACTACAAAGAGACATTAGGATTTGACATAAAAACACTACATCAACTTCCAGTTATTTTCCATTCCTAAGACTTTAGTATGTACAAATGATAATTAAAAGATATCACTTTTTTATTTTTGTATATTTAGTCCAATTATAGCTTAGCTTATTTTTTAGGATATGGAAAATAGAATTTTAAAGAAAAATGATGATAAATTATTTATTTAAAAAATTTACAGGAACTATTTACTGTTTCATTTTATTCCAGACTGATTTTTGTATCATAAATTCACTTCAGAATCAACAGATTATTGAGAAAACATTTTTTTATCTTTTTGCTAACTCAAATTCTCTTTTAATTCTCCTGTTGTTAAGGAATCTGCATTCTTCCATATTGACTGTTGTTGAACTTTGTGACTATAATGGAGCTGTCCACAAAATAAAATTACTGAATTTGGGAAGTGGTCAGTACCCTTTCAATAGAAGAAAGGCCATTTTCAGGATATTTTTAGAAGGTAAAATCCATAGGTTTTAATGAAAGACTAGATGTAGTAGATAAATGAGAAAGAAGAAACAAGCTCCAACAATTACCCATCAACAAATCTGTTTGTCTTTCTTTTTCAATCAATATATATATGTATATATATATATATATATATATATATATATATATATATTAAGGGCCTACTATATTCTAGGCACTGTCCAGGTGCTGATGATTCAAAGACAAAAATGAAAGTCTCTTTCTCAAGGAGCTTACATTTTAAATGGGAGGCAAGTTATGTGCCTATTAAATATAAACAAAGTAGAGCTAAGGTAATTGTGAGGAGGTTTCTAACAGCTAGGGCAACTGGGAAAGATCTCTTGTTGGAGTTGTTTAAACTGAGCCTTTCAGGAAACTGGAGATGCTAGGAGGCAGAAATAAGGAGGGAATGTTTTTCAGTCATGGGGCACAGTCTATACAAAGTCACAAAGATGGAAGAATACTTGTCTTTGTGTGTGGAAAAACTACTGTGTAGTGTGTGAATGGAATTAATGTACAACAAGCCTAGAACAATAAATTAGAGACAGATTGTAAAAGGTTTTGAATATGAAAAGGAACATTTTATTTATTTAATCCTAGACACAGCGAAGGCCCACCAGAGCTTCTTGTGTAGAAGAGTGACATGGTGAGACCTGTGATTTAGGGGGAAAAAATTCTTTTAGGACCTACTAGGAAGATGAATTAGAGAGGAAAGACTCTTGAGGGAAGATTTTCAAACAGGAAGTTATTATAATATTTCATGTAACAGTAATGAGGGAAATAACTAGGGTGGTAGACCCTTAAATGGAGAGAAGGAAATAGGTACTCACGGATATAGGAATTATGTAGAAATACTACCAAAGAAACAGCTATGTGGCACATAAAAATGTTAATATTGAGGCTGATGGGATGGCACTTCCATCAGGGTTCTGAGCTCAAATGTATAAAAACTTGCTTATTAAGTATGTGTGTCTATATGTACATACATGTATGGGTATATATGTGTATGTAGGTAAATATGTATAGAATCTCAATCCTAGGTCCCTTAGTATGAGCATATGAGAGAACAACATGCTTAAAGTTCTTTAAGTAAAGAATTTTTAGTTTCCTAAGTGTGTATGGGGTTGAATATAAAGTATCCTCAGAGATGTGAAGATCTTGGGGAAAATATCATCACTACTAAAAAAAAAAGTAGTTCCAGTAATGTGCAAATGAAAATATAAGCAAAACTGTGAACAAAATCAATTGTTAGGATAACTGATGACTTATTCAGAGGGCTTTTTCTAAGCAGTTCACAAAAGGAAATATGTTTATATGATTGTCCTTGTATAACCTATATCAGATTGCTTGCCATCTTGGGGAGAGGGGAGGGAAGGGTTGGAAGGAAGGAGAAAAAATTCAAAATTCAAAGTCCCATAAAAAAGGAATGTAGAAAACTATCTTTAAAAGTAATTGGGAAAAATAAAATACTATTTACCAAAAATAAATAAATAAAATAAATAGTTCATCATAGTTTTAAAAAATTGTTTTCATTCATGGTTTTATTCATTTCCAGGGTTAGGGAAAAACCAACAACAATTAGCACTAGTGACTTGACTTGTCCTCTTCTGATTCTCTCTCATCTCTGATCTCTAGCTGTCTTTAGTATACCTGCTACTGAATATCCTATTGTCAGATAAAATGAATCATGGAGAAGACAGAACTTCACACTCTTCCCTTAGTTTTCTCAATCACCAGGACTGATGCATCCTTGTACAACTAATTACAAAATGCAAAGTTCCCTTCACCTTCCACTTCAGTCCCCACATCTTATTCTCCTTCCCCTTCCCTTTTCTCTTCCTCTGTTTTTGGGGACCAATATTGGTCTTTAGAATTATGCAGAACTTAGCTTCTGTTTATTTTTCTTTTCATTTATATTGTTGCTCCCCTGGTTCTCATGTTTCACTTTGCGTCATTTCACACAGACTTTACCACGGTTCTATGAATTAGTGATACATATCATCTCAACAAACTGTGTGAGGATCCTGAGAGACAGCATGGTATAGTGGAAAGAGAGCTGGAGTCAGTGGACCTACATTTGTATGGGCACTCTCTCATGCAAGTAATTTAATCTGTCTGGGTCATGATTTCTTCCTCTAGGTCACTTCTTGGTGCAGCATAGCCAATGATTTCTTGCTTTTAGTCTATAGTGTCTTAGCTGTCAGGATGATCCATGTATTGACTAGCCAAGGAGGTTGCTCCTCAAAGATGGTTTCTCTCCAGACTTGTCTTTAGTTGCTGTAGCTACTATCAAACTCTGGAATGAATTTTATTGCTGGGACTTTGATAGCTCATCTTTCAAAGCTGACAAGATCATAACCTTATGTTTTCTTTGTCCTATGCTCATTCACATAAAATCAGTAAAGAATAAACAGAGAGGCAAAGAATGAGGCACCATGTACTCATAACTAAGTGACCAGCAGGGGAAAGATAGAGGGAGAGAGGGAGGGAGAGGGGAAGAGCCATAAACAGAGACAAAAGGAAGAAGAAAGAAGAAAAGAACAAATAAAAGAGAAAGAAAAGAACCAGCCTGAGGCTTCTCCTATAATGGGAGAACCATGGAATTTCATCTTCCTATTCATAGAAATGCTGCCAGGAAAGTGTAACTCTGCCTCATTTAAATTTAATTCATAAGCAAGTTAAGCCATCATTCCATGATGTCATTGATCCTCTTTGAAAATGAAGGAGAAGGGCATCTAGGTTGTGCAGTGGATAGAACACTGGCCTTGGAGTCCAGAAGACCTGAGTTCAAATCCTTCTCAAACACATAACACTCACTAGCTGTGTGACTCTGGGCAAGTCACTTAACCCCAATAGCCTCACCAAGAAAAAGAAAAAATAAAATGAAAGACAGACAAAAAACTACGTGCCAGGTAGTAAACTAAGTGCTAGAGTTACAAATAAAAAGTGAAAACAACTCTTGTTTTTAAGTTTATATGGTAATTAGGAAGACTATTTACATAATTAGGTATATACAAAATACATATAAATGGCACGTAACCTTAGAGAAGAAGGAATTAGCATTGGAGGTGGGGGAGTAGGTACAGATCAGGAATCACCTCTTGTAGACTTTGAATATGAGCTGAATCTTAAAGGAAGATGATGATTCTAAGAGGTGAAGGTAAGGAGGAAGGACATTCTAGACAGGTGGGACAACCAGTGCAAGGTCAGAGAGCTTGGAGATGGAACACTTGGGTATGGAGAACAACCCATAGGCCAGTATGACTGAATCATAGGGTGAGAACATGTAAGAATTTTATTGCCTTACTACATAGGTCTTTCATTCTCTGCTTAATTAAAACATAAAAATTTAATTCCATTTTCAAATGACCTATTAAATTTCCTTTTACTGTTCACCTAGTTTGATATCTTTAACATTTAAAAAATAGGTTAGTAAATCTTTATTGAATGAAAGAACGGTGTTTACTATTGTGGATAAATCACTTTGTCTCACTAAACTCCACTGGCCTCATCTGCAAACTGCAGATAACAGTGCCTGCCCTATGTTCCTCAAAAGGTTGCCATGCAGAAAATGTTATCTGAACCATAAAGTAATACATCATTGTGAGCAACTTATCTTTAAACTTTGCATGTTAAGTGAAATTCTACTGCTTTTAACTTAGTCAAAATTGTATTATTGATGAAGTAATAAAAATGATAAAAAGGGAGTAAAGTGACAAAAAGATGTAAAGATGACTTTTATATTGTTAATTGCTTCCTATGACAGAGTGAAGTAAGGCTACTGATTGCTCCTAATTTTGACAGAGAATGGTGAGCTAAGTATTGAAAGCTTGTAAAGAAGTTTATTACCTCCCTCAGGTCAGGGAATTCCACAAAAGGCTTCATGGAACAACAACAGTGAAGATTCCTTGATCTGTTGCATTGTAAACTCTGAACACTGATGGTTATTTAAGTAGAAATCAGATTAATTGAACTGTTCATTATCTTTTTATTAATACAATTTATTTTGACACAAGAATAATTTTTCAATAAACAGGCTGTAGCATATTCTATTTTCCTTAATAAAAACAGTTAAGCAAACCCACCTAATATAATGATTATGATTGACTGCCCCGATGGTTTCTCATTTATTAGAAATAAAGAATAAAAGGGCTTTCTAAACATGAATCCCTACTTATAAACAACAGCAGCTATTGTATTTGACCCAAATTGTGTTCATTTATGTTGCCTTTAGTTCCATTATTGAAGTTGTTATGTATACTGTTGTTTTTGCTCTGCTTTATTTTTAAGGTATCTGTTCATATACATCTTCATATTATTCATCAGTGATTTCTCATTATATTCACATACCACAATTTGTTTCCTTACATTTGCTGCTACAATTTCTATTTATGAATAAATTGGTGCATGTAGAACTTTCTTTACAGAATTAACATCTCTGGCATAAAAACCCATTAGTGGGATCATTTGATTAAAGGCTATGGACAATTTAGTAATTTTCCTCATATAACTCCCAATTGTTTTGGGAATGGATAGGCCAATTCACCTCTATTCCAACGGTGTGGTTCTGTGTTTCTATAATCCCTAAAACATCATTTCTTTTTTTCTCTTTTTACCACCTATACCAATTTGATGGGTATGAAGTGGTTCCTGAATGCCACTTTAATTTATAGTTCCTTTTTTTTTATTAGCGATTTGGCACGTTTTTATGTAGGTATTAATGCTTTGCATTTTTCTTAAAAGCTCTTCCAGTCCTTTAATCACTTTTCTATTAGCAAATGACTCTAAATTCATTGATGTCAAATCAATCTAGTTTCTGGAGGTAAGATTTTTATTATCATACATTGATTTCCCCCTGCAATCCGTAACTTTTTTTAAATTTAAGTTGCATTTACTTTATTAATAATGTGAAACTTAAAATTTTATACAATAAAAATGTAACTTTTGTCTTTTTAAAAACCTCTATACCTTGTCTGCTTATGAATCACTAACCATAGTTGTGAACATTCTAGCATTCTATTATTCTCTAATTTATTATGATAGGAAGTTTTATATTTAGATACAAATCTATACATAATTTATTATGTCAAATAGTGTTAAGATTTTAGTCTCAGCTTATTTTGTGACAAGCTGCTTTTCAGTTTTGCCAGAAATTTTTGTTGAATATGGAATCCCCTCCCTTGGATTCATGAGTTTTTTGAATACTACAACCAGTGCCAAAATAGCTTTGATGAAATAATTTGAGTCCTTATAGTCCTGATGTTACACTGTTCATAATTCATTTTATTATTTCCCTTGAAATTGCTGACCTTTTGTTCCTCTGTTCTTAATTTTGTTAATATTTAATCAAATTATAGAAAATAGTACCTTAGCAGTTTGATTGGCATAAAATTTGGTATGAAAATTGACCTAGGTAATATTATTTTTATTATATAAATATAACCGAATATAATAAATTATTAAAGCTCTCTAATTACTTCAGTATATCTTGATTTTCATAGTATATGTATAAACACACATATACACATATGCATACATATATAGACACATACAAATACATGTATACACATACATTTATATATACATATTCGTACACACATATATGTATTGTGTATATATGCATGTATGCATGTATGTCCCACATGTACCTTCTGATGTTAGGAGCAGCTAACAGTAGATGCATACAGTGTGTAGCTACAGTGAATAGAATTCTGGGCCTAATATCAGAAGACCTAAGTTCAACTCTGGCCTCAGAGACAGCCTGGGTCACATTCTCTGTTTGCATCAGTTTCCTCATCTAAAAAGTGGGGATAATAATAGCACCTACCTCCCAGGGTTGTTGTGAGAATCAAAAGAGAAAATAATGTAAAGTGCCCAGCATATAGGAAGCACTGTACAAGTGTTATAATAATAATGATGATGATGCTAGATCCCAAACATTTTAAGCGTTTTATAGTTACTTTAAACAAATGTTCTACCTTTTCTCCCAAATTTTCTAACAATATATAGAATTATTAATATTTTTGTGGATTTATTTTGTATCGTGTTCTTTTGCTGAAGCAAATTATTGAATTGATGAAGTTCTTTGTTAATTCTTTAAGGTCTTCTAAGAAAACTACAGAGATAACTTTGCTGCTTTTCTATTGGTATATATTCTTTTGATTTTGTTCTCTTGTCTCTGCTCAAATCCTACTAACTCATTGGTAATTTATTTTCAGATACATGACAGATGGAGGACTAAACCTATATACTAGAAGTTTGAACCGAATACCAGACTTGGCAACATCTCGTGATGTCATTCAGAGAGGGGTACATGATGTGACCGTTGATGCAGATAGGTAACTATATAAAGCTCTATGAATTTTAAGAACATTTAAGCTAATTAATTGTACACAGAAGAGTTTGACCCCATCAATTTAAAGAAAGGGACACTATTTTTCTGTTGTGCTATTAGGATTATCCTAATATTTGAGTACCAGATTTTTTTCTTTCAGGATACTTTAATAATTGTAAATTTGAACACTCTATAATTATCTTTTAATTAGTTGTTGGTGAGGTATTTTTAAAAATTCAGACTATGTTATTGTGAAATAACACAAAAATGAATAGTACTGAGGAAAAAAAGAATAAGCCTATGACATTTATTTATTTAATTTATTTAGTTTTTTAGATTTTATTAATATATTTTGATTTATCAACAATCACTTCCATATGCTTTTGAGTTGAAATTTTTTCTCCCCTTCCTCCCCCCCACCCTCCCCAAGATGGCCCACAATCTGATATAGGCTTTACATTTACATACCCATTAAACATATTTTCACATTAGTGAAGTTGTAAGTAAAAATTAAAACCAATAGGAGGAACCATCAGAAAGATGAAACAAAAGTCAACAAAAGGTAAAAATAAGTGATAGTGATTCAACTTCCATAGTTCTTTCTTTGGATGTGGACAGCATGTTCCATCCCGAGGCCTCTGGAGATGTCTTAGATCCTTGTAATGCTGAGAAGGGTTCAGTTTAACAATAGTAGTCATCGCATAACGTGGCTGTTATTGTGTACAAAGTCCTGTTGGTTCTGCTCACTTCACTCAGCATCAGACCATATAAGTCTTTCCATGTTTTTCTGAAGTCAGCCTGTTCATCGTTTCTTATAGCACAATAGTATTCCATTACATTCATATACAACTTGCTCAGCCATTCCCCAATTGATGGGCATCCTCTCAATTTCCAATTCTTTATGGCATTTTTTAAAATTAGTGCCAAGCTTAAGTTATATAATTTTATGATACTTCAATAGATTTTTAAACATGGAGAAAATAGGGAAGAAAGAGGAATGAAATAAAAACAGTGACATAATCTTAGACCTTGAAGGAAATTTGAGTGATTTTCATACTAAGATCTTAGATTTAGCGTGAGATGGGACCTCAGAGGCCATATAATCTAACTTCCTCCCACATTTTTCAAATCAGCAAATTGAAAACCAGGACAGCTAAATAACATGCAGCATAAAATCTTGTAGGTAGTATCCGAAGTGGTGTCTGAACCCAGATCCATTGCTCTTTCTATTCTCCCCTCCTGCTAATCCCCATCCGTTTACCAATAGACTAGAGAAAGCATTCACAGTCAGCATAAAAATTGCAACCCAGATCGCTCATTCCTAATACCCCAGGGCCATTTATGCTACTAGGTGCTACCTCCCTTAAAGGGAAAGGTGATTTTACTTTTTTGCTTTCAGATAATTCTGATATCAGAGATAAAAATTTTTTTAAAAAAAATGAAAAAGGCTTGCTGTGCATCCAGAGAGTTAGACAACCTATTAATCATTACTCTACTGGTGGGAGAAAAGGTACATAACCTGTTGGAAATAAATCAAATAGAAAAATTGACAAAGGGAGAGTATAAATTTGGGAAAATGTCAGTGTAATCCATTCATATAGAATTCGGTTTGTGAATGCTATGTATGTGTTTATATGCATGCAAGTGCTTACTATATGTGTGCATATATATATATATATATACATATATATATATATATATATATATATATATACATAAACACAAGCACGTGTATGACATTTTATAGATGCACATATGTGTGTATGTGTATCTATATAATTTGAGCTTTATAACAACAGCCTAGGCTAAGTAGCTATAGGATAATATCCTAATTTAAAGATGAAGAAATTGAGGTTTGGAGAGAGTAAGTGACTTACCAGCCAATGTGAAAGGAAAAATTTGACCCCAAATCTCTCCTGATTACTGGTCCATTGTTCTTTCTACTATAGCACTACTACTGTACACTTTGGGGGTAGGACTTCTTATGTTATACTTCTCTTATATCGCCCAATGCATCTTTCCCACTTCTGGGAAGTCAGACACTCAATGAATTCACTGATTTATTGTCATTTGATAACAAAGCCACAGACTCTTGGGGCATTAAGGCAACACTTTGAAAATTGGAGAACTTTCTAATTGTTGAGAATAATTTTCTTCAGTCTTCCTGGTGTAGTGGAAAGAAAGGTGGTTTGCAGTTAGGAGGATCTGGGATTAAGTCTTTTCCCTGTTACATACTGGCTCTCTAATCTTAAACAAGTCATACAACTTCTTACTGCCTTGGATAGCTCTCTGTGGCTTTAAGATGCAATAGCGTTATAGATCTCTATTGATGGAGGGAATGTCTTTACAAGTCTGGAGTTTCCCCATAGTTTGCTTCATGGAAGTGAATGAAGCAAAAAGGTAATACAGTTATTTGTTAGGGGTATCAGAAATCTGTACCTGCATGGTTAGAGATCTTGAAAGGTAAGGAATGAGTGAAACTGGGTGTGTTTGGGGACTTTTACAGTTGTCTCAGCAGCAGTGAAGCTGTATCTAGGACAAAGGAATCAGGAAAAGATGTATCCCCCCCACCTTTAGTGTATAGCATCTTGGGTTAGAAGGGATTGTACTATTGAATTTCTTTGAAATATGTTAGGTATTCTGTGACAGAAATTCACAGTAGTATTTATAATACCTTTGAAGAATGAAAGATGACTAAGGATGTTAAAGTTGAAATGATGCTACTTAGCTATTTTTAAATTTGGTGACTAGAGCTTTCTCCCAGTAGAAATAAACAACATTTTCTATATGTAACAGAATTGATCTTAAAAGTCCAGTGTTTAATCACAGAAAGGGAGCCAGTACAGATGTAATTGCTGCCTTATCCCATGATCCCTTTATGAGATAGGAACAAATTCCTTAAGTGAATTAGAAAAGAAGCATTGCCGTAGGATGGAAAATGAGGAAATTCAGGGCAATCTTTAAAAGTCAGTTCATTAAACCAAGAAGTCAGACTTGAAGAGGAAGCCAGGTCTTGGTGCGTTTCATGGAACTGGAGAAAGGGAACTCTTGAGAAGTTTCATAATGCTTGAAAACCAGAAGGCTGGGGCTGAGGCAGCTGCAACAAAGAAAGGGGCCAGGATTGGGCAAATAAGGCTGTTCAGACTGTTCAGGCACAGTAGTGTCGAGACAGACACTATACTGCTAATCTACCATCTCCTGATCTACAGACCCCCAGGTTTCATCTCTTTTCTCATCTTGGACTCCCAGTAGGAGCTTTTCTATTTAAACACTGGTATGTCTGTCAAATTCCTTCACTTAAATATATACTATGTCTTAACAAACTGCTATTTAACTACAGGCCTTCTTTTAGTCTGGGAGTATGTATTGTAAAGGCATTTTGGAAGAAGCGGTAATGGGTTTGGACATCCCCACATAAGAGGGAGGGATAAACACTAACACTGAGATGTTTGCCACAGCACAGGATCTGGCTAGGGGCTAAGAGCATTAAGGAAAAAAAAAGATTAAAGATCCTTGGACGCAGCTTCACTGAGTAGAGAATGTACATTTGATTTTGATGTTCAGTCATTTCAGTTGTCTGATTCTTCATGACATCATTTGGGATTTTCTTGGCAAAGATACTGGAATAGTTTGCCATTACCTTCTCCAGCTTATTTTACAGAGGAGGAAACTGAGGCAAGCAGGGTTAAGTAACTTGCCCAGAATCATATAGCTAGTTAAATATCTGAGGCCATATTTAGATTCAGAAAGATGAGTCTTCATGATTTCAGGCCAGGTATTCTATTTACTCTGCCACCTAGCCACCTGGAATGAACATTTATACTGGGAGATACATCTAGGTAATGAGAAAGTAGTGGGAAGAGAATTAGGAATAGGTAAAGAAGAAACCTGCTTACTGTTGCATCCCACTACTGTACTATGTACTTCACCAGAAACTTATAATTATTGAAAATACTCTTAAATCAAATTTTTCTTTAATCTGTTTTGGTTTTATAGGATAAAATGTTATACCAATTTCATTAAGAAGGGTAACTTTTTTGGGAATTATCATTGTCATAAATAGAATTATGTTGAATCAGTGGATAAAATGAAAAGAGCTCTTTTTGAAAGCATTTAGCAAGCACACATACATACATACATACATATGTGTGTATGTACCTTTCTGATCGAACCTTTAAAGGGAAAAATAAAAGGCCTTCCCATATCTGAATCAACAGCATGAAAACTTTGGGAAAACAGGTGACTTGCTTCTGTAGAAAGGGCCATATAGCATCATGAGAGTGTCAACTGAAAGTTATAAGGGGACTTATAAATTATTTTATCCATTTTCCTTATTTTATAGATGGGAAAATTGAGGCCCAGAGAGGTGTGGATTAATATAACCAGTAATTAACAAAGGTGGAATGAACCCAAGTCCCTAGATTCCATATCCAGTGTTCTTCCTGATGAATGTACCATATTCTCTCTCTCCACTGAATATATTTTTTTTGTGCATGGATATTATGTAAATGAGGGTTAAGTGTGAAACCTCTGGTCATTTGCTTAATGCCGTATGGATTTCCTGACATATGCAAAAAGGTGACAACTTCACTTATTCTACCATTTAAAAAAACAGAGCCAAATTCAAAAACTTTTAGAGGCTTTTAGTTAAAATATTTTAACAAGGCAAAAAAAATTTATATTTTTCTGTGAAGTTGTGGTCAGGGAAGGAGATTTTCCATGTGCACTTTTTTGTCTTTTTGATGTCTAATATTCTCTGCCTGTTCATCTCTTTTTTTTTCCCCTCTGGCCTGTCTCCCTGGAGTAGATCTTCATGTTGGCTTGCGTGGGGGATTAAAAGCAATGAAATAAAAATTTGCCCTTTCTTTTCCCTTTCAGACTCCTCTTTGATCATTGGGCAATATCAGACCTAGCTTGGGGATATGAGAATGGGGTTGAATTCAGGAATGAGGGAATAACAATGGAGTTGTGTATGCTAGGTTTGAGAAATGCCTGTATGCCAATAAAATTATCCAAATATAATGCCATACATTGAAGAACAAAACCAGGAAACACAAGGACAGGATTCATACTAAAATAGGGAAATACTAATTTTCAAATGTAATTTTAATTCATTTGAACAGATATTTATTAATTGTCCACTCGGTGCAAAATGCTCTACTAGTCAGTGGGGGAGATAAAAATGGGTAGAGATAATATGATTCCTACCTTCATGAATCTCACATTCATCAATTTAGCTTGATGTCTATTTTAAAAAACTCATTTTCTTTATGAGCAACAGTAGTTTAGAAGGAGAGTCCTTAAAAAAAAAAAGAATGCCTTAGAGGAACACTGAGTCTTAAACTGGTGTGAATTAAGGACATGTCACTTGTAATACAAAGTCAGTTCTGTGGGTTGACTTTCTACTTCATTCATTACGGAACAATAATGTGTACTTGAAATCATTTCAGAAATTCAAGTTGTGAGAATAGTTGAAAAAGTGAATGAAAGAATTAAGTAACTCCAGAGAGAGACAGAATGCAATAACAATGACTTATTCAAGTGTTTAATTGGAAAAGAAGAAGAAGAAATAATTATAATTCCAAATTGCTTCCCAATTTCAGCTTCAGGGCTGTACTTTTTATTCATTCTGTTCTTTGTGCCCAGAAAGTCTGCCTTCCTCTTTGCCAGTTCCATTCTTGTTCATCCTTCAAAGCAAAAGCTCTTAACCTGGAATCTGTGAACTTGTTCTATTTTAAATAATTTTATATTGTATTGCAATGTAGTTGGCTTCCATTATAACCCTACATATTGTAGTTGTTTTTTTAATTTAAATTTAAAACATTATTTTAAGTAAGGGAGCACATGCCACCAGATTTCCAAAAGGGTCCATCGCACAACAAAGGTTAAGACTATTACTTTGAAGGGGCAGCTAGGTGGCGCAGTGGATAGAGCACTGGCCCTGAAGTCAGGAGGACCTGAGTTCAAGTCTGGCCTCAGACCAAACGCTTGACACTTAGTAGCTGTGTGACTTTGGGCAAGTCACTTAACCCCAATTGCCTAAAAGCTAAAAAAAAAAAAGACTATTACTTTGATGATACAAAAGCCACCCACCATCTTTATGAAATATTCTCTAATATCCCACATAAGTATTTTTCTCTTTAGAACTTCACATACTGCTTTTAAAAAAAACTCTCTTATTCACTTATCACACAGTGTTTTGTATCAGTCACTACATGTGTGATATGTGCATTTCTTTTCTTGACCATTCTATTCTTTCAGGCTCCTCTTTCCTCCTAGATAATTCTTTCTTGATTAGCTTGAGTGTTTATTTTTATGTAAGTTTGAATCCCACCAGAGATATATGTGAATTTAACTGATATATATACACACACACACACACACACACACACACACACATATATATATATATATATATACACACACACACACATATAGATAGATAGATAGATAGATAGATACAGATAGATATTATGTATGTATATCTATATATGTATTATATATATATAACAGTTTAAATTATTTTTAAATAATGGAAAATAAAAGTTATGATTAATGGAAAATGGTTAAAATAGAAGCAACACAAACAGTATAACTAACACTCTCTTCCTTGGCAAATCAAAAATAACTCCTAAGTGAAGAAGAATATTTTTATAGCCAACTGAAGTACCTGCTGAAGTATTTTAGGACCAAGGATTTGACATTTACTTTGCTTTTCATATAATGCAATGCAAGTTAGCTGTATACAATGATCTTCTAACATTTTGTAAATCAAAGATAAAATTTCAGTTTTGAAAACTGCTTAATTCATTTATTTTTATCAGAAATTGGTATTGGTCCCTTCAACTGCTTTCTCAAGTGAACAATACAGAAAATCATAACAAATATTCATAGTCCAACTTGGTTCAATGGATAGAGTGCTGGGTCTGGAGTCAGGAAGAATAATTTTCCTAAGGTTGAATCTGATTTCAGCCACCTACTAACTGTGTAACCTTGAGCAAGTCACATGACCCTGTTTGCCTCAGTTACCTCATCTGTAAAATGTGCTTAAATGGTGAACCACTCCAGTATCTCTGCCAAGAAAACCCCAAATTGATTCATGAAAAATCAGATGGGACTGAAATGACTGAACAGTAACAAAACTTCACATTCCAGTGTCAGTGCTCATTCCTCTGTACCATGCCGCCTTTGAGTTTACCTACACAAAGTAGAAATATACTCAGTATTGCTGGGATTGGCAGACAGTTTCTAAGGGTTAGAGGTTTTAAAATTTCCTGTTGACCTACCATTCCCCTTTGTCCTCAAAGGAAAAGCAGTACAAAAAATAAAGTTTAACTTTCAGCCATTAAGCAAATACCCAGCTACATCCAGATAAGGCTCATGCCTAGGAGTAAGCTTCATAAAATATTTATATTGCAATAATGTATTATGTTCTTCATTGATCTTTTTAATTTATTTTTTTTATTCTGAACTTAATACTAAAAATACAATGAGCTTTCCATATATATAGCAGCACACAAAAATATGATTCCATATGAAATTGTGAATCTCTACTTCACACCATTTGCTTTTTGAAAAAAGTGTAGAACAAATTTTACACCTTAATTTCCAGACTGTCCTGTATGCCTGTGATTCCTTAACTTCCTTCTGTTTTCTCTGGTGCATTTTCAAAAGTGTTACAATAGTCCTCTTTTTTTGGCATTGCTACATCAATTTTCTCTTTCATCTCTCCCTCCCCCAAACTAAGACAAAGGGGGAAAAACACTTGAAACAAATGCACATAGTCTATCAAAACGAATCCACACAATGAACATGTCCAAAAATATGTCTCTGCTCCTTTTGTCTATAACTTGTCTAATAGGAAATGTATAATATATCTCATCATAGGTTTTCCAGAGACATGGATGGTCTTTGTTTACATCAGAGTTCTTAAGTTTTTTAATAGTATTTTCTTTACATTGCTGCTGTCTTGGTATGGATTCTCCTGATTGTTTTCATTTTACTCTGGGTTAGTCTCTTTTATTCAGGGTTCTATAAAAATGACTTTTGACTTTTTAGAGCATAATAATATTCCCTTAAATTTATACACCACAATTTGTCAACCATTCTCTAGATGTCTAAATGGCAATTTAAGACACAGATTCTAGTTGTTTTCTCTCTGACTTTTTAATCTCCCCTTCAAGTTTGGGAAGTATGCCCTAATTATAAGAAATAGCAAGTTCTATTCTCTTCTTCTCCCTTTTTACACTAGTATATCCCTCATTATACCCTCCCTTCTCTTTATCTTCTCCAGACCCTTACAACAGAACAAATCTACCCAAGGACTACTCTTACTAATACTCTTCTTCCTCTTCTTTCTCTTGCTCTCTACTCTTTGATGTCATGACATTTCTTAAGGAATACATTTTTTCCTTCTCTTCTTATTAGGATGTTAGTATTTCACTTGCTCAAACAAAATTACTTTTTGTAGGATAAACAGGGGTTTAAGCTTGGGCTTTTACATAAGACTTTTCTCACCCTTGGAGAGTGTGAGGGCAGAATTGGTGAGATCTTGGGAGAGGAGAGTTCTCTTTCTGATTCTAGTTTTCAGAGAAGAGTTCTTGGTCTTACTCACAGGGTAATTGCTTGAAGTTTGTTCTGTGGCAAGAAATAGGGATATGCTAAAAGCATCAAGTATTCTGTATGTCAGCTTTTTTTTTCTGAGGCAATTTGGGGTTAAGTGACTTATTACCCAGAGTATTATGTGTCTGAGGCGGGATTTGAACTCAGGGCCTCCTGACTCCAGAGTCAGTGCTCTATCCACTGAGCCACCTAGCTGCCCCATATAAGTCAGCTTTTTACAATATGTTCTTCCCTCCCAGAGGCTTCTCCCTGAATAAAGCCTAATACTGTATGTGTCCTTTCTCAAAGACAGACTCTAGAAAAAGAGAGAGAGAGAGAGAGAGAGAGAGAGAGAGAGAGAGAGAGAGAGAGAGGGAGAGAGAGAGAAAGAGAAAGAGAGAATCTACTCCCATACTCTTATCATTCTGGTCCCTCATGCAAGCATGGAATATTATAATTATTTTCTCTACCAGTAAAGAGCCTTATGCAAATGCCCAGGCCTGACCTTGGGTTATATTTTATTTTTTTCTGGATTCTTGTATTTGTATTTCAAAGAGCCTACTCAGTTCTAATCTTTCCATCAGAATGTTTGAAAGTCCTCTTTTCCATTAAAGATCCATTTTTTCCTTGTAAGATTAATTTCAGTTTTTCAAGGTAAGTTATTCTTAGTTATAAGCCTGTATTTTTGCCTTTTAGAATGTTATATTTCAAGATCTCCTCTGGTTAATCCTGACTATCGATTCTTGATATTTGAATTGCTTCTTTGTGGATGCTTACAGTATTTTTTAATTGTCATGAGATCATTGGATTTGGGATATGGGACATTTCCTCTTGGAATTCCTTTCAAGAAGTGATTAACAAATTTTTTAAGCTTTACTTTATCTTTGGTTCTAATATATCAAAACAGTTTTTCTTTATGATTTCTTGAAATATAATGTGCAGGCTTTTTTTTTAACATGATTTTCTGAGGAAACCAATGAGTCTTCAATAATCTCTCCAGGTAGTTTATAGGTCAATTATATTTAATTTTAGATATCTCATGTTTCATTGATTGATTCTTCTATTTTTCAATCTTTTGATTTTGTTTTAATGTTTCTTGCTGTCTAATGGACTTACTGAGTTCTCTTTGTGTATCTTAGTTTTCAGATATTCCATATCTTCATGAAGGTTTACCATTTTCTCTTCTAAGGTACTTACTATCCTTCTAATTCTTAAGACCCTTTATTTCATTTAAAATTGTTTTTGTTTTTATTTTTCCCAAGTATTTCTTTTTGTTTTATTTATTTATTTGTATACATATTTTTGTTGTTGTTGTTGTTTTATTTCTTCTAGCTACTTATGAAGTCATTGAGGAATAGCCATTTCCCCCCCCCCCTTTGAATCTCTGCTGGAGGTTGTTATGGAGTTACACTGACAAAAATTTTTGATATTGATTATTTTTTCTTATATTTAGTCATCTTTTCCAACTTCATAAAATTTCAGAATTAGAATTTTGTGCCAGGTCCAGGCTACTCTTCCCTTCCACCCCCCTTTTAGTTCTCCCTTCAAAATGAGGTAGTTGTTTTTGCTCATGACTGCTCCCTCCTTCTCTGCTGTTCTTTTGTTAAATGAGATATTTTTTTTTAAAATAAGTACCTGGCTGTTCTGATCTTCACTTTAATGGTTGCTGCCCACAGCTATTTTTACTGAAGAATTCTCAAGAGATTTGTACTTTCTGACAAAAAACCCAGATGTGTGATATAGGTCTTCTAAACCAATGCCATATTATTTTTTATTAATTAGCTTTATGTTGATATGAGCTGATAAAATATATGCATCTCACCAAAATAAAAATAATGTTCAAATTTATTTTCTCCATCCTACAATGTCATAAATATGCAGAATATATATGAATCCTTAGCATGTTTTGTATAGTTTTTAACAATTTTACAAACAATTTTTGAAATACTCTCAGGGATCTTTGAAAGCTCATGGAGAGTAACAAAGGTACAGATGTCATCTAATTACTCCAAAAAGGGAAAGAGAAGGAAATTTGCGTGCTATAGGCTAGTGATTTGACTTCATTTGCTAACAAAATTCCAAAACATATTACTAAATGATAGTTAGTGAACACCTAACAAAAGAGTGATAGTCACAAAGAGCTTGCATGAAGTCATTGATAATAAGCCATAACAGACTTAATTTCCTCTTTTTGGAAAGGATCTGTAGACTAGAACAAGAAGGCTTCAATAGACATAATATTTTACCTAGATTTTTATTGAAGTATTTCAAAAAGTCTCATACTATCCTTTTGGAAAAGATGGGCTAGATATGCAATTAGTGGATTCCGAACTAGTTGAAAGGCATGTCCTGTAGAACAGTCATTAAAAGTTTATTATCAGTTTGGAAGTAAAGTTTCAGTGAAGTGCCCAAGCACACTAGTGATGTTTTTTACCTTGCACTGTTTAACATTTTTTATCAGTAAATTGAATAAAGGAATAGATGGATGTTGATAGAATATTCAGATAACACAAAGCCAGAACAGAGAGGTAACCCACTGAAAGACTAACTTCAAGGTTCAAAACGATGAGATTTAATACTCCAGAAAAGAGGTGTCAAACTTGAAACCCTGTGGGCTACAATGCTCCTGCAAATTAGAGTGCCATTGGGAAATATTTAACAAAATAAATAAAAATACAGTGCAACAAAGATCACCTTAAAAACTAAGTCAATATGCAACCCACAGGGATCTTTATGGATAGATTAATGGCCCTTTTTTAAAAATTTTTTATTTGTTTGAAACTACTGGTCCAGAACTTTGGGATATTTCTATTATGTTGACATTTAAAAGTAAAGATTTACATTTGGCTTCAAAAAACCAAATTCAGAAGGAACAGACATAGTGCAGACAAGGTATGGCTCTCCAGCAGTTCATTTGGAAAATATTTGGGGTTTTAGTAGAGTGCTAATTAACTAGGTCTCAACAGTGTGATATGACTGGAAATAAGCTAATGCTTTAAGGTAAGCTAATGTCCAGGGACTGGAATATTGCTGTCCTGCTTTGTTTTACCCTGATCACTTTGCTTGTTAAAATTATACTCACAATATATTTTTTCCCTCTCAAGAGTCAAAGAAAAGAGAAAACCCACAAAAGACAGAAGAGGCTTCCAGTTAAGGAGAAAGAAGTCCCTGTGATTTTTATGCCCTTATTTATGTCTCCTGGAACCATACATGTGTGCCCATGTGCACATACAAACACACCCACTTACATATACACACTAATGTCAACCCAGGACATGTCTATATAGGTCCAAAAGACCTGGGTAATGAGTTTAGATCAATCATTGGGTTTGTGGGGTATTGTGTTCTGTTCTTTGTACAGAACTTCAGGAAAGACATTGATCAACTTGAGACCATTCAGAGGAGAACAACTGAAATGATGAAGGGTATTTTGGCATGCTTTTGTTCATTTAGGCAACTCACATGCTAACCCTTCTGTGCTACAGTTCCCTCACCTCCAGAACAAAGGTGTTGGACAAGAAGAGCAGATCAGCTATGAGCTTATCAACTAAGGATGTACAGCCTGCATAAGAGAAGACTAGGGGGGATGGTGAGGAAAGACAAGGTGTTTCAAATATTTGGAGGGCCATCATGTTGAAGAGGAATTCAGATTCTTCTAAAGACCGTAACTTGAGAGCAGTGGGGTCCATGTTGCATCAGATAAAATTTAAATTTGATGCAAGGAAAATCCTTCTAATGAGGTACTTTAAAGTAGATTGAGCTATAGTGGGCTTGCTTACTATGGAGGGCCTCAGGTAATGGCTAGATGTCTAGATGTCTGATAAAGTTGATTTGAATTCATGAACGCATTGACCTAGATGGTCTTAACTCCTTTTCCCAATCTGAGATTCAGGAATTACACAGAGGCCCTCCAGTGTCCTTTCTAGTTCCACCAGAAATATTTCATAATGATTTCTCCATGTGTTAGGAATGCCCAAGATATAGATTTTTGTTAAAGCAATTTAGCAGTGTTTTCTTTTTTGTTTTGATATGTAAACCTGTCAGAGTTTTGAAACTTAAATGTCTGCTGAAATGTTTATTTCTAGTCAACTTAAGGAAACAGTATTGGGAGAAAAAAAATGAGGAAGGGTGGGAGATGATTAATTTAGAGAGGGAAAAGGAACTCCAGGACATTATTTATGTGAAACGATTAACAAACAAAGGGATATTTTTTTTCCTTTATGTGGCTTTTTAAAAAATAACAAGTCACAAAAAGGAAACAATGCTGGATAATTTAATGTTTTAAATTTGCTTTAATAAGTTGTATCTATGCATGGAGTACTTGTGTTTTTCCAAGAAATAGGGGTGAATCATTTTTCATGTGGTAACAAATGGGCTGAGACATTCAATTTGGAATCATTAGGCTGAGGGCTTTCTGTTGGCAGCTGATAAATTTTGCATTTTCTCCACTCCAGCTGTACAGAGTGGGTGGCATCAAGCTATTTATTAGTGTCATATGTGTTCTATTTACATTCTTTATTCCTGCTTAAGTCAATATGGTCTTTAAGTAGTTAGTGAGTATTTACAGGTAGTCAACAGCTTTTAGTAAGTTTGAATTACCTTTTCATATGTGCATTTAATTTGTTTCAATGAACTGTGAATGAATATTTCTAAGGAGACCATCTAGGCATAAATTTAATGTGTTTGTCAAGAATCTATTGTTATTGGCAAAGTAACCCAAAGGACATATCTAGCCAGGCAATATTTTTTCTGGTCAAGTCATTTCTTGTGAGAAGACAGATTGTTACCTCTATTTGTTAGAAAAGAAGGAAGGGAATACTGAAGGAAATGTACTGAGGGAAAATTGCTACAGATTATGTACATAGAATTTGTCTTTTACAAGGGGATATGTTGAATTTAAAATTATCTATCATTATTATTAGCTTCACAAACATTCACAAAAATATTTTCTTATTTAAAAGAACACAGAAAGAGGATTATATGTCACACCCTGAATTTCTGTTTATACACAGCTTGTTGTTTTTAAAGAATGTATTACATTTAATTTGATACTTCCAGCAGAGTACTAATTATCTCTGCCCACTTCTGAACATCCTTCTTTTCTTTGTATTAGAATGTGTGTATATGCCACACACACACACACACACACACATACAGAGAGAGAGGGAGGGAGGGAGGGAGAGAGAGAGACAGAGAGAGAGATTTTTTCTTTTTTTTTTCTTTTCCTTCTTGAGGCAGTTGGGGTAAAGTAACTTGCCCAGGGCCACACAGCTAGTAAGTATTAAGTGTCTGAGGTCGGGTTTGAACTCAAATCCTCCTGACTCCAAGGCCAGAGCTCTATTCACTGCATCACCTAGCTGTCCCTGGAGATTTTCTTTTACAAAAAAATTTTTACAAACCTTCATTTTTCAGGTTCAGACAGGAATAATGAACTTCATCTGATGATAATCCCCTATCCCTTTTTCCATGTTTGTAGACTTTGCTAACATTTTGGATAACTTAATTTTGGTTATAATATTTTAATAATCTTTATCTTTTCCTTTTTGGAATGTCATATTCCATGTTTTTCTCTTCTTTAAAGTAACTACTGCCAAGTCTTATATAATCCTCATTATGATTCCTTTGTACTTGAACTCTTTCTGGCTTCTGGCAATATTTTTTCTTGATTTAAAAGTACTGGGTTTTGGCTTTGATATTCCATGAAATTTTCATTTGAGGATTTTTCATAGGAAGAGGGTAGTGATTCTTTTATTTTTTTTTCTACTTTGCTATCTGGTTTTGTAATAGATCTAGGTCATTTTCCTCCTCAATTTCTTGAAATAAGGTATCCAGGATTTTTGTTTTGAAATGGTTTTCAAGAGGTCCAATAATTTAACATTATCTCTCCTTCACTTCTTTTTTAGATCAGTTTTATTTGATGATAACTACCTCAATGGTATTATATTTATTCCAGTCTGCTGTCTTTATTATAATATTTCTTGTTGTTTCAATGATGTCATTGAATTCTATCTGGTATATCCCATTTTGGGAAAGTTCACTATTTAGGTAAAATTTTCCTCTTTCTATTCTAAGCTATTTATTTTCCTCCTCATTTTTTTTCTCCTTAACTTTCATTTTGTATTTTGTTCATGTCTTTCAGATACTCTTGTAGGACTTGTAGTCAAGCCATTTTATTTTTCTTCTGAAACTTTGTTGTTGATATGGGGTTACTTTATTCTTCTAACTTTACCTCTTGGACTTGGACTTGGTGCTTTTCTCAAATTTGCAGCCTTCGTTTCTATGTTGGGACTTTGTGTTCAGAATAATTCTTGAATATACTGGGTAGGTACTGTTCAGTTCCTTCTTCATTGTAGTTTGGATGCTTCTGCTGCTCCCAATTTGGATGTTATAGGTGATGTTAAACTCTGTCTTCTGCCTCAATCTATGGCTACTTTCTCAATCTCCTTGTGGTGTAATATGATGGGCGTTGGTCCATCTCCGTTTCAAGTCAACATGCATTTCTTAGTCCCTTACTATGTGCCAGGCATGTGGTTAAGTTCTGGAGATCCAAATAGAAGCAAATGCAAGACAGTACCTACATTTGAACAGCTTACATTCTAATGGGAGAAGGTGTGCTGAAAATTGAGGAGCAAGGGAGGATCAGGTACCCCGGAAGAATAATGAGAAAGAAATCACAAAAGTCATGAGGGGATCCCAGAGAGCTATGAAGGAGTGAAAATGACTGTCCTGGAGGCCCTTCTTTAAAATGAAAGTTGCAGGAGAAAAATACCAACCAAAGAAAGGAGTCACAGGATTGGAAGGATCTCTCACTGTGAGAAGGTACAAGGTTGAAGATATCTTCCAGGGTGAGAAGTATGCTGCTGTATAATAATAGAAGTGAGAAGCAGGACCTAGTGAATAATAGAGGAGAATTTCCTTCTGTAACATAGAATTTGTACCAAAATAGGGCACATCTATCTGGATCTTGTTCCAGATGATAAAGTACAAAGTATGTCTTTAAATTGTCTCATTTTGACTGATGATGGAGCATTGATGCCTTCCTGAGTATGACAACCTTGGATTCTCCCACTACAAAGATGAAAATGAAAGTTTAATGATTTACACTATCCTGTGAAACAAGTAGCACTTAAATTACCATTTTGAAACATTACAAAAATGATGCATTTCAGACGGGTGTTTCATTAAGGCTTTTGAAAATGAAGCATGATTTATAGCCTTGTCATGGCTTAAAACATATTGCCAATACAGGGATTCCTGGTGTCTGCCTGAAGTACAGCTTGCCAACCTGCTGTTTGATCCCACAAGCATTAAGCTTATGAAAAGCTGGTTCCTTCCAGATAATAAATCCAATTTTAATAAAAAAAAAGAATTGCTCTTTTCAAAGAAAATAATTCCTCTTATATTGACTTCATATATGTTACAGCTGTGCTGATATGTGATTATTTTCTAGCAAACAGGCTTTGTCCACCCAGCATTTCCTTCCTCTTTGAAAATTAAAAAAAGGAGTAATAACTTGTTTTGTAAGGTACCCCAAATGTTTAGTTATATCTTTGACTGGATCCAGAGATATGAGACAGAGTAACACTGCCAAAGTGTTTTGACTGTTTTTTTTCTCTCTCTCTTCTGGCCAAGTCTGTTTGCTTCATATTAACTAGAATGTTCCTCAGATTCTCTCTCAATCCAGGAATCTTTTTTAACATTGGCAATAGCACATTGTACCAGATTGTATTCATGAGTCACAAAAACTTCTCCTTGAAATAAATGGCATGCATTTATCATGTATATTGTACTAAAATATATGTTGAGGAAATGTTAGGTTCCAAATGTGTCACGCTGTTAAAAAAAATTCTTTGAACAGGGAATTTTAGCTCTAATACAAAATCCTAACCACCCATTCATCTGTTATGTGTCCTTTGTTCTCAAAGAGTACCATGACTTTATGAAGGTGACAGTGTGACATGCAGGTAAATTGGATTTAAGTGAGGGAGAGCTGTGCAAAGTCCCCAGCCTTACTTTCTCCTCCAGGGCCATCTGTAGATAGATCAGCACAACTGGAGATGGCCCTGCATGCAGTGGGAGACCTTGGACTTTTTTGACCTAAGGTCTTTAACAGGTCCAAGTTCATTTATACAAACATAATTATTAAAATAAAGAATGATCAAATAAAGAAAAGATTAATAGTAATTTATTAAAATGAATTTAAAATACATTTAAATTTAAAATAAAAAATAAAGAAAATGGAGATTGTATGTTTCAAGGGGTTCTGATAAACTGTTCAGGTATCCACTGCACTCAAAGGCCTAGCCATCCCCGTCAGCAAAGGCCTTGTCTATAGAGAAGAGTATAGTCCATCAGAGATAACTTAAACCTTCCTCACCTCCAAAGACCTATGTCTAGGAATGTTACAGCCTTTCGCTTCTCCAGCTTTAAGGCCTCTTTACTCTTCTTCCCCTCCAGCCAGTTAAGGTCTAGGACACGTTTGCTCAGTGATCCCAAGTCAAATATCTGGGTGAGGAGAATGGTCAAGGAAATTCAGTGGATTGATGGTTGAATTTATAGGGCATTGAGCCATAAATAAGACTTTTGAAATATACTATGGAGTATTACAATGGCCCATTGAGAAGGATGAAAACATCTCTTACAGAGGAACAAAGGACTTAGACTTTTTATTCCAATATTATAATGAATTGTGGAAATAGTATGGGTCTTATGGGACGGTGAAGTTGCCCAATTGGCTCCAAGTTTTCTCTTCCAGGGAAGTCCAAAACTCTGGAACAGAATCATAACTTTAAACTTCTACCGCAGGAGAATTGGTACTCCTGAGCTTGTTTGATATTTTTTTTAATTTTGATTGCTACATTTCAATATATTTGGTTTTCTTTGTAATTATGTGTATTTTATTTTATGCATTAAAAATCATTATTCTGAAATTGATCCATAAGCCTCTTCAAACTGCCAATGGAGTCTATGTTACAAAATGGTTTTGAACCTTTGATCTATAGAGATATCTGGAACATCTAAAAAGAAACTCAACAATATATTGATGTTTTTTCTTGTTTAATGGCCTCAAGTTCCATTCACTTCTGAGAGGAGTCCATATAACAGGCTGGCTCTGATTCTACAGGACATCAGGACCTTGTGGAAAAGTCTACCAGAGAGGGAGCAGAATCATATTGACTGTTCATGGGTTACTGGAAATCCCTCATGTGGTTTTTGCACCAAGGTTTCTTCTTAGTCCGTTCCATCATCTTCATTTCCTATTGGATGGAATGAAGGCTATCATTTACTTAGTTTATGAGTTGTACTCTAGAGTGCTTATCCTCCATTTCCTAGCACATTGTAGGTGCTTGATAAATGCTTATTGATTGATTTATATGAGTGCTAGAGAACCCATTTTATATGCATGTGTGGATACTTGTAACTAAGTTCTATTCTCATGTTTCCACAGGTAAGCCTGGGTATATGCCAGACAGTTATATTTTTTGAGGAGTCTTTCATGACTTTATTATAAGGGTAATATAAAGATTAAGCTCCTTTGGAAAAACAAGGTATTTATTCTTCCTAACAATTCTAGTGCATCAAAGGTTAAAACTTCTCTTGTTCAAAGGGTATAATTGTCCATCTTCTAGTGATATCATCACACATCAGAAATGTAAAGGTACCCACCCTTTCTCTAACCCCAACTAGAAGAACCAAATTTAATAACATGTGCATAGAGGGAAACAAGAGAGAAGCTTGTATACATAAGCTTGTGCATATGTTAAAATTAAATAGGCTCATAAATTTGGTTCTGATCAAAAGAGTCATCTAATTTAATTTTCTAATTTTTTGAATGAGGAAACTAAGGTCTCCCCAATTGAAGGTATTTGCCCAACATCATACAGCTAGAAATTAAAAAGCTGAAATTCACATCCAGATTGGCTAACTTCAAATGGTCTCATTCTCCTGCAATATGGTGCCCCCAATAGTTGAAAACAAAAGAAAGAAAATATAAGAAAGATAAGAAAAAAAAGAGCCCTGTCATTTTATGCCCTTTTATGGTCCTTTAGTGCTATGAAATGTCATTTGTAATATAGCTAGAGCAATCATAGAATGTAGAAATGAGCCTTATATATGAGCCATTGGGCCTTATAGAATACCCAGGAATATATCAACAGAAGAATTTTGACTTTTTTCATGAAAACTAGTTATATTTAAAAATGAAAGGAAGTTGTTCAGTAGGTATTTTTCTTTTCTTTTTAAAGGTTATTATATTTTCAGGAATGACATTTCCAGATGAAAGGATTCAGCTTTAGCTTGTGATCTGAATTTTTCAATGGCAGTTTGTCTGAATTCTTAGGGTATAAAAGGGACATTTCTTAGAGCAAGGTGGAATGGGTCAGTTACCTTTTCTCTTAGAGGTTTCTTTCATAGGTGGTCTTTTATCTAACCTTTGGTTCATGACAAATGCTGTTGTCATCTAGACAAAGAATGTATTCATCTAAGTTTCAGAAACTGTCCTTAGGTTATTGAGCTTTAAAAAATAAGCCGAGGGCTTCATTAGTCAATGAAAGGTTGGGTTCAAAGTCCTCGGACATGTGTTGTCATTGGTTTTATAAAGTAGGTAAAGAAACATCAAGGAAGCAGAAAGGGGGGGAAAATGCCGGTAGGACTTGATAGAGTCTCCAGGGGGTATTAAGTGCCCACCCCCATGTTCTCTTTCTTTTTATTTTAATAATTTCATCTTAACCCTAAAATCATCTAAGACATCTTCATGATGAAGAAATAGAATAACTTTACTGAAAACTGCATGTGCTTTTTCCTTCTAATACTAATTAATTATAGAAGCAACTACTTCATACAGAAGGAAGCATATAGCTTTTTGTTGTCATCCATTTGTTTTCAGTCATGTCCTACTTTCTGTGACCCTATTTAGGGTTTTCTTAGCAAAGATATTGCAGTGGTTTGCCATTTCCTTCTCCAGCTCATTTTATAAACTAGAAAACTGAGGCAAACAGAATTAACTCACTTGCCCTGGATCACACAGGTAGGAAGTGTCTGAAGCCGGATTTGACCTCAGGAAGATAAAATTGTTGCTATTTTCACCAAGATCTATTTTTGCATAGAATAAAATGGTCCCTTGTTCTTTTAGCTATTTCATGGGTCACTTTGACCAAGTAAGTCTATTACCTAGTGGCTGAAGTGGTAACATGCCTCTTGGTGCTTGGTTAAGCTGTTTCTCAGAAAATGAACTTATACATTGAACCTCCCTCTGTTCTGCCTTCTCTCCTTCCCATCCACCAAATCTGCCACTTCATTGGTATCTACAACTGCCTATATCAATGCATATCAGCATCTTCTCTGTAGAGAGTCACCAGGGGTATTGAGAAGTGTCTAGTAAGATGCCCACTGTCATGCTCGCTGTATGTCATAGTGGCAGGGCCTGAAGTCTTTATGAACCAATATTCTCCTCTACTTTTTTCCTCTGGCAACTTACCTTTCACAACCAATCCAGCAATGCACATTTATTAGGTTCTCACTAAGTATCAGACACTATGCTAACCACTAGAGGTGCAAATAAAAGCAAAAAGAATCCTTGCCCTTGAGAAACTTACAGTCTAATGGTGGAGACATTATGTACATCATATCTCTTTTACCTGATCTTATTCCTTAAAAAGTTGTTTTTATGCCCATATTCCAATATAAAGGGTTTGTTTTGTTACTATGTACTTTTTATTTATTAAAAATATTATTCTGAGTAGGAGTCTGTTGGCTTCACTAGACTACCAAAAGGGGTCAAAAAGGCTAAGCATCCCTGATGTAAATAAATAGACACACACATGATGTGTCCAGAGTAGGTTGAAGGTAAAATCTTAAAAGGGAAGGATCATAAACTCAGTCCTTAAAATAACCTTCATCACAATGCAGCTGCCCAATAAAGTCAGATTTTCATGTCCAATATCTCCCAAGAGTGACTTTTTCCTAATCAGGCATACTCTAGTGTCATTTGAAGGATTAGACAATCAGCAGAAAAATCTATTAGCATTTTACCATATTCTCTTTTCATTTTACCATATTCTCTTATTTTTGGACTGCTCTTTTACTTGCAGTAATGACATTTCCGGTGGCAGAGGCGGGACAACAAACGCATGTCTTTTGGATGTTTTGCTGATGGAGAGGCATTATTTCAGATTCCTAGAGAGATAACCATCATTGGATGGTGGTCCACTTCATCTCTTGCTCACTGTCAGAAGCCCTGCACTTTTCATTCTAGTGCCATATTTCATGGAATGGAAAAGCAAGTGTTTCTTCAAACTAGAATTGATCACAACAGCCAAGTGTGCACCCTGGGTAGCATCAGCTCTATCTCATTATCTCAAACTTTGATTCCCCTCCCATCATTTCCCACAGCTGAACACGTGTACCCAATAATAACAAATAGGCTAATTCAAAATGCTGTCAACCACAGGTAATTTAGCTATCACAAATGGGGGTTGCAGTATTTCTTAGATTGTAGCCACATGACAAGCTGGCAGGTGCACAGAAGAAAAGCAATAAATGTTAGAATAGGAAAGTCAGAATGAGATTTTCTTTGGTAGAAAAAATGTTTGCCAAGCATGTGGCTAATTATTGTAGCTTTTCATATATATAATAATTCATCCAAAGTATGTCGGTTTAAAATGAGGAAAAGCATCATGATGTGGTGAAAGGAAAATAGGCCTCAGCATCAATTGGGTTTAAGCTCCTAGCTCAGGTTTGTATAATTGTGTGATCTTGGGCAAGTTTCTTAAACTTTCTGAGAATCCTTTTACTCATCTTTAAAATGAGGATAATATTTCCACAGGCTATTGTAAGGGAAAAAAAATTGATAGTTAAGCAAATAGAACATTGAT
Organism: Phascolarctos cinereus; assembly: GCF_003287225.1. NCBI lineage: Eukaryota > Metazoa > Chordata > Mammalia > Diprotodontia > Phascolarctidae > Phascolarctos > Phascolarctos cinereus. The sequence goes on from NW_027555514.1 coordinate 244,859,219, forward strand.
TATACACTTATTATATGCCCAGCCCCTTTAATATAAATGGCAAGTGCTTGTAGAAATGCTTTTTTAGAGAGTTTGCACACACACTTACTATTTTATATCTGGAACCTAAAGAAATATTGAACTCCAGCCAGGATCAATATTGATAAAAAAATATGTATATAATCCCAGGGGCAGCTAGGTGGCACAGTGGATAGAGCACCAGCCCTGGAGTGAAGAGGACCTGAGTTCAAATCCAGCGTCAGACACTTGACATTTACTAGCTGTGTGACCCTGGGCAAGTCCCTTAACCCTATTGCCTAGCAAAAACAAACTAACAAAAATTATAATACTTCACTGAGGCATATCCTTTTTCTTCTTATATTTTTATTCAAGACTCTCACTTTTGTTCACCAAGCATTATAGAGTTACATGAGGAAGATAGAATAGGACCATTAAGTTAAGGCTTACCTCAGCATATGGAAATAATCCCAATCAGGAGCCTGAATAGCAAGACATCAGTAGGGGAAAATACCCTCTCTTGCCCACTCTATTTGCCTCTTCCTCGCCATTTGTGTGCCTGCCATCTCCACTCATGTCATCTTCTTTTTGTCTGAACCTTGGACTCTGCCTTTGAATGACCCTGGACTCTGATAGGTCTTATATTTCCCAGATCAAGTCATCTATTGAAATTCCCTGATGTTCTTGAGGCATGCTTCCCCCCACCACCAGTCCCCTTTATTTGTTTGTTATCTTTTTCCACAAAAATGTAAATTCTTTGAGGGGAGGGATTATCTTGCTAGCTTTGGCATATACTGCCCATGGAACCTTTATTTTTAACATAGAAAAGTTATTTAAACCAACCAACAAAGCTACCAAATCTGATAGCATATGCTATATTCCATGACTGTGGCAGAGCGGCCCCTGTGGTACCTGTCCACCTGTACCCCAAGAGAAGAGAAATGACACAGTGTGGTTAAATTTATTTCTTCTATTGATTACTTCCCAGGATTTTTGCTTCCCCTGAGACAATTTTGTATTATACAAAAGAAGTGTGTATGTGTGTGTATGGATATAAATTTTCAGTTTTATCTTTCTATCTATATCTCCACACATACATACCCACACACATTTTACAAGTATATTTTCATGTACATATTATAACTTGTATGGGAACATTTTCTAAAGCACATGGATATACTAATCATTTATTTGACCATCTATTATATTTTTGAACTGCTAAAAATCCCTCCTCCATTTTTCCTTCAAAAACTACCAAAACAAAAAACAAAAGATAATCTGTACCCTCAAGGAGCTTATAATCTAATGGAGGAAACAACATTTAAATAAATATGTACAAAGCATCCTGTATAAAGGAAGGAATTAAAGGAGAAAGCACTGGAATTAGGAGGGGTTGGGGACTTCATGGAAGCCAGGGAGGTCAGTAGTCAGAGGGGAGGAAGGACAACATTCCAATTGTAAGGGACAGCTAGAGAAAACAGCTGGAGCCAGTAGATGGTATGTCTTGTCTGTGGAACAATGAGGAAAATCAAAGAGTGTGTGTCAGGGAGTAATGTGTAAGAAGGCTGGAAAGGAAGGAGAGAGCTCAGTTATGAAAGGCTTCAAAGGTCCATCAGAGCATTTTGCATTTGCTCCTGGAGGCAACAGGAGCCATTGGAATTTATTGAGTAGGGAGGTGATGTGATCAGTCTTGTACTTTAGGAAAATCACTTTAGTGGCTGAATGGAGGACAGATTCCCAACTGACCCATGGAACACATCATATGATGGTAGGATCATAGATGCAGTGTTAGAAAGCACTTCAGAGGCCTCGTTTTATAGCTGAGAAATGTGATGTTCAGTTACGTTAAATGATATGTCTTCAAACACATAGTCAACATGTGTCAAACTCAAAATGTAATCCCAGGTCTTTTGATTCTAGAGCCAATGCTCTTATTATCATACCAGGGTTCATAGACACTCTCTTTGTTTACTCCCAGAAAAATCTAAAGTTGTGTGTCAATACTACATGTTTATCAACATATGTATATTCCTTGCACATCCTCAGCATTATTTACTGTAGTTATTCTTAAAGGTAGGGTACATGATATTAGGTAATTATTTATATTATTCCCCAAAATCAACATTCATTGTAAAAAAAAAAAGGGACTTTCTACCTGTGTACCAATTCAAACTTAAGACCTTTTTGAAGGGCTATTATGTTAAATGGAAGTTGGTATGGTATACTGGATAAGAGTTCTAGTCTTCAAGTCAAGGCCTGGGTCCAAATCCTGGCTCTGACACTTATTGGCTATTCAGTCCTGAGCAATCATTTAACCTCTCAATGAACCAATGTGTGGACCAAACAGATGAATAAATTAATAAATATCAATGGAGGACTTTTAAATTATATTAAATTAAAAAGCCTAGTCATAAGCTTATTTTTAAAGATACAATCAAGAAAAATTAAATGATAGGGGACTATGAAACAAAATTTTGAAGAGGTCCATTCCTTTGGGATGGTGAAATGAAAGAAGGCAAAATTCAGAGTTGGCCAGAACTAAAGGCTGAGAAAGATGAATCTACTACATCACAAATGTTCTTTCAAGACTTTTGCAGCTCTGTCCTAAAATTGTATTTGTACTTTTGCGTTTTCTCAACAGTCATGTCATTAGGTTGTGATACATAACAACTGCAAGTTTGAAAAAGAGTTGTTGGGTTTTTTTTTTATTTTATATTTGCACAAGGAGGGAAGAAGAATGCGTAGAAGCCATTTTGACTTAGGCAATTTACGTGTGTGTGTGAACTGGTAATAAAGGCTTGAAAGTTATCGTTGCATCCTATAACCCATATTCTATATTCCTCTTTTATATTGTCATTTGGTTCTTTTGAAAACATTTCTTTATATATGTAGCTCGAAGGGTTGATTAAAAATCCCAGCCAACACAGAGTCCTTTTTGAATCTTTTGAAGCATTAAGAAGAAACTGACTTCAGGTAGGGCAATAATTTCCTTAAAATTGATCTTACTAACACCAGGAATTCTTCCCTAAATTGCCAGAGATTTCTAAATCTTCAAGGAAGTATCACTTTGTGATAAACTAGGAGATGTGTGATCAAATTCTGGAATCAAACTTATAATGAAAGTTGTTAGCTCTAAGAAGCCAAATGTAGCCGTACTTAGAGGCATTGTTGAACAGTGGACAGATAGAAGACCCGAGTCTGAGTCGCACCTGTGCAACTTACCAATTAGGTGACCACAGGATAGTCACTTAACTTCTCTAAGATGTATTTGTAAAGTGCAGATCATAATTTGTACCATCTACCTCTTAGGTTAGTTGTGTGCAAAGCACCTTGCAAATTATAAAGTACTATCAGCAAATGGCCTGGGAGCTATTCTTAAGACAGAAAGTGAATGTTTTGGAGATGGAGGAGGGACAAGTAATGGTTTAAATAAGGGCTTTGGATTGTTTGAAGTCTTTCCATTTCTTGTGTTTTACTGAGAGGTGAAGCAGCTCAGTGGGTAGTGAAGGAATCTAGCACTAACCACGGTTATTTTTAAAAAATACACGGGATGCCTTTTTGTCTCTTTCTAGAAACAGTGCTTTTTAAAAATTCAGTTAATAGAGATTTGACAGTGCCTGGGTGTCTTTATGGAGTTTAATCTGAAAAAGAGTGTTAGCAAGTGAGAGCCAGCAGTTCAATCAGTCCAAGTCTATGATCCTATGAACCTATTGAGTCACGTTTCAATAGTGCCTCTTACACTTCTATGATGTATAACCATGGGAAAGTCAATTAAACTCCTTTTACTTTAGGTCACTTTTTAAAAGTATAGTTTATATAGATGAGTTCAATGGAATAAGTTCCTACATTGAGAAAAGCCTTAGATCCTTAACTATGCTTCCCTTTCCCCCATCCATTCAGCTAATAATCTTGCCTCATTTAATTGAAAAAAAAAAACAATGCCATTCACCAAGAGCTTGTCTTCTTTTCCTCATCTCATGCCACCTATCTCTCACAAGTTGGTGGCCCTTCTCCATATCTCCCTGTCTTCTGACTGCTTCTCTGTTGTTTACAAAAAGCCACATCTCCCCAATCCTCAAAAAAAAACAAACAAACCAAAAAAACCAAAAAAACACCCCTCTCTTGGTCCATCTATTTCCTATATCTTTATTCCTTTCCCTGGCTAAATGCTTTGAGACACCTTCTATATTTGTTTTCACTTCATTTTTTCTCACTCTCTTCTTAACTTTCAGCTCTCTGGCTTTTGACCTCATGATTCAACTAAAACTTTTCCTCTCCAAAGTTAAGTGATAGTTCATTTGCCCTATTTGCTTTTTCTCAGTTCTCATCCTTGTTGACCTCTTTGTAGACTTTCACATAGTAAATCATTATCTTGTCCTTAATGCTCTTTTCCCTCTAGGTTTTCATGATGCCACTCTCTCTTGATCTCTACCTGACTGCCTGCCCATCCCTGCACAGCCTTCTCTGCTAGAAATTTATCTAGTCTGCACCTGTTAACCATGGGCATACCCCACAGGGCTCTGTTCTGAATCCCTCCTCTTCTCCCTCAATACTATTTCTCTTGGTGATCTCTTCAGCTCCTATGGACTCAGTTATCTCTGTGACCCTTAGTTATTTCTGTCTAAATGAAACCTGTTTCCTGACTTTCACTCTTACATGCTTGTTGGACATCTCAAACTGGATGCCACATAGACATCTTAAACTCTACCTGTCCAAAACACATTATTCATTAACTTTTCTCTCCAGCTCTCTCCTTTACTTAAGTTACCTATTACTATGAAAGAGCACCATTGTGCTCTTTGACTCCCCACTTTTCTCCCCCTCCCTTCATATCCAATCTCTTGTTAAGTCCTCTTGATTCTACCTTATTTCATCTGTCAGATACACCCCACTCTTTCCTTTGGCAGGGTGGTACATGCTTTCATAGCTTAATGCCTAGATTTTTACAATTGCCTTCTGGCTATTCTCCCTGCCTCAAGTATCTCCCCACTTCAGGCCATACTCCAAACTGATCTTCCCAAAGCACAGGTCTGATCGTGTCACCCTCCTTTTTTAATATATTTCAGTGTCTCCTTATTGCCTCCAGAAGCAAATACAAAATCCATTGTTTGACTTCTCAAAGCGCTGTATAACCTTACCCTTTCAAACCTTTTCAGTCTTCTTACACCTTTCTTTTATTTCTATACTCTGTAATTCAATAACACTGTTCTCTTTGCTGTTCCTCATATAAAAACTTTACATCTTATCTCTGCCTTCCCCCTCCCCCATGTTTTGATTTTTCTTCTTCCTCACCTTTACCCCTAGGCATCCCTTGCTTCTTTCCAATCCTACTTAAATTCCCACATTTTCTCATAAGTCTTTCCCAATCTTTTTAAGGCTAATATCTTCCTCTATTGATTATCTTTAATTTATCTTTTATATATCTTGGTTGTATGTAGCTGTTTGTCTATTGTCTCTCCCTTTATAGTATGAAATACTTGAAGTCAAGGACTATTTTTAACCTTTCTTTGTATTCCCAGAACTTAGCACAGCTTTTGACATATAGTAGATGCTTAATAAATGCTTATTAACTTGACCTGGTTTTTAAAATTTAGTACTTCTATTTTTAAAATTGAATTCAAGTGATTTTTACTCTTTTTTTGATGACTCAAAATGGAACAAGTAACAGCATGACTCCTCTGCCTTGCTGCCCCATCACCACCACCACTACCTCCATCCCAATAATTTACATTTAACATAGAGTTCAGCATGAAGGGGAAAAAAGCCTAAAGAGAAGTCACTCTACACTGTGCTTGACTCAGACAAGTCCTCTTTTAGTTTAGGCCAGATATTGGAGTCAAATGAGACAATTGTGGGTCATTCAACAGTTACAAAGATAAGTTACTTAGCCATAACAGAAAATGGTATTCAGCAATGATATACAGTGAGTGTATTTGTGTATATGTGTGTGTGTGTGTGTGTGTGTGTGTGTGTGTGTGTGAGTGGGGGGGAGACAGAGACAGAGAATTTTGAGGTGAATTGTAGCTCAGTCACACTACAAGGTGTGGGTTTCAACCTTATCCATTTGTCCATTATGTTGTGGTAACAAGAGATTGAAATCACAGGAAGTAGTTATATGGGGGTGGGGAAGAGAAATATTTGATTTGGTGGCTCAGCTTTCCTTATGTATAGAAATAAGATAGTCTTTACAGTGAAAATTTTAATCTGAATGCACACAGTATCTGATGTTTATATAATGCTTTAAAGTTTCTGCTGTACTTTATATCCATAATTTCATTTCACAGTTTATCATCACAACAACCCTATCAGGAAGGCACTATGCATATTTTTATCTCCATATTATGGATGAGAAATCCCAAAGCTATTAAGTATCAGAGGCAGAGTTTGAGCAAGGTCGTTCTGACTCCAAGACCAGCAACTCTAGCACATCCTCTAATTGTATCTTTGTAACGATGATTTGCAGTCTGAAAAAGAAAATTGTTACAATGTTGTCCATTAATAGCGCATGAAAGCCATCACAAAGCCTTGGGAGAGGTAAACCCCAAGTTTGTGCTTGAGTTAAGGATATTGTAATTCTTTTCTCTTTACTTAGTTAAAGATTATTAGTTTGATTATATCAGCCAGTGCTTCTGCCTGTGGGTTATCATGCAGCTGTTTGATAAGATGTGAAAAGATCGTTTTTATATTTATTTTCCACATTAACAATGACCGTAAAACAATACACTTAGGATGAGAGGAAGTAAGTGATTTATTCAAAGTCCTTTTAAGAGGTAGTGATAAAGAGGAATCCTACTCTGCACTGTTTTCATTTAGTCTAATTAGAAACCAAATGCTTGCTAAGGTTTAAAAAAAACCCACCCCTATAGTTATCTAATTAATGAATTAAAACTTTTTACATATGAGTTGCATTACCTTGAGCAAGTTTGTCCCTCTCCCCTCTTCCCCTTCCTTTCTCCCCCTCCCTTTCCTCCTTGCCTCTCCCCTCCCAACCCTCTTCTTTCCTCTCCCTGCTCCACACAAATACACACAATAAGTACCTGTGGTTTTATTGGTATAGAGTACTTCTAGTGAAGAAATTTGCTTCACTAATGCAAATCACCATTTATTCTCTAAGAGTTCAGAGCAATGTAGAGAAGTTGCTAACCTTTATTGGTGGAGAGACTTCCTTGAACCGTAGAATCACAACCTAGACCACTTCTTTGTTATTAGCATTACCATCATTATAAATGAATTAATAAAAAAGAATTTATTTAGCATTCACTATGTGCCAAGAAATGTGTTAAGTTTCTGGGATGCAAATGAATATGCAAAGACACTCCCTGCTTTCAAATTTATATTTTAGTAAGAAGGGACAACATATATAGAAACCCTCAACTGAAAATTAGATGAAAAGGCAGGCCCCATGGCCCTTAGGTTGCAGCTGCAAAGCAGATAGTAAATCTTAAATGTCATTTTCATTGATAAAAATCATATCAGTTTCATTTTACCATTTGATAATTCCAAGGACTTGGTTGTAATAATTTTCTTTTGTGAACCTTTTGACTTTGTGTTCTTGGTTCTTGAAGTCTCATGGAATCATTACCTTCCAGTTGCCCAATTTTAGTTTTTAAGGAATATTTTTTTCAGTGAGATTTTGTAGCTCTTTTTCCATTTGGACAATTCTGCTTTTTGAGTTCTTTTCTTCAGTGAATTTTTTGTATCTCATTTTCCATTTGACCTATTCTGGATTTTTACCAAGCTGTTAATTCTTTTTTTTTTTTTCCGCTAGGCAATGGGGTTAAGTGACTTGCCCAGTGTCACACAGCTAGTAAGTGTTATGTGTCTGAGGCTGGATTTGAACTGAGGTCCTCCTGACTCCAGGCCCAGTGCTCTATCCACTGTGCCACATAGCTGCCCCTGTTAATTCTCTCTTCATAATTTTCTTTTCCTAATTTTTCCTCTACCACTCTTACCCTTTTTTAACTCTTCCAGGAATTCTTCTTGGGCTTGTGTTCAATTAGCAGTTTTTGAGGCTTTGCTTGTAGTTGGCTTTAGCTGTTTTCCCATCATTGTCTTCTTCAGAGTCTGTGTGTCGGTCTTGCCTGACGCTGTAATAACTTTTTAATGGTCAAGTTCTTTTTGTTGTTGTTTGCTCATTTTTCCATTGTATTTCTTGACTTTGAAGTTAAAGTTGGGCTCTCCTCTCCTGGGAATGGGGAGGCACTGTTCTGGGCTTTAGAATTTTGGTGCTGTTGTTTTCCGAGCTAGTTCTGAAGTTCTGCAAGTTTTTGCTACTTCCAAAGTGGTGTGATCTGGGGATAGTTATTGTCACTGCTCTCGTGGTCTCCACTGTGGCCTTTGCCCAGGAAGGGCCTCTGTTCTTCAGATACAAGCACAAGTGCTCCTCTTGGCCATGGCACTATTGTCAGGGCTCCTGCTCTCCTGCAGCCACAAGTGCTTGGGCTCTGCCTCTGAACTATGACCAGGGCCCCTGCTCTGTTGTGACTGACCACCAGTACTCCTCTCTGCCCCAGAACTGTGACCCAGAACTGCCTATTGGCAAGACAGTTACCAATCAGCTCAACTGCACTCAGTGTCAGCAAAGGGTAACCTCTTTCTGATTAGTTGTTCCAACCCCCTTCCTATCTGTGGTCTGAAAGCTTCTGAAGCTACTGATGATGGGCCTCCACCTCCAAGGTTTTCCACTGATGGTACTGCTGCTGTGTGCAAGCTCTTCAGACAGGTCTCCACCCTGATGTCCCAGCTTTCTCCTGAAGACAGACCTCTTAAGTTTTCAAGGCTGGACAAATGTCTCACTCTAACCTTATGTTGACTCTGTCACTCCAAAATTTGATTTGAGGAGTTATTTCAAAGTTGTTTGTAGGGGAATGTTGAGAGTTCAGCTGGGTTGCTGCCTGTACTCTGTCATTTTAACTCTAGCCCCAAAGCTTATTGTTTTTAATTGTCACCTTTCCAAATGCATCTGTCACTAGTCATCAGCTCACAATCTATATTCTAGTTAGACAATTCCCCCCCTGCCCCATGAAAAACAGTATACTTATTCTAACATCCATGCTTTAGCTAATTCTTCCATCCTCTTGGATACCTCTTCTCTCCTTCTATCTCAAAATTACCAGTTCTTTAAGACTCTTCTCAAGTTCTAGCTCCTCTCACACACATTAATTTCTCCATCTTGTGAATTCTTTAGATGTCTAGTGTAGCTGAAAGAACCATTCATTTATACTCAAAAGATTTCAGTTAAAAATTAGAGTTTTCCATTATTATCTATATGACCTTGTACAAAAGTCAGTTAACCAGTCTAGGCCTTGACTTCTTCATTATAATATGAAGGGTTTGGACTAAATGAATTCTTTGGTCCATTCCAGATCCAAGCACTATGAGAAACTGCTTGTAAACTGAACTTTGGTAAAGTAATTTTTTTAATACTGCCTTTAATTGCTTAGCCCGGTCTCTGGCTTGTGGTAGACACTTAAGTAATGCTTCTTGTCTGAGTGGCTAATTATAAGAGGAGAGGGTTTTTTTTTTCTTTCAGAAAATATCTCCAAGTAACCTGAATTGAAAATTTGTGTGGAAGTAGAAGAGATTAAGATCTGGAAGAGCTATATAGCACGTTGAGTGTTACAGTATAGCAACAGCATGATGGCTCTGTGGTTAAAAAAATGCTGCCAGTGAATTTACCTCTGCTTTCTAGAAGTAAGAAATTATGTTAAGTAGGTGGCAGTTTTCCTTCCTGAAGTTTCATGTTTCTGCTGAATAACTCCTACCTGGAATTCAAACCATGAATACATTCAGGAGAAATACTACCACTCATTTAATACATCTATCAATCAATCCTGCCAAAATGAATCTATACCACTTGTGTTGATGGGACTTTTCTGTTTTATTGGGATGGAATTTATAACCAGTGGTCATGGCCCCATTGGTCTTATTAACACTAAGTTCATCTTCATTTCTTCTCTAGGACTTCACTCCTGAGTCATCTGACTCAGTACTTCTCAAGTCAAGCCCACTTATAGTAACTACCAGATATACTCTATTAAGATTTCTATGGAAATAGATCACCTAGAAATACCTCCAGGATTATGTACTTCCTGGAGTTATCCATATAGTTGTTATATGAGTTATCTCATGTTATCATATACTAGTCAAAAGATAGAAAGATATTAAATGTAAAAACTTAAACATATTTTTCTAATTTCAGAAAGGCAATAAAAATGAATAAGTAGGCTTTTTAACCTACATGGTTAACAAATCATGAACTACTTTTAGAAGTGGTCTTAAAAGTGATAGTCATTATTGTTTCAGTTCCTTCCATTTTTATGAAGTTCCTAGATTTCAAAAGATAAAAGGCAAACAAGAAATAAAATTTTAAAAAAACAATGTTTTTACAGTACCCACACTTTTACTCCTAAAATTTCATAGTAAAAATACAAGTTGAATCATCTCTTACAAAGTTTCATCTTTTTTTTGGCTAAGGGAATCTATTGGAAATAAAAAATTAAGCAATACTTATTGATGATTTTGCAGAAAAGCATAATGAGAGGTTATAGAGTCACTATTAGATGTGTCTGCTAAAATCATTCTATGACAATTAAATTTAACTTTATATCAACTATGTATTTTACATCTATGATGTAGGTTAAAAAGCCTACTAATTCATTTTTATTGCCTTTTTGAAATTAGAAAAATATGTTTAAGTTTTTATATTTAATAGCTTTCTATCTTTTGACTAGTATATGATAACATGAGATAACTCATATAACAAGCATATGGATAACTCCGGCAAGTACATAATACTGGAGTTATTTCTATGCAATCTATTGGTACATTGGTGTATTTGTTCATTACATAGTTAACGTACTTACTAGTTAAAGACTAGGCAAACTACCCAGTCTTATGATGCTTCTCTGTCAATTGATCAACAAACATATATTAAGCATGAAATATCAGTTAGGCATTGTCCTGGATGCTGAAGATTCAATTGTAATGAATGAAATTATCCCTTTTTAAATCCTCATGGGGTGGACAACACCTGTTAAAGCTAGAAGGTAGATAAGACTTTTTGTTCTTTTTTGTGTGTGTGTGTGTGTGTGTGTGTGTGTGTGTGTGTGTGTGTGTGTGTGTGAATCGGGGTTAAGTGACTTGCCCACGGTCATGTAGCTAGTAAGTGTCAAGTGTTTGGTCGGAGGCTGGATTTGAACTCAGGTCTTCCTGACTTCAGGGCCAGTGCTCTATCCACTGCACCACCTACCTGCCCCTTACATAAAACTTTTTGGTCACCTTGTATGTATGTGTGTGTGTGTGTGTGTGTGTGTGTGTGTGTGTGTGTGTGTGACAGAATAGAGAATACACAGTCATACACAATGCACAATGTATTTGAGAAGGAGGGCACTGGCAATTGAAATGATCAGGAAAAGCTTCACTTAGAAGGTAGTTCTCAAGTTGGATCTTGAAGGGAGAGATGCATTCTAAGAGGAGGCACAAAGAAGAGAGTCATTTCAGGCAGGAGAAATATACAGGGCAAAGGCATAGAGCAGCATGTGTGAGGAACAGAGAAACCAATTTGTCCTTATTGCTTATTATATGACAGGGAATAATGTAGAATATATAGTTGAGAAGCAGGCTGGAGAGGTCTTTAAAAGGTAAACAGAATGGTTTATATTTGATCTTATAAACAATAAGATGTCACTAACGTCTATTGAGTTGGGAAGTGACTTGGTTATATTGATATTTAAGGAAAATCACTTTGGCAGCAGAGTGGAATAAAGTGGGGAGAGATTGGACATTGAAAAATCAATTAGGAGGCTCCTGCAGTAATGTAGGAGAGAGGTGATGAGGGTCTGAGATCAGGCAGTAGCTCTTTGTGTAGAGAGAAGGGGATAGATATTACAGATGGTATGAATGTACAAACAAATGGCAAGATCTAGCAGCTGATGATATATATGGAGTGAGGAAATGAGGAGTCAAGGATAATGCCATGGTTACAAGCATCTTTCTACATCATTGAACTATTTCTTTTTCTTATACATATACTTCATATTTTGTCACCATTTATGCACAAATTTTCATGGATCACAAACCTATTCATGCACACCATGTGTCTTTTTCTTTGTCCTTCACATCAACTGCATTTTAGTTATTTGTAGAGTTAACAGTACACTTTAAAAGGTCAATTTTAAGCTGTTGTCATTGTCCACCATGTTAACTTCCCATCTTTATCCTTTGTAGTTTGCTATTAATTTTGACTCTTCCTCTAACTAGTTGGTGCACAGAGACAGCTGATTCTGAATGCCACACTGGTAATCATTTGTTTTTCGTCTGTTGAAAAAAATCCAATTTCATTTTTTAAGTGTTATTTGGTGTTTACTCTGTTCCATGCCTTTTGACCTCTTTCTTGAAGAATGTATTCGTAAAGTAGTGACGTGAGCATCTGAGACTTCCAGGAGACTTTGTTCCTCATCTGATTAGATCCTGAACCATATTTCCATGTGATCATAGATTTTGAGTTAGAAGAGATCTTCAAGGTCATCAAATACAGCCCTCTTATATTATAAAAATGAGAATCCAGAGAGGTTGTGACTTGCCAAGGGTCATCACACAGATAGTAAGTATTTCAGGAGGATTTCAACCCCAGATCCTCTTGATTCCTCATCTGCATCTCTATCCACTACAACTAGCCATAAATAATTTCCGTCTTTTTTCCCCATGCTTATCCCTACACTAAAGTCACCACACAGCAATGGTATATAATGACTAGAGAGGATCTTGTCATGTTCATCATAAACTCCTTAAATAAAATCCTTTTCAATAGATGCTGGTACATGAGCATTGTCTGTTTGCTTATACTCATTGTGTGCTCTGCAAGGTAACGCAACCAAGCTCCCCATGAGCTAGTGTGTCTCATTACCTTTGGAAGCGCATTGAAACCAATCTCTTTATTGGTATCCCAGAGAAGAACCTGAGACCCAGTCTTTCATTTACTGGCAAATTATTTTTTGTCTTGTGATTTGGATATGATTCAGTTTATCTGAGTAGCATCTCCATTCATTTGGAATTGGACAGAGATTTCACATGTAAAATCTCAGTGGTTAAAATTAATGTTTGTAGTCAATTGAATCCTTCAAGTAGGAAGGATGAAAAAATTCCTACAGGCAATAAGCTTATATTCTAATGGGAAAAGATAACAGTACATATGGAAATATATACAGCATAAATATTAAGTTAAAAAATACAGGTATGGTTGAAATTGTTAAATATAAGGCAATCTGGGAGGCAGGGCTCTCCAGGAACTAGAGCAATTGGGAAAGGCTTCATACAACACATGGTACCTTAAATGTCTCTTAAAGGAAGAAAGAGAAAGCATTCCAGTTGTGAGTGATTTCCATTGTACAAGGAAGCCAAGAGTTGGAGTATCATGTGTGAGGAATCCACTGATGATGCCAGTTTGGCTGGATTGCAGACTGTGGGTGTGGGAGCAATGTCAAGTGACTACAAAGATTGTTTGGGACCAGGCTGAGTAGGATTTTAAAAGCCAAAGATAGGAGTTTATATGATATCCTAAGGTAATAGGAAGGTACTGGGATTGGGTAAGGAGATCACATGATCTGAACTGTACTTAAAAAAAAAAACAACTACATTGGCAGCAGCGCACTGGAGTGGGGAGAGATTTGAGACAGATTAACAAGGAGTATATTGTATTAATATAGGCTAGAGGCGATGAGGGCCTCAGATGTTCACAAGCTATGTGACTCCAGGACAATTATGTAAATTCTTTGTATTTCATTTTCTTCATCCGTAAAACTTGGAAAGATTTAAGAACTCTGATCAGTAGCAGTGACCAATCAACCAAGCAGGAGTCCAGAGAGTTGATGATGACGAATGCTAGTCACCTTCTGACAGAGAGGTGACAGATTCATGGAGGGGCCCATGGACTTGTTGCATAATGCCATTGGGGGAATTTATTTGGCTTAATTAGGTATATTTGATACAAGTTGTTTTTTTCTCATTGGTGGGGGTGGGGAGAGGTGAATGGTAGAAAAGTAAAATTTGATAATTTTTTTAAATAATCAGATGAAAGGGGGACTATTATGTGTTTTTATCTGTTTTATGGATTTTTGTGGCAAAAATATTGTCAAAAGCCCTACTCTGAGACTCATCATGGTGTGAGGATAGCCTTAGGTTCCTGAATGGTTTTCAGTAAGGCATAAGATGAGGTAGCCATGAACCAGCTGGGAAGGATTAAAATGCATGCCCAGCTTATTTGTTCTCTGAGGACAATCTAACTTTGGAAAAGTTCATTCCTAGAAACTTGTTGCAAAGCCAGAGAGGCTGAAGAGAGTGTCTTTCATATGGTTCATTTGCTTCTCTACCTGTAACTACCTCCATGTAATAAGGCCTAACATCTTATGCCACTTCTGTAGGTATTTAGAGTGATGAACAAGAAGGAAATGGTGTGTCACAGTATGTGACCACAAGGTCTGATCATGCAATCCCACATTAGTGTACTGGAACCAGCTTGTGAGAAGATTGTTAATTTTTTAACTGTGAGCCTTTACACCTCTGAAATCATTTTAGGGCTTGACTTACTGTTTTGTTGATTGTCTGGGCTTAAGAAACTGTCAGTAATGCAGATTGATCTTCTTCATTTTTTAAAGATATTTTAGTTTATTTTTTTTTACCAATTCTTTTCAAATTTTGAATCTAAATTCTCCTGCTTCCTTTCATCCCTTTCCCATCTTTCCCACCCACTGAGAAGCAAGCAATATGGTATCAATTATACATGTGAGGTCACGCAAAACATGTTTCCACATTAGCCATATTTCCAGAAAGTCAAGAAAAATAAAGTGAGAAAATTATACTTTCATTTGCACAGAGTTCATCAGTTCTCTCTCTCTCTATAGGTGGATAGTCCTTGGAATAGTCATAAGTCCTTTGAAGTTGTCTTTGATTATTGTGTTGATCAGAGTAGCCAAGTTGTTCATAGTTGATCATTACTACGTAATAAAGATTAATCTTAAAAGTGTATGTGTGTATATACATATACAAACACAGTACTCTCCCTCTCCCCACCCAGCTCAGTTATTGAACATTTACTAGTATATCCTAGTATTGCTCTATATTCATTATGAAAGTTCATCAGGTTTGGTGCAATAGAAGGCTCAGAAAACAGAATCATCACCAGACCAGAGACCTGGTGACTGGAGGCTAACAACAATAATAATACTTATAATAATAATAGCATTTATGCTTCACAAAATTATTTATGTCCATTGTCTCATGTGATTCTTAGAACAATGCTGAAATGCCCTATTCAGTAAACTTCAGTGGTCCCTTATTACCTAAACCATCAAGTATAAAATCCCATTACAGATTTTTAAAGCTCTCTGTAACCTGTCTACTTCCTACCCTTCTGGTCTTCTTTAAAAGTTGACTCCACGTATTCTAGGATCTAGCTCAATTGGTCTGTTTATTGTAACTTGCACCCAGGCCTCTGTGCTGTCCTTCATGCATGGAATGCTCTTCTTTTCTTCTGCCCCCTGCCTTCCTTCAAGATTGGGTTCAAACCTCATCTCCAAAGAGACACTTCCCTCTGCCTCTGCCACCAAATCCCACCTCCAAAATTATCTTCACTTTATCCTCTAGATATCTTGTTTATATCTTCATTATATTGTAAACTTCTTGAGAGCAGGGTTTTGTTTTGTTTTGCTTTGCTTTGCTTTTTATCTCTAGCACTTAACACAGTGCCTGGTACCTAGTAGGTGTTTAATACTTGTTTGTTGACCTCCTGAGAGATTGAAAATGTCTTTAAACCATAATAATCATGTAAAGAGAGTTTCAGGCATTGCAATCAATCAGTAAACATTTATTAAGCACCTGCTACATGGCATTTCAAGCTTCAATCAAGGACTGTCCAAATTTTCCCATACATATTCCTAGAAGAGGAAGGTGCAACAAAGACAAATATAAATACACATTATGACTTTAGGAATACAAACTACATTATCCCGGTAGGTGTTTTAGCACAGCAGTATAATAATAAAAGCTACAGGGAATAGAGGCAATAAACTCTCTTCATCATTTGCGAAATAAGAAGACTCTAGAGGGGAAAGAGCATCAGAACACGCAGCAGAAAAATCAAACACTTAAGAAATAAATTCTAAATTATAACCTACCTCTTTTCCTAATAAGTTTTTCCCCCCTCCATCTTTCAGATACCTTTAGTTTTGTAAAATGGTATATGGGGAAAAAAATCAAACATGAAAACATCAAAAGAATTTGAAAGTACCAATTGTTAAAAATATAGCATGCTTTTATTTTGCAAACTAAACCTAAGAAATTCCATTTGTTTTGGAGTACCATTTTAAACAAACTGAAAGACAATACAGAGGCAGCATCATGTTACAACAGAAAGGATGCTGTATTTGTAGCTAGAGGCCCTTGGTTCCAGTTCTACTTTGATCACTTAATACTTGTGTGATCTGGGCAAGTAATTCCATCTTAATATGCCTCAGTTTCCTAATGTGTAAAATGAGGGGGTTGGGCCAGTGAATCTTTAAGGGACATTTTAACTCTAAATTTGTAGTCTTCTGATGCCCTCACCCTACCCACCCAAAGCCCCCAAGTTGGCAATACTTAAGAATTAAGTTTCTGCCTAATGGTAGTTTAGGCAGTATTTGTAGTCCATAGCTATAAATTATTCAGTTCAATTTGTTTTGCATTTATTAAATACCTGCTATAAACTTTCCTAATCACTAGAGATATGAAACTAAAACTGAAATAGCTTTCACTTTCAAGGAAATTACATTGTATTTGAATATTTGGAGTAACAGTAGTGAAGGATCAGTATCTATTTCTCTTCAGGGCATGTTGAGTCAATCTGTTAGTGAATATGCATTTATTAAGATCTCACTGTGTGCCAGGCATTGTGCTAAGTTTCAGAGGTACAAAGAAAGGTAGGAACACCTGTTAAAGAGCTCACAATCTTAGAGGGGATACAACATTCAAATAAATATGTACATATAAGATATGTGTAAATTAGACTAGATGTCCTCTAAGGTACCTTCTGGTATTAGATCTTTGATCTAATGTGTAAATTGATGGAAGGATCAAAGGGAAAGGAAGGAATTCTCAGGAGGGAGTAGAAAGAAATTGGGAAAGGCTTCCTGTACAAACTGCAAAATCAAGTTGAGTCTTAAAAGGAGGCCAGGGAAACGAGAAGCTGTAGGAAAGAAAACATTTGAGGCATTGGAGAAAACCATTGTAAATGGAGTCAGGAAATGAAATTTCACTAGATATTGTCTTGCCCTGGTTTGAAGTTTTAGTCCTTACTTGCCCACTTAGAAATTGACACAATGATGTAAACTTACTTAGAAACAAGGACTGCTTTATTTATGAATTATCTCAGAGACCTACCCCAGGGCTTGATACATAGAACTTATTTGTTGATTGTTATGTGCATATGTGCTCAGAAGAAGGGAGAGATCATTTTAAAACTGGAAGCAATTCCAATCACCATCCCACTCAAAGAGCAAATGGCCAAAGTGAGATCAATCAATTTATCAATTAGTGATCATTAATGAAACACCTACCATGTTCTAGGACTTGTCCCAAGTACTGGGGATACAAACACATCAGATGAAATAGTTCCTGCTCTCTAGAAGTTTAATTTAAGGCATACACAGGAAACCTGAATCTCTCAACACTGGGGAGGGAGGAGAGAGAGTGACAGAGAAGAAAAAGATCAGGAGGGGAGAGAAAATATGGCCTATTCCTCCTCCAGACCCAGTAATACTTCCTTTCCCTGCCCTATCTACCCAGAACTTCAGAGCCTGTTTTTATTCAGAAATTACTTACCGACTAGAGAAAGGATAATTTTGGTGTTATGGGGTTTTGACTTTACTTGCCAACTTTGGAAACTAATCCCATGTAAAATGTACCTCCATTGTACAAAGCCCTGGTAGCACGTCTGCCATGGTTCCCATATTTTCTCCTTTTCCAAAGCTATTCTAGAGTTGTGTATGTAAATGCCAACACTCAGCTTCAGGCTGAAGCACCATCCTGCTGAAAAATGGTAAGTTGCCTTTTTGGAAGAGTGCCAAGGTAGGTCCATTGCGAATTTTCACTGTTACTTGTGCCATCTGTTCTCTGACAGAGAGTTGCAAATTTCCTGGCATGTGGCCACTTTGCTTTTGAACTTTCTTTCACCCCTTGCTAGAAGTGTTCACATAGTGCAGTATAGCTCATTTGATGAAAAATACACCAACAGAGGGCCCCACATAGTTTAAACTGACACAGTATGGAATGAATTCATTATAAAAGGCTACTCGTGATATCTCTCTGCAGTATCAGTTATTTCCTCTCAACATTTTCTCCCAAGACAATGACATTCTTTCTTTTCACATGACTTTAAAACTTTTTACTGCTAACTTTGTCATTAATTTAGATGTTTCTAATTATTATTATTATTTGAAGTATCTGGCTGTAATAAGGATCCTAGCATCAAAGATCTAATACTAGATGGTACCTTAGAGGACATCTAGTCTAATTGTCTCTTTTAACAGATGAAGAAACTGAGGGCCAGGGAGCTTTATAGGATCATAGATTTAAAGCAGGAAGAGACTAGCACATTTGTGCTTGCTGTTGTCATTTAATAGAATAGCTGTGTCCAACTCTTCATGAACCCATTTTGGTATTTTCTTGGCAAAGACACTGCAGTGGTTTACCATTTTCTTCTCCAGCTCCTTTGATAGATGAGGAAACTGAGGCAAACTGGGTTAAGCGACTTGCTCAAAATCACTCAGCTAATAAGTGTCTAAGATCAGATTTGAACTCAGATCTTCCTGACCTCAGGCCCTGGCACTCTATCCATTATGCCACCTGGCTGCAACTAGTAAATTTAAGTGCATTAAACCAGTGCCCTCATTAAAAAAAAAAAATAACAAGGACATACAGAAGTTAAATAACTTGCCTAAGATCTCACAAGTCATAAACATCATAAGTAAAATTTGAACCTAGGTCCTAGAAATCCTGCCATCATTTGACTGACAGAAATAAAAGATAGAGAAAGTTTTGATCTTAAATCCTATAGCTAGGCAGATGAACTGCATTTAGGCTGTTAGATTTCTTGCACACCATTTTCCCTTTTCACTCAACCTTGAAATGATAGTATAATTTAGGTCATTCCATCATTCTAAAAAATATAGCTGACGTTGATACTATTTTGACTGATAATAGAACTGCTACTGTCTGTAACTAGTTGAATGTGGAAAAGTACATTATCAAATATTGCGTTTTTGAGTTAGGGCCTGAGAATCATAAACTTTTGGGGAAAGAAAACAGGGAGCAATAATTCCAACCTCTTGCTTTTAAAGAAGAAGAAATTAAGACTTCAAGAGGTTGTGAGTCTTCCAAGGTTTCATACTTAGTAGGTATTGTCATTTGGATTTATATCTAGGTCCTTTGTCTACAAATCCAGTACTCTTCTCGTTATACTATGGTACAATTTGTCTAAGGAAAGAAATGATATTTGAGTTGACCATACTTATGCATATAGATGCATATATAAGTATATGTATGTGTATATGTATAATATACACATAAGCTCTGTAGGGTATCTTTTCAAATGCATATGTGTGCCCTGTAGAGCTTGTTCAACAGCATGTGTGCATGTCTGAGATGGATAGTGGATTCAACCTAGAGCAAAAATTGATGAGTAGAGAGTCCCTTGGATGTCAAGGAGATCAGATCAGTCAATACTTAAAGAAATGAATTCAGGTTATTCACAGAAAGGTCAAATACTGAAACTTAAATACTTTGGCCACGTGATGAGAAGATGGGACTCATTGGTGGGATGATGGTGGGAAAGATTGAAGGCAAAAGGGAAAGGGGATGCCAGAGGATGAGATGGATAGATAGTGTCATAGAAACAGCAAATACGAAGTTGGACAGCCTTCAAGAGATAGTGGGGGGTATCTATTGTACATGGGGTTACTAAGAGTTGGACATGATTCAGCAACAGTAACAACAACAACAGAGCAAGTTAGATTTCTTTTTGGAAAATTCAAAGGTCTTTTAATGATCCTAAGCTTCCCATGAAAACAAAGGTCTGTCTTTTCAGTACTAATACTTTACCATTGCTACCATGGGAACAGGATATGGAACACAACTTTAGAGATTAGCATCATGCAGAGCACAATGGAAAGGTGAATGATGAGTGTGAGAAGGCTGCAACATATAACCAATGAGGAACTCCAGTAGAGCACTCTGGTTGCCTACCCATCAGCCTTTAGAGCCCATCTTCTCTACCTATCATACAAGTTCTTCATGACATCTCTAACTCCTGTTCTTCTCTGGAGTTCCTCCATCATGTTGAGTGGAACCCTTCTGGTGAATTTTTGAAAGAATATGGACAGAAGTTTCACAGGATGGGTAGAAGTGAATGGATTGTGAACTGCATCATTGGCAGGAACTCTTGAATGGATGATGCCAATGTAATGCAGTGGACATTGCCTTGTCTTTTGAGTCAGAGGACATGGGTTCAAACTCTTACTCTTATGGATGACCTTTGTGACCTTTGGCAAGTCACTTCACTTACTTGGTTTTAGCTTCCTCACCTGTGAAATGAAGCAGGTGTCCTGGCTGATTTCTATTAAGAAGAATTTCTAGACCTAAATGCTTCAACCTTTTTATTTCTGTTCATGTTGATTATTTCTTTTAAAAATAGTTATGAGCTTTTGAGTTCTACATAATAAGGTTTTTTAAAAAAAAACTACTATATTCTTAATTAAATGTTCTCTAAAAGGTATTAACTGCCTTAAAAGAAATAGCAGTTAGGAAATACCAAATGATTTTTAACAAAACTTTTGAATGTTTGATTTTCACTGAATGAAATGTTTAATTAGCTCTTTTGAATATAGTATATGACTTATAAGAAGTCTTTGATTATATCTTGAACATATCCATCATATTAAAATGAACTCCTCTAGAAGGTGACTCCTTCTTGACTCAAGCTTCATTCATTCCAGCAACGTGTTTAATCAACTAAATTTCCATACAAAATGATTGTTGTTTTATCAATCTTGTTTTATTAACCCATACATTCAGGTTTGGTAAAAACATAATTAAAAAGAGATGGGTTTTATCTGCTTCAGACAAAAGTAAGCCAGAAAATTGCATATGAACAGACGATGTATCTTGATGTAATATCTCTTATCTTATTCGACTAAAGTTGTTCCTAAAGTTTCCTTTTGCCAATCAGCTCCTTTTCATTTCTGGCTTGTCTTGCCAGGACTATCTGATGCCTCAGTAGAATAACTGTAATATTTCTTATTTGTTTTTTAAAGAAATAAGATTGAAGTAAAAAGGTCACTGTTTAGATTTG
Source organism: Phascolarctos cinereus (assembly GCF_003287225.1). NCBI lineage: Eukaryota > Metazoa > Chordata > Mammalia > Diprotodontia > Phascolarctidae > Phascolarctos > Phascolarctos cinereus. The sequence goes on from NW_027555514.1 coordinate 244,880,595, forward strand.
ACAGCCTGTTCAGCTTGCACAAAAGCATGTCATGAGAATGCCTAAAACTTTGTAAATGTTTTATAAATTAAAAGTAGTCAAGTCATTTTTTCCTTGCTAAACAAATATGTGGTATGAATAGAGAACATATGTTTAAGTCCTTAAGACCATATCTATGCTGATGCTCCTTCATCAAAGTTGTTGAAAGTCGTGATAGTATCTTCACTCATCCTATGCTTTTACAAGGGCTACCCTATACCTTGATTTATTCTTCAATTGTATGGCCCTCTTTCCCTAAATACCTTGGATTTCTTTTGTATGTGTACACGCACACACACACATACACACACACAAGAAAGAGACTGTATATATGCATTTATCTACTCAGTCTACATATACTTCTATGTGTAATGTCTCCCCTCTCCCCAGAATGTAAAGTCTCTTAGATCAAAGAGTTTTATTATTTATTTTTGTCCAGTTCCCACTATAATGTTTGACATAGAATAGGTGCCTAATGGATGCTTATTGATTGATTGATTGATGTCAACGACTTGCAGTTAATGGAATCTGTTTTTAGGTTTGATTTTCCAGTAGTAAAGATCACTATATAGTGTTATAGTCATCCTTTGGGTTTAACATTCTTTCCAAGCTTGACTTAGCCTACTTTGCCATTAAGAAAAAGAGATGATATAGACTTTACTTAATAGTCACTAGTAGTGGCAAGTTCTCTTACTTCCTTTTGGGCAACAGTCTTCTAAGGGATTTCATCCTTTTTTCTATTAAGTTAAAATATGCCTCTCTAACTTCTTTCCAGTAGTCATAGATCTTTTAACTTGAACCATGCAGGACATGACATTCTTCTTCTACACAACAGTCCTTTCAATATTTGAAGAGAACAGTCATTTCCTTACCCCCTTTCCCCCAAGCTTTTCTCTTCTTCACACTGAACACTCCCAGTTCCTTCAACTATATCTACAATATCTGGCCATACGTAGCAGGACTTTAAGTACTTTTTTTAAAAAATTTCTAGTGGTTAACCACTATAGACATGACAATATAAAGCATCTCCAAAGCTAAAAATTAAAGTAGTTTTTCTGCATTTAGAGAAAATTGGAAATTAAAATTTCTAATTGATTAATAGGGCTGGACTTATTTCATGAAATATGTTTTAAGTGGATTATTGTTGACAAATGGCTGTCTTTTCTCATCAGAAAGCAGAGCCCTGCTAACAGAAAGCAAATTTACAAGCACTTGGATGTTTTCCCCCTTGGTTAGAAAATATTTTTCCTGGGAAATGCTCAATAAATCTATTTTGAAATACACATGACATGGCTTCCTAGCAATGACCCTGAAGTAATGTAGGATTTACACTTCAGTGGCTCCTATGTCCAAATTTGACAGATTATGAATTATACTTGCTGACTAAAGGAAAGGAAAGTACAGTGTCACTGGTTTTCTGTTCCTTTAGTTTTTAAATGAGACTAGCTGGAGTAAGAGGAATAGTTTCTGTGAAATTTCAAACAAAATCTAAGACCTGATCACTTGGCCTCCCTCCCACACTGTGAGAGCTTGAAATAAAGCATTGGTATCACAGCACCAGATGTGATTGTATAACTGTCTGTAAGAAGGGTAATGTATCATACATATGAGTAATGAGCAATATGCCTTTGGTAAACAACTTAAAATGATGAGTGTTGACAAAAATGATACCAAGGATGAGAGTGGGAATAAGGGTAACAATTGAATGTTGTTCACATAGCTTTAATTGTGTTCAGTAAAATGATACCTTGTTCTATTTTCTTTAAAAAGTGACCGAAAAACATACAGAACCTTCACGTTGGAAGAGTTTCAAAGATGTACTGGGTTATTTTGTTTCCTATTTTATTCAAAAGGTTTTCTTTTTTTATTTATAAAAAAAGGCCAAATGCTCAATTTTTTATTAACAGGTTAATAGATTCAGACTGAATCAGATTTTGTTCAGTTGCTTCAATCATGTCTGACTCTTTGTGACCCTGTTTGGGTTCTTTTTGTTTCTTTTTTTTGGGGGGGGCTAGGCAATGGGGTTAAGTGACTTACCCAGGGTCACACAGCTAGTAAGTGTTATGTGTCTGAGCTCGGATTTGAACTCAGGTCCTCCTCAATCCAGGGCCAGTGCTCTATCCACTGCTCCACCTAGCTGCCCCTATTTTTGTTTCTTTTTGACAAAAATACTGGAGTGGTTTGCCATTTCCTTCTCCGGGTCTAACATCTTTGGAAAGTTTTTTTTTTCTCTCTCCTATTGTATTATTGTGGTTGTTGAGTCATTTCAGTCATGTCCAACTCTTCATGACCCCATTTGGGGTTTCCTTGGCAGAGATAATGAGATGGTTTGCCATTTCCTTCTTCAGCTTATTTTACATATGAGGAAACTGAGGCAAAGAGGTTAAGTGACTTGCCTAGGGTCAAACAGCTAGTAAGCATCTGAGGCTAGGCCAGACTCAAACTTAGGAAGCTGAGTCTCCAGGACTGGCATTCTATCCAGTGTTCCACCTAGATGCCCCAAATCAGATCTTAGCATACATCTAGTTCAGTTTATTTATTTTACAAGTGAAGAAATTGAGTCCCATGGGGATGAAATGATTTATCCAAGGTCATACATATAGAATATGCTAGAGCTACACAGGTTTTCTGTCATGTTGGAACCTAGCATGTCTTTTACTGCATCATATGAAACACATACAAATCTGACTGGAGAGTTTAGTAAGGTTCATCTTTTGCCATGAGCTCTGCTCTTTTCATGAAATGTTGGCCAAGTAAGTAACTTAATACCTTAAACTTTACTTCCCTTATTTGAAAAATGAAATGGTTGGAGATTTATCAGCACAACACTTAGCATGGTACCTGGCACATAGTAAGTCCTTAATAAATGCCTGTTGATTTAATGACTGTTGATTTCTAAGATATTTTCCTATAACTGTGTGATTGAGAATCTCCAACTGGGATACACTCTTTATGGCACAAATGATAAATAAGAGAATTCAGTAATATCAGTCAGGCCCCTAAACCAACCATTCTCATAGACTCAGGAGTGGATCAGTTTCTTTTCCTTGATCTGTCAGCTACATCAAACATATTGACAGTAAAATGAAGTGAAGCAATAGCTACATATATTCACTTCTCATTCAGCCCTCAGATTTCCTCAATCTTTCCCATGTCCTAATTACAAATAAGGTTCCCAGCTAAGAACTGTGAACTACAATAGATGCTCCTGGAAGGTAGAAATTATTTTTCACTTTGTCTTTGTATCACTACTGTCCAGCATAGTTGGATTTCAATTGCTTGTTGTACCTTGTCATACCTTGATGTAGGTAGCTGAGAAGCTAAGTATCTTGCTAGAGTCATAGCTGTCAATTGAATAATTACATCCTGACATATATTCTTCAAGAAACCAAGGAATACCTATATCAGCCATAGGTATCTTTGTTTTATTCTTTGATTGACATTGATACTCAAGGATAATTATCTTATCATATATATATATATGTGTGTGTATATATGTATATATATACATATATATGTATGTGTGTGTGTATGTATATATACATATATGTAGAGAAAGAGAGAGAGGTAACATTGATCAAGGAATATGGAGTGTCCTTAGCATATGGGTAGGAGACAGTCCCTGATTAGAACAAAGTCTTAAAAGGCATGACTGGTCTAGACCTATTCTCAAAATCAAGACGCTGAAAGGAACTCACCAGCAGAAGGGTGCTGGTATGGTGGAAGGGTATACCAAAGCGAGAAGACATCAAGTGCTTAGGGATATTCGAGGGTGAGAAGGTAGCTGATATAGGGAGGAAAATCAGCAGATGATTCTGTGAATTGTAACTGCTAGACCTCTGGTGATATTTCCTATCTTTCAGAGCTTACAAGATCGAAATTTAGGCCTTTCATCTGTGATCCCCATGCAACTAAGATCTGAGGAAAGACAAAACATTAACACAATGGAGACAAAAATTGAGGTAACACCATGTATTCATAGCCACATGGTGCCTAGGTAGGGAGAGTTGACAGCTGAGCCAGCAGGAGGCAACCATCACTGTTACTAATTTCATTCCACCCATAGGGTTACAGTATTTCTTCTTCCTCTTTACTGGAAGGCTTTCAGGGAAGATAGGTGGGGTTTTTTTAAACAATTTTTTAAACAATTTTCAACCTTATATGAACATTCAGTTCTGGCTCAGCAGTCAGTTAAAATGCCTTTCTTAAAAAGTCATCAACATCAACTGACAGGATGGGGTCGTAAGATAACTGTGCATGCTTTGAATTAGGAGAGGGAAAGATCTCTTGTATTTCACAATTCCAAAAGAAGGCTGAAAAAGCCTTTTTGTGAACTGTGAGAAGGTGGAGCACATTGTGCATGTTCCAAGGACTTGGCCCTCATGGGCCAATCTCCCCTCCCACCTTTTATGGTTACATAATAATGATGATGATGACAATAATAATATCATCTAACAATTTTATAGTGTCTACTTATGAAAGGCACTGCACGAAGCATATTATAATATTATAAGTATATTATAATGTGTATTATACCTCATTTGAAAACCCTGGAAGTTTGGTGGTATTAATATCCCCATTTTACAGTTGAGAAAACTGAGGCAGACAGAGGTTAAATGACTTCTCAGGGTCACCTAGCTAATGTTGAGGCTGAATTTGAACTTAATTCTTTCTGAATGCAGACCTGGCAATCTATGCATTGTGCAATTTAACTACCTATTATAAGGATACATATTGACTCCCTAGATAGACTATATGTACCATGATAGGCAGGTTTATTCATTTTTATCTTTGCATCTCCAGTGCCTAGCATAGAGCCTTGCTCATACTTAAGAAATATATTTATTGATTCATCCCCTGTAATAGATATTGGTATATCTGCATGTTGGACTTCTTGCTTATTATTCATCAAGACCACAGTTGGGTGAAATTGCCAGATGTCTTATAAAAGGTTACTTGTGGCCTCTGATTATCTAAAAAAGCCTAATGCTCTCCCTTTTTTGCCTCAGAGGAGTAGCTGTGACCTGTCCCTTCCATCTAGCTACAATTTTTTATATCTTATGATTTCCTATTCTTTCAAGAATATTTTATGGATGGAATTCAGTTTCTCTTGGATATGCATCCAGTGGTTTTTAGACAGATTTAACTTTGAAAGCGCCAATGTTACATATATTTTCGTACACTATTTAAAATCTGCATTTCTTAGGATTTTTTTTTCTCTCACACCTTTCTTAATACTCTGTCACCATCATTGTACAGGAAAGAAGGAACTTCATGTGACTGACGATCAATTCTGTATGTGAGAGGTGCCCCACACACCACAATCCCAACAAATAAAGCTAATGAGATTCTGTATGCTCTGATACGTTCATCAGGTGAGAACTCCTCTTTGAATTAAAGACTCTGTCAGAGTCATTAAACTGTGGATGAACAAGTCCTAGACGCCTTTATTGAATCAGTACTTCAGTCCATCAAAGTAGAAATCGGGAACAAAGAAGGCTTTACTCTAACTGAGAGCAGTGAGGTGCTTCATAGTGTTGGATGAAATCAGATGAGGACGCACCTTTGGACCTATGGGAAGGGAAGACAGCAGTAGAGCATCCAAGCATCAGGAATTCCTTAAGGTGGTATTCCCCTTTGTTCCTGGACCATAGGGCAGGGACAGAGGTGGTCAGGCTGAAGTGAGCATCACACAGTGACTATGTCATCTGTCAACAGAAAGACTGAACCAACAACAATAATGTTTCTAATTGCGAGCTGCAGGAAGACAAGCTAGATTTAGTGAGGCAGCCTTGGGGAGCATGGACCTTTACAGGGCAGAAAGACTGATAGCTATTGACTCTACAGAGAGATGGTTAGAAGTTGAACAGGGAGCTAAACCTAAGGAGAGTTTCATGAGTCTCCATAAAGGGCAAAAAGGGCTTCTGGTTATTGGAAGGTGTTCCTTACCCTACTGCCCCATATGTGCTATATGCTTGAACTCATTTACTCCAAGCTCAGCATGTGAGAGAGCATGTCACAGAATTTTGGTGAAATTGCCTTTGGACAAACTGATCTTATTGTACAACCTTGGCTGTATAATATCATTTTAATATTTATTTATCTATTTAAATAATATCTTTTATTTCCTTAAATTTTTTACTTAAATATTCATTTATATTTTAATATAACATGTATTATATATGTAATATATAATAATATATATATGATATATAATAATATCATGTGATATTATACAACCTTTTCTCAAAGGTAGCCAGGTGGTTCAGTGGATAGAGCACCAGACCTGGAGTCAGGAAGACTCACCTTCATGAATTCAAATCTGGCCTCAGACACTAGCTGTGAGACCCTGGGCAAGTCACTTCATCCTGTTTGCCTCAGTTTCACTATCTCTAAAATGAGCTGGAGAAGGAAAGGGCAAATTACTCTGGTATCTTCGCCAAGAGAACCCCAAACGAGGTTGGGAAGAGTTGGACATGACTGATGTGACTGAACAATTAACTCTGACTGGGGAGCACATTGGGTAGGATCTTCAGAGTATTAACAGCAGAGTTCCCTGAATACTCCTAAAGAAATGAGCTGTTCTCTGAGGATCTAGCTACTTAACAACATGTGTGAGATTTGTGGAAAGTGAGCCTAAAAGGGGTGTTACATATATGGGTTGCCCAAGTTAAAAAAAAATCACCTTGTGACCAACCTTCTAGTGGGGACCTCTTTATACTTACCAAAGTATTTGGGGCTAACATTTGTCAAGCTCACTACAGTGACACTCTTCTTAGGATTCCTGGGTATAGGATATAGAATATAGAACATGGATTTTACATAATCTAAAATACTACATGAAACCTTTTCTGATCCCCTTCTGCTGGTTGTGATCCCTACTTCTAACTGCCCACCCTTCCAAACTACTGTCTTTAATTAATTAATAATTAATTAATATATTTATGTAAGTGTATACATATGTAAATACACACACATATGCTTATTGTTTTTCCTACACAGTGTGAGTTCCTGGGAAATATTCAGTTAATGTATTTATATCCCTAGTGCCTAGAACAGTACCCGGCACAGAGTAAGAACTTAATAAATGTCTATTGATTGGTTAATTGATGATTTGGAGGCCTTGTAGTTTAATATAATTCCTGTGGTTATTCATGGCTAGCATGTTGGAGGTCCTAGGCATTAGTGACATAAATAAAAAAAAAGATCAAGGCAAAATCACAAAAGTGCAATTATATCAATAAAATATTTTGATACGTATTCCCTAAAGTTAAATAAATAAAAACAAGGAGAAAGGTTTTATTTTTCCTGTTTTGTTTGAGTATCAAAGTTCTTCAATGCCATTTTTACACAATCAGTAGTAGAAAAACATCAAAGAAATGATTAAAACAACAAAAAATTTTTAAAAAATAGAATAAAATATAAAGGAACTATTTTCCTAGTAATGCACTGTGGTGAAGGGGGAAGATCATTCAAAAGTCTGAATCCATTAGTGTCAATTTCATATACCTTAAGGAAAGCATCCAGGAAGATAGCCCACAGTTTAAGACACTAATATGCTTTCAGAATCCTAAATATCCCTGCTCCGTAGCAGATTTCTAACAAGTAGCTGTCATGGAAATTTGTCAAATAGCCCCATTAGTCACTTGATTTACAAGATACTTTTTAAAAGTGTAATGTCAGAATACTTTTGAAAAACAATTTTTATCAAATCATGACAAGCTAAAGCACTGAACCTTGGAAAAACAACATCTGGGCACAGCTATTTATGTGTAGAATATACATCATTTAAACCAGGGATCCTTCACTTTTTCTGTGCCATGAACCCCTTTGGCAGTCTGGTGAAGCCTGTGGACCCCTTCTCAGAATAAGTATTATTAAGTACTATGTATTATAAAGTACATAACATGACATACGTAGGACTATATGGGAAATTATATTAAATAGTATCAAAATATTTTAAAATAAATATCAAGGACCCCAGATTAATAACTCTTGAGTGTTTGTGTGTGTGTATACACACATACACACAAAATGAAGAACTCGTGTCATTGAAGAATTAACGAAAAGAGGTTAACTTTGCCCTAGCACAGCAAGGATATGCAACAGACATACAGTGGAATTTAGTTCCTTTAGATACATTCCCATTTGTCTCCTTGGGAGACATGTGATACAAGTTAGAGGAGCAAGACAGAGTAAGTGGTCTAGGAATGTTTGAGGAGGAAGGAAATGGTTTTAGTTTGAGAGATTATAGAAGGTTCCAAAGAGGAGTACGCTTTGAAGAAAGGTAAGAATTCTGAAAGGTAGAAATTAGAAAGGAATACATTTGAGGTATACAGAATAGAAGGACAAAAGGCACAGAGAAAAAAGAAGACAGCATCATTATGCCAGTTAAACACAAATGAGATGTTATCCATTCTGAGGAAGAAAGGAAAGATTGTGTTATCACAGAAGAACAAAGTGTTTGGTGGGGATTGGTTAATTGGTTCTTGGTCTTTGTTCTCGAAGAGTAAGTGAGGATAAAGGGAGGCTTTAAGGATAAACTGTTATTTTAGCCGGGCAGTGAAATATGAGTAGAAATTCAGTAGTTGATGATATGGTAAACATAGGACATCAGCAATAAATGTCATGTAAGCAAGGAAATATGGAACATCTGTGGGACACAAAGACTAGCCTGGAAAAGTGGATTGGTGCCATATTGTGAAAGGTGCTATATTATTGAAATACTATATTATGAAATATACTATATTATACTATATTATTGAATAGATTATATTATGAAAAGCTAAGGTGACTAGGAATTTTAGTGGAGTCACTAAGGAATTTTGAATGGAAAAATGACCCTAACTAAATACATAGAGAAATTCTATTAGCATGGTAGTTGTATGAACGATGGATTAGAAGGAAAGGAGAAGGAAGACAGAAAAGTTAGAAGGTATTATACTTCTCCAAGCAGGTGGTAATGAGGGATTTTACTATGGTAGAAATGGAAAGGAATGTGTATATTTTAAGAGAGACTGAAGTGTGAGAGTTGACTGAATTTGGAACTGATTAGATAGTAGAACTAAGGGAGAGTCAGAGATACCACAAAGGTTTCAAAGATGGGAAATTGGTCAAATATTGCTACCACTAACAGAACTAAAGGAGAAAGGAGGAGAAAGATGGTTTAGGAGAAAGATTAAATTCATTTGGGACAATCAGTTTGACATTTCATTGAGGTAGGTATCCTAGTGACCTCTTTTAGATAGGTGGAAATATGAGTATGGGGCTTAGATAAAAAGTCAGAGAATTAGACTCTCTTCTGTCAGTTTTGAAATGCCATGAAGGTACCTTAAATATTTTTGTTGTTATTTAGTCATTTTCAGTCATGCCCAACTCTTTGTAACCCCATTTTTTTTTGTTTTTGTTTTGTTTTAGCAAAGATACTGGAGAGGTTTATCATTTTCTTCTCCAACTTATTTTACATGTAAGGAAAATGAGGCAAATGGAGTTAAATACCTTTCACAGGGTCACACAGCTAGTAAATGTAAGACCAGATTTGAACTCAAGTCTTCCTGACTCCAGGCCTGGCACTCTATCCACTGTACCACCTAGTACCCATAAATATTTTTGACTCATACTTAACAATTCATCGTTCATATATTACCCCCAAATCTATCTAAATTTTGCTTGAACTTGGTAATATTTTTTCCCCAGCTCTGCCTTCTGGGAATAACTAGTTCAATGTATTCATGACCTTCTTATATCTCTGAAAGCTGTATCTTCAAAGTTTGATAGGTATCTGGTAGTTCTAGGATTCCAGAATCCAGAGTTCATGTTGTTATATTTGTTCTTCCATCTAAAGTCAAAGCAAGGAAAAGCTTGTCATGACGCGCTGCATGATGTGCGGACATCTGGTTTTTATTGTGAAGTTATGCTATATTCTTTACACGACTACAGAAAGATTCCCTATATATTCATCTCACAGTGCTTTATAAATATGCTCTTCCAGGCACATCAGAATGGTAGTTAGTATTGAGTCATCACATTCAGAGCCCAGTGGAGAGGAGACATGCAGGTTAAAGAGGCACCATTGAAATAGCCAGCCAGCACTGTTGTTGTCATAAAAGCTTCCAACAGAGGAGTATTTGCTTCTGGGGATTGCAATGTTATTTTTGTAATTGAATATTTCTTTCAGAAAGATGTTTGCTAACACAACAATTCACTCTTGGCTATCTTAGTTATGCATTTGGATCTTTAGAGTTGAAGGGAATGATTCATTAGCCAAGGTGAAAATTGCTTAATATTTTGTTTGTATAATACCCATGACATTGTGTATTCAGGAGACATGTCAAACTGGAAACACACATTTGAAGGCAGTCTGTTTTAATTTGCTTCCTTTCTTGGAATAGAACCAGTATTGTTTTACTTGCTAAAGCCCTGGTAAGGTTGCCATAATAAATTTCAAAAGACTAAAACCATATTATTCCAAAGCAGAAACAAAGTTGTCACCACATCCAGATCCTTGAACTGGACATATAATAAGAGTGGAAGATCCTTGAGGTCAGGGACTATTTTTTTTAATCTCTGTAACCCAGAAGCTTAGCATAGTACCTTGCTGGAGCTTAGTAAAAATTTATTGAATATAATTGAAAATTAACTATCTCCTTTTCATTTTTTAATTACAACTAGAAAATCCTATGCAACAGAGAATCCAAAGGGAATAAATAATTTGTTGAGACTAATGCAGAAATTTGAAATTCAATCAATCAATGAAGGCTTAGTAAGCACCTACTGTGATCTAAGGACTTACCCCATTAAAAAAACAAAAAAGAACACACATGCATACTCCCCTCACCATCATTAAGTGATTCCACAATCAGTCAACAGATATTTGTTATATAATCACTATGAGCAATGTGCTAGCAGTGGAGATGCAAAGACAAAAACTAAATGACCTCTACCCTCAAGCAGCTCAGATTCTCTAAGGGGGACAACATGTGTATGTGGAAGCATGTACCAAAGATATTCAAAGTAAATGCCAGGTAATTCTAAGAGGGAGGAATGGAGGCAAAACAGGAGGGAAACTGAGAAAGGTCTTATGAAGGACGGAGTGTTTTGAGCTGTGGTTGGAAGGAAGGGAGGTATTCTGAGAGCCAGAAGGGAGGAGAGAGCTACAAAAAAACCTTAGCTCTAGGGTAAACAATGCTATTTATATCTATAATAGGAGTTCTTATTTGGGGGGCCTTGAAATTGTTTTTGTTTTAATATATTTTAAAAACCGTATTTTTAATATAACTGGTTTTCTTATAATATTTTGTATTTTATTTTATTTTTTTTAAATTTTATTAATTTATTTTGATTTACAACATCAACAATCACTTCCATATGCTTTTGAGTTGAAAATTTTTCTCCCCCTTCCTCCCCCCCACCCTCCCCAAGATGGCCCACAATCTGATATAGGCTTTACATTTACATACCCAATAAATATATTTTCACATTAGTGAAGTTGTAAGTAAAAATTAAAACCAATAGGAGGAACCATCAGAAAGATGAAACAAAACTCAACAGAAGGTAAAAATAAGTGATAGCAATTCGACTTCCATAGTTTTTTCTTTGGATGTGGACAGCATTTTCCATCCTGAGACCTCTGGAGATGTCTTAGATCCTCATAATGCTGAGAAGGGTTCAGTTTCACAATATTTGTCATTGCATAATGTGGCGGTTATTGTGTACAAAGTCCTCTTGGTTCTGCTCACTTCACTCAGAATCAGATCATATAAGTCTTTCCAGGTTTTTCTGAAGTCAGCCTGTTCATCATTTCTTATAGCACAATAGTATTCCATTACATTTATATACCACAACTTGCTCAGCCATTCCCCAATTGATGGGCATCCTCTCAATTTCCAATTCTTTGCCACCACAAAAAGAGCTGCTATGAATATTTTTGTACATGTGGGTCCTTTTCCCATTTGTTTGATCTCTTTGGGATATAGCCCTAGAAGTGCTATTGCTGGATCAAAGGGTATGCACATTTTTGTAGCCCTTTGGGCATAGTTCCAAATTGTTCTCCAAAATGGTTGGATCATTTCACAACTCCACCAACAATGTATTAGTGTTCCAATTTTCCCACATCTTCTCCAACATTTATCATTTTCCTGTTTTGTCATGTTGGCCAATCTGATAGGTGTGATGTGGTACCTCAGAGTTGTTTTGATTTGCATTTCTCTAATCAATAACGATTTAGAGCATTTTTTCATATGACTATAGATGGCTTTAATTTCTTCATCTGAGAACTGCCTGTTCATATCCTTTGACCATTTATCAATTGGGGAATGGCTTGTTCTTATAAATTTGTCTTAATTCTCTATATATTTTAGAAATGAGGCCTTTATCAGAGAGACTGGTTGTAAAAATTCTTTCCCAATTTTCTACCTTCCTTCTAATCTTAGTTGCATTGGCTTTGTTTGTGCAAAAACTTTTCAATTTAATGTAATCAAAATTATCCATTTTGCTTTTCATAATGTTCTCTATCTCCTGTTTGGTCATGAATTCTTCTGTTCTCCATAGATCTGATAGGTAAACTATTCCTTGTTCTCCCAGTTTACTTATGGTATCAGCCTTTATATCTAAGTCATGAACCCATTTTGACTTTATTTTGGTATATGGTGTGAGATTTGGGTCTATGCCTAGTTTCTGCCATACTCTTTTCCAGTTTTCCCAGCAGTTTTTTTCAAAGAGTGGGTTCTTATCCCAGAAGCTGGGGTCTTTGGGTTTATCAAATAATAGATTACTATAGTCATTGACTACTGTGTCTTGCATATTTAACCTATTCCACTGATCCACCTCCCTATTTCTTAGCCAGTACCAAGCAGTTTTGATGATTGCTGCTTTATAATACAATTTAAGATCTGGAATTGCTAGGCCACCTTCCCCTGCATTTCTTTTCATTAGTTCCTTTGATATTCTGGACCTTTTGTTTTTCCAAATGAATCTTGTTATTATTTTTTCTAACTCTATAAAATAATTTTGGTAGTTTGATTGGTATGGCACTGAATAAGTAAATTAGCTTAGGTAGGATTGTCATTTTTATTATATTAGCTCGGCCTACCCATGAGCAACTGATGTTTTTCCAATTATTTAGATCTGATTTTATTTGTGTGAAAAGTGTTTTGTAATTGTGTTCATAGAGTTCCTGGGTTTGTTTGGAGGTAGACTCCTAAATATTTTATAATGTCTACAGTAAGTTTAAATGGGATTTCTCTTTCTATCTCTTGCTGTTGGGCTTTGTTGGTAATATATAGAAATGCTGATGATTTATGTGGGTTTATTTTATAGCCTGCAACTTTGCTAAAGTTGTTTACTATTTCCAGTAGTTCTTTACTTGATTCTCTAGGATTCTCTAAGTATATCATCATGTCATCTGCAAAGAGTGATAGCTTTGTTTCTTCTTTGCCTATTCTAATGCCTTCAATTTCTTTTTCTTCTCTTATTGCTAAAGCTAACGTTTCCAGTACAATATTGAATAACAGTGGTGATAATGGACATCCTTGTTTCACCCCTTATCTTATTGGAAATGCTTCTAGCCTGTCCCCATTACATATAATGCTTGCTGAAGGTTTTAGATAATGCTATTTATCATGTTAAGGAAGTCTCAATTTATACCTATGCTTTCTAGTGTTTTTAATAGGAATGGGTGTTGTATTTTATCAAAAGCTTTTTCTGCATCTATTGAGATGATCATGTGGTTTCTGTTGGTTTTGTGTTGATATGCTCAATGATGCTGATAGTTTTCCTAATATTGAACCAACCCTGCATTCCTGGTATAAATCCTACCTGGTCATAGTGTATTATTCTTGTGATAAGTTGCTGCAATCTACTTGCTAGTATTTTGTTTAAAATTTTTGCATCTATATTCATTAGAGAAATTGGTCTATAATTTTCTTTCTCTATTTTGACTCTTCCTGGTTTAGGTATCAACACCATATTTGTATCATAAAAAGAATTTGGTAAGACTCCTTCTTCACCTATTTTCCCAAATATCTATATAGTACTGGAATTAATTGTTCTTTAAATGTTTGATAGAATTCACATGTAAATCCATCTCCTGGAGATTTTTTCCTAGGAGTTCATCAATGGCTTGTTCAATTTCTTTTTCTGAGATGGGGTTATTTAAGTATTTTACTTCCTCTTCAGTTAATCTGGACAATTTATATTTTTGTAAATATGTATCCATTTCACTAAGATTGTCAAATTTGTTGGCATATAGTTGGGCAAAATAATTCCTAGTTATTGTTTTAATTTCCTCTTCCTTGGTGGTAGCTTCCCTTTTCATTCTTGATACTAGTAATTTGGTTTTCTTCTTTCTTTTTTTAATTAAATTAACCAAAGGTTTATCTATTTTATTGGTTTTTTCATAAAACCAGCTCTTAGTTTTATTTATTAGTTCAATAGTTTTCTTAATTTCAATTTTATTAATTTTCCTTTGGTTTTCAATATTTCTAATTTGGTGTTTAGTTGAGGATTTTTAATTTTTCTATTTTTTAGTTGTATGCCCAATTCATTAATCTCCTCTTTTTCTATTTTATTTATGTAAGCATTTAGAGATATAAAACTTCCCCTAAGAACTGCTTTCGCTGCATCCCATAGTTTTGGTATGTTGTCTCATTATTGTCATTCTCTTGAATGAAATTATTGATTGTTTCTATGATTTGTTGTTTGACCCAATCATTTTTTAGGATTAGATTATTTAGTTTCCAATTATTTTTTAGTCTATCTTTCCATGGCCCTTTATTACATATAATTTTTATCATGATCTGAAAAGGATGCATTTAATATTTCTGCCTTTCTGCATTGGATTGTGAGGTTTTTATGCCCTAGTACATGGTCAATTTTTGTGTATGTGCCATGTACTGCAGAAAAAAGTATATTCCTTTCTATCCCCATTCAGTTTTCTCCAGAGGTCTATCATACCTAACTTTTCTAATGTTCTATTCACCTCCTTAACTTCTTTCTTGTTTATTTTGTGGTTAGACTTATCTAGTGCGAGAGGGGAGGTTCAGGTCCCCCACTAGTATAGTTTTGCTGTCTATTTCTTCCTGTAACTCCCTGAACTTCTCCTGTAAGAATTTGGATGCTATACCATTTGGTGCATATATGTTTAGTAATGATATTACTTCATTGTCTATGGTGCCTTTTAGCAGGATGTAGTTTCCTTCCTTATCTCTTTTGATTAGATCTATTTTGCTTTTTTTGTCTGAGATCAGGATTGCTACCCCTGCTTTTTTTACTTCAGCTGAAGCATAATATATTCTGCTCCAGCCTTTTACCTTTACCCTGTATGTGTCACTCTTTTTCAAATGTGTTTCCTGTAAACAACATATTGTAGGATTATGGTTTTTAATCCATTCTGCAATATGTTTCTGTTTTATGGGAGAGTTCATCCCATTCACATTCACAGTTATGATTACTATCAGTGTCTTTTTCTCCATCCTTTTTTCCCCCATTTATGCTTTTCTTTCTCCTTTTTCCTTTCCCCCTTCACTAGTGTTTTTTTTGACCACCCCTCCTTCAGTCCCTTCCCTTTTATTATCCCTTTCCCTTTTCTTCCCCTTTAGTCTTACTGCTTTCTCCCTTCCCTTTTTCCCCCTCCCTTTTCTTTCCCCTTTTCCCTCCTATTGCCTATAGGGCAAGTTAGATTTCTATACCTAACTGATTATATTATGCCCTTCTTGAGCCAAATCTGATGAGAGTAAGGTTCAAACAATGCTCCCCCCTCCCTTCTTTCCCTCTGCTGTAATAGGATTTTGTGTCTTTTCCTGTAATGTAATTTACCCTTGTCTGCCTCCTCCTTTCTCAGTACATTTTCTAAGATCAGATTGATCCACTTATTTGGATCCATTTAACCCACTTGATTAGATTTTTTTTTATCATTACATCAAAGTCAACTAATATCCACCCTCTTTATGTATACCCCTTTAACATGGTGTAATAACAATACAGTTCTCAAGGGTTGCAAGTCTCATATTCCCTTGTAGGGGTTTAAACCCCCCCCCTTATTAACAACATATTGTATCTTTCTGTCCCATTTACCTTTTTAAGTCCTTCTTGAGTCCTGTACTTGAAGATCAAATTTTTTGTTGAGCTCTGGTCTTTTTATCAGGAAAGTTTGGAAGTCTCCTATTTCATTGAATATCCACCTCCTCCCTTGAAAAATGATGCTCATTTTTGCTGGGTAATTGATCCTTGGCTGCATTCCAAGCTCCTTTGCCTTAGGAATATCATGTTCCATGCCCTGTGGTCTTTTAATGTAGAAGCTGCAAGGTCCTGTGTAATCCTGACTGTGGTTCCATGATATTTAAATTGTTTCTTTCTGGCTGCTTGCAGCACCTTCTCTTTCATCTGGTAATTTTGGAATTTTGCTATTATATTCCTTGGCATTGTCAATTTGGGATCTCTTTCAGGTGGTGATCTGTGGATTCTTTCTATCGTTATTTTCCCTTCTGGCTCTAGGACTTCTGGGCAGTTTTCCTTTATGATTTCCTGAAAGATACTGTCCAGGCTCTTTTTTTCATCATGATTTTCAGGTAGTCCAATAATTTTTAAATTGTCTCTCCTGAGTCGATTTTCCAGGTCGGTTGTTTTACTGATGAGGTATTTTACATTTTCATCTATTTTTTCATTTTTTTGTTTCTGTTTGACTGATTCTTGCTCTCTCATAGAGACATTAGTTTCCATTTGTCCAATTCTAGTTTTTAACAGATTGTTTTCTTCTGTTAGTTTTTACTTCCTTCTTCAATGGCCAATTGTGTTTTTTAGGGACTTGTTTTCTTCAGTGTATTTTTTTCCAATTGGCCAATTGTATTTTTGAAGGACTCTTCTACCTCTCTCATTTGACTATTAAAATCCTTCTTGAGCTCTTCTAAGAAGGCTTTTTGGGCTTCAGACCAGTTCATATTCCCTTTTGTTGTTGCAGATGTGGGTTTGTTGACAATGTTGTCCTCTTCAGAATTTCTGTCTTGATCTTCACTCTTCTCATAATATGAATCTATGGTATGTTTCTTTTTACTCATGGTGTTTCTTTATTCCCTGGCCTTTAAACAGATTGAGGTGTCCTGCTGGGGAACAGAGGGTACTGACCCAAGCTTCTTGTGTTGGGAGCCTAGGTCTTGGTCACTGGCTTTGTGTGCTGGGGCCTCTTATGCTGGCAATTGGAGGCTGTAGGTTTCTGGCAGCTTACCTCATGTTGGGCTGGAATCAGCAAGGCTGGAACTTTCAGGCAATTCTAGGTTGCCTGCTTTTCCTTTCCTTTAGCTTTCTTCAGCTCCTTTTAGATGGGTGCTGCAGGGTGTTTATCTGCCTGGGGCCCCTGCAGTGTTGTCTCCCTCGTTTCTGCTAATGCACTGGGAGATTCCTTTGGGTGAGTGCCGAGGCACCTGGTGGTTTTCTGAGCTGGTTTTCAGTGATTCCCCCGCCCTCACTGAGGCACTGGGAGGTCCAGGTGTTGGTGTTTGCCTGCTCTACCACCTGGGCTTCAGGATTCCTTCACAATTGGAGGCTGCAGGGCTCACCTGGTGTTGGGTTGGAATCAGCAAGGCTGGGGCTTTAGGAAGCTTTAGCTTATTTTCTTCACCTCCTTTCAGATGAATGCTGCAGGGTGCTTATCCACCTGGGGCCCCTTGTAATTCTGCCTTCCTTATTTTTGATGAGGCACTGGGAGACCCGTTTGCTGGGCTGCTGCCCTGCTACTCCCAGTCTTTCTTTTAGTTCAGGTGTTCCAGGGTTTTTTTCTGGGGTGATATTTTCTGGGTTTTCAGAGATTGATGGGGAGAGTGAAAGCGACTACCTTTTCACTCTGCCATCTTGGCTCCCAGAAGTGGAAGTGTATTTTATTTTCTACATTTAAAAAACATTATTCTGAAAAACCTGGAAAGAATTAAGTGAACTAATGCAAAGTGAAATGAGCAGAAGCAGGAGAGTGTTATACAAAGTAACAGCAATATTACATGATACTCAACTGTGAACGACAGCTCTTCTTAGCAATACAATGGTCCAAGACGATTCTGTAGGACTTATTAATGTTATTTTAACCTTCCTATTTTGTGACAAAACTTTTAACAGCACAACCTACTTTCGTGATTTAAAAATGTTAATCATGAAGGCCATGTGTTCGTCTGAATCTTTACTATAGATGGATTTAAGTCAGAGTGTATGTAGTTGCTATGATACCAGTGTTGGCTGCTGCTAGGACTTCCTTTTATAGCTTTTAATAGAAATTATCTATGAGGCTGCTCGGTGGCTTAGTGGATAGAGTGCCAAGCCTGCAGTTAGGATGACTCCTCTCCCTGAGTTCAAATCTGGCCTCAGACATGTATTAGCTGTGTGACTCTGGGCGAGTCATTCAAACTTGTTTGCCTCAGTTTCCTCATCTATAAAATGAGCTAAAGAGAGAAATGGCAAAACATTGTAGTATGTTTGCCAAGAAAGCCCCAAATGGGGTCACAAAGAGTCAGACACAACTGAACAGCAATCTAACTTCTTTGTCAAAAGCCCACTTGAAAAACTGCATTAGAACTCTGCAGGTAAATGAAAAGAAATTCAAATTGGAGGTAAATATTTTTAAATGTTTGAAGAAAACATGCTAGATTTAGAGTCACAGATGCAAGGTCAAAACCTGACTTCACCTTTTAACAGCTTTGTGACCATGTTCATTTCTTCACTTGTAAAATAGGACTCGCTATCTTTCTATCACCTACTGTAATCTCTTCTTACTGCATATTGAATTTTGGCTTCTATTTATTATCTACCTGTGGGATCAGTCTGGGATGAATGTATGTTACCACATTGTTTTAATGAATTTCCCATCCAGCCACATGTCATTGTCTAGGTAATCCACGTGTCATCCACTTGGTGTTTGTACTGTGGGTAATTAAGCAGATCTCTTTGAGATTATTAAGCATTTTTCTGGGAGATTTTGTAGCCCAATGCAGGTAAGACAAAGTAATTATAAAGCAGCATTCAGAGAAACCTGTCATTGAAAGGAATTATTTTTTCTAGTTCGGATACAACACAGGAAATATTCTACGGAGATGGCCCATATCTTGGATGGGCAAATTATTTCCTTTTTAATGTCCTCTATTGATGCCAATACTTTTGAAGTTCATTTAAAAAAAAATCTCTTTGATCATCTCTACCAAACAGTAACATATGATCTTAATCTGTATGAGAAAGGTCTTGTCTGAGGATGTTTTTAAGGATGTATTTATTCTACTGGAGGAATTTTTTTGAAATTTTAAGAATAGCCACACTCAGGTCTTCTGTTATTTATTTTTCTCAGTGATGTGGCTATAAGAATATGGTGTGCTACAGAGAAATCATCTATAAAACCTTTCCTTTTCTCCTCTCATTTATTATAGCAGGCACATAAGTCAGCTGATGTCTTCTCAGCTCATTGATCAGTACATTGCCTGATGAATGGATATGCTTGAGAGAGTGAGGAATGCTATTGGGGATAATTCCCATTTCTTTGATTTTTTTAACTTCCCTCTTTGAAATTTTTTTGAAAACTTATTCCTAAATGCTTTAAAAATTTTTTGTTACCTCCATCATGGCCTTCTTATGTATTAATTTAGTCATATCCTGGCTCACTTCTTATTTCATCTTCTGAAATATTATATGCATTTCCTCATATGCCATTTAAGATGTTGAGTTAGTAGAATACAAATTAGTTGATTCTACTCCCATAGCTAATAGAAGTAGATCAATGTAGAAATAATAGTTGAACTGTCCAATTTTACATCTGTTGGTTGTTTCTTGAATGAATGAATGAATGAATGAATGAATGAATAAAAAATAAATATTAATTGCTTACTATCTTCCTGGCACTATGTGCTAAGTTCTGGGGATATAATTACAAAAACCAAGATGGTCCCTACCCTCAAGAAGATTACATTCTAGTAGAGGAAAACAACACATATAAGGAAGGGGAGGCTAACCAGGGCTGTTTTGGTCCATCAGATAATGAATGGAGTCAGAGAACAGCTAATTGACAGGCCTCTTTCCAGAATGATACTGTTGATTATCTTGCAACTTCTAGAACTAAGAGGCTGAAAAGGGAAAGGAAGAGTTGTATAGGAATCTGGCATGAAGATGCTTATTTTAAAGATGTCCAGGAGCAGCAGTGTGATGGATGTCAGTAGGGATAAAAATGGTGAAATCTCCTCAATTAATAGCCCGTGTTCCAGAAGAAGCTCAGGCAAATATTCTTGGAGTGATCTAGATCGGGATCTCTGATGGTATATTTTTAAGAAATGTTACTATTTGTAATCTTCTCTTCTGTAATACTTTTGTAAATAAATATTTTCTAAATTGGTGTGATGTTTGGCTACCATTTCTCCCTCTTTAGTAAGGAAATTGAAGGTCTATTGGCTGCCACAATTTTCAGGATGTTTTGTCCTTATTTCTACAATTTACCTTTGCTGAATTTCTCTTAGAGATGATATTATTATTAGTTTTTCATTTTTGTCAATTTCCTTATTTTTCTTTTTTGATGGATTTATTTAAATTGGTTTGGAATGGTGGAACTCATAGTATCTTTATGTCTTTGTGCTTTCTTTGGATTTGGCATTCATTTAGCCCCTTACTGTAATCAGTAAAGGATCCAGTTCTGCCCAGATATCTGCTTCTGAAATGACTGTTACATCATTTATCAGTAATTTTCTGTCTGTAAAGATATGGTCAATTTTGTTTTCTGTGCTATTGTTCATTGCTTATTATATTAGATATCTTCCAACTCTCTCCTATGAGACAATATTCCATGATGTACCCATCCATGTACATCATGGAAGCTAGATGGCACAGTGGATAAAGAACTGGGCTTAGAATCAACAAAATTCAACTTCATGAGTTCAGGTCTGGCCTCAGACACTTAATAGGTATGTGAGCCTGGGCAACTCTTTTAACCTTGTTTGCTTCAGTTCCTCATCTGTAAAATGGGCTGGAGAAGGAAATGGCAAAGCACTCCAGTACTTTTGCCAAGAAAATCCTAAATGAGGTCATGAAGAGTTGGATACACCTGAAATGATTCAACAACAACAAAAACCCATGTAATATTCAAATCATTCATAAGGTTCGACTTGTTTGATTTCTCCATATGTTCATTCAGTCATTCAACAGCCATTTTATTATCAATCATTAAGTGCTCATTTATTAAGCACCCATTGTGTGCCAGGAACTGTAGTATATTATGTGCTTATATCTTCCAGGGGACTGTGCTACTCATGTGGTATAATACAAAGGATAATGGGTAAATTGCAGAGTTAAGTGTTCTGAGAAATTTGAGGAAGGAGAAATCATTTTAAATCTCCTAACTGATTTTTTCAGCCAATTTTCCTGTCTTTCTCTATATCCACCCTACCATTGATGTCATCATCTCAAAGTTTATGTTGAAGGTATAGCATAGTGCTACATTTGGAGTCATAGGTTATGGTCCAAATATTTTCTCCGACATTTATTAGCTGTGTTAATAATGAGAAAGCCATCAACTCTCAGAGCGTCAGTTTTCTGGTGCCTTTTGTGGGGGAGGGAGGGGGAAGCTAATAATACTTTCATTTAACTATCTTATAGGACTGACATGAAAAACAACTTTTATTTTTGAGGGAGTATGATCACTATTATCAAAAATCATAAAATGTATTTCTTCAGTTCTCCACAACAGATGCTGTTATGGTAACTTCATTGTGGCTTGTTATATGTCATTATCCTATTGACAATACTTATTACCAAGGTTGATCTTAGGTCCACTCATATGGAAGCCGTCATAGATACACTGTTTCCACAATTGCATTTGTGCCAATGGCTTCATAATTTAAAGAAGAACTTGTTCGAATTAGGAGTGGAAACATATTCTCTTACATGTTATTTGAAAACATTTTCAATGACATACATTTTGTGTGTACATATGTGAATGTATATAGAAATATATACATTTGTGAGTATACACATGCAAATGGACACCTGCATATACATTATATAATCTACTTGCCTTTGTGATATGTGTATATGTGATCTGGAGTTCAAATCTTAACATAAGTATGAATTGCCACATTGGCAGAGAGAATGATTTATTCAATACTCTCTGCTTCCTAAGGATCAAAGTTACGATGAGCCTGGTAGGGGAGAATTCTGTTGGGAATGCCCAGGCTTGAACACTGTGTATGTTTGTGTATACACACAGGCATCTATATATTTATATGTGTATATACATGCATGTAAATGTATGAGTATTTATCCACACATGAACATGCATGTTTACAATTGTATATTTATGCGTAAATAAATATATGCACACATTTTTTTCTGTTGATTGTTGTAGTGGGGTTAAAGTTGTATCTACCTTATACAAAACCTGCTTTATTTCTCTTCCTCTAGCTGGGATGATAGCAGCTCAGTAAGTAGTGGACTCAGTGATACTCTTGATAACCTCAGCACAGATGACCTAAATACTGGATCCTCTGTCAGTTCTTATTCCAACATGACAGCCCCTTCAAGGAAGAACACTCAGGTAAAAATACACTCTTTTCTTTTGCCAATATTCCTTCTTGGCTTCTACTACCAAATCACCTAACATCCATGGGTGTGGAGAGATCATTGCCAAGGTGCATTTGGATATGCAAGGGCAATATTACCATCATGGGTCCATGCTAATAGTCACCCTATATTGGGCTGATATACTTACCCACACATTGGAACATACTTCTGCTCATAAAAGATCAAAATGCTGTAAAATGCTTAAATTAGATCCAACTTGTTCTAGCAAGGTCATTGATCATTGCAGTACTGGCTTTCACGTTGTCTTCCAAGTACCTCAGTGTTAGAGTAGGGCATTTGTCCCCAACCTTTCTGTGATTATCTTCTCTTCCCTGTTGTTTCAAAGCTCTGAGGGAATAGAGAAATTTGCTGTATATAAATAGACTACCATCAGAGCAAATGAATTTTCTCTTGGTTGTAGCCTAACAGAACCAAAGACCTTTTTTCAAACTCTTCTTATTGTTGCTGGCAAATCTAAATAATACATTAGAAAAAAAAATGCATCTTATTTTGGTCATGATGGTTATTTTTCACTAATGTTTCTGTAACAGAGTGCTTGAGTGATTTTTTGAGCTGTTAAGCAAAAACAATGTTTAATAGGCAGTGTTTACCATTTTCTTGCTTTCACTTGAAATTTTAGAAGTCTTGTTATATTTCCCTTTGAACATTAGTTCTTCCCTAGAGAATTTTAATCAGGATTTGGGGAAAATATTTATTTATACCAGTACTAAGATGTGTCATCATGCATTTTTAATGATAATGATAATTCTAAAAAAAATACCAAAAACAAATGAAACATTAGTAAATAAGGACACAAATAAAAAAAATTTAAAAACTTACTGATTTCTCTTACCAGTATTTTGTTTTTCTCTTTCAAAACACAAACTTGTGTCTGAACTCCCATTTTATAGCTTTTCTGGGATGAATTTCTTTTATTTCTTTTCTTTTTTATACTTATTAATTTACTCATTTTTAGTTTTCAACATTCACTTCCACAATATTTTGAGTTCCAAATTTTCTCCCCATCTTGTCCCTCCCCCCACCCTAAGATGGCATGCATTCTGAATACCCCTTCCCCTAAACTGCCCTCCCTTCTATCTGCTCCCTCTTCTCTTATTTCCTTCCTTTTTTTTTTTTTAGGCAATTGGAGTTAAGTGACTTGCCCAGGGTCACACAGCTAGAAAGTGTAAAGTGTTTGGTCTGAGGCCGGTTTTGAACTCAGGTCCTCCCGACTTCAGGGCCGGTGCGCTATCCACTGCACAACCTAGCTGCCCCTATTTCCTTCCTCTTACATTTTCCTGTAGAGTAGGATAGATTTCTATACCCCATTGCTTGTAAATCTTATTTGGGATGCATTTCTTATAGCTGAAGACAGATTCAGAGAAATGTTCTGTAGCAGATGATACCTGGGACAGCACAGAGGAGCAGAAGAAACCCGAGGAAGAATTTGATGGCCACGCGGACAGCAGCAAGTGGAAAGCTGCTCCCTCAGGACTGACAGAAGACTCAGAGAAGGGAGGGCAGAAGGCAGCTCTGTCGGTTTCACAGACAGGTTCTTGGAGGCGGGGTATGTCTGCCCAAGGAGGGACACCATCCAGGCACAAAGCTGGAACAGTGGTCTCAAGACTCCTGGTAGGATTATATTTTGAAGCCTGTGAAGTGGACTGTTTGCAGTCATTTTTTTTCTACTTAATATTTTTTTTATAGATAGATTGATAGTGATCACCATCAATTACAATGATGGTGATGATGATAACTCATTTTTGTATAGCACTTTAAGGTTTGCAAAATGCTTTCCTCACAGTGACCCTGAGGTAGGTAAATAATCCACGAACCATTAAGCACTTACTATATTCCAGGAACTGAGTTAATCACTCGGTATAAAAATGCATAAGTGAGCCAATCCTGCCCTCAAGAGTCTGACATTCTTCTAGGTGACTGCATCATATTTATAGATAACTATCTATGTACAAAATAAATTCCTAGTAATTTGTGTGAACATATGTGTTCACAGATAAGTACATGTACACAAAACAAATACAGTGATTTTGTAGCTCTGGGTGTAGGTCTGATTTTGTAGGAAATCAGGAAAGCCCTTAAGTTGAACCAGGAAAGAAATTAGGATTTCCAAGAGGCAAAACTGAGGAAGGAATGCATTCCAGGCACCAAGAACCATTTGTCAAATACACAGAGGTGGGAGATAATTCATAAATTTTTTTTTCACATTCTTGCAAAGTACTTCTCCCTGTCCCCCTTTCCACTTCTCCTCTTTTCTCCCTCCCCTTCCCTTCTCTGTCTCTCTTTCTCTCTCCCATCCCCCTCTTTCTCCCTCTTTCCCCTCTTTTCTCTCTCTTCCTCCTCTATCCCCTATCTCTCTCTATATGTCTATCTGTTCCCCTTCCCTCTTTACCTTTTCACTCCTCTTTCTCCACCTATTTCCCCCTTCTCTTCCTTTCTCTTTCTCTTCTCTCCCGTTCCCCTTCCCTTCCCCTTTTTTTGCTCTCCCTTTCTCTCTTTTCCTCTTCCTTTCTCTCCTTCCTCCCTTTCCTTCCCTCCCCCCCTCTCTTCTCCTCTTTTCCCTCCTCTCTTCCCCATCTCTCCACTCTCTTTCTCCCCTTCTCTACCCTTTCCCTCCCCATTCTCCCTCTTCCTCACCTCTTTCTTTTCACCCCCCCAATACACAGACAACACAAACATCCATATTTTCCCATGTATTTCAAACATGGATCCAGGTAAAAACCTGTAAGATACTAGAGCAACCAGTTGGCTATTCCTCTGCTGTAGTTTTTCTTGGTCCAGCTGAAACAAAAGAAGTTCACTTAGCAATAACTTTGGACTTTCTTATCAAGTTTTTTGTGTTATATGGATCACTGAGTTTCACCACAGATGCTATAGGCTGCAAATAGTTTCCTGACTCTGAAGTGTGGAGAGCCATGAAAATATGAAGCTTTTTTTGTGTTTATGAGTGACATGTGTGTTGAGGAAGAGAGACTGTAGTGAATTCCCTTAACCATTTTTTTTTGCCTTACTCTCATAATAATGGTGTATTCAGAATTATCTGAGACATGGATTAAATGAACTGCTTCCAATATAGCATAAGCAAATGTTTGTGACAGTTACATTTAGGGAACAATGTGGTAAAAAACAAAGAATCCTGGATTTGGAATCAAAGCACCTGGGTTCTGATCCTGGCTCTGCCTGGTACTAGCTAAATGACTATGGACAAAATATTTAACCTCTCAGAATCTGTTTTCTAGTCTGTAAAATGATAGAGTTCAGGTAGATGAACTCTAAAGCTCCTTCCAGCTCTAAATTGTTTAAGAATGTGCTATTGTGAGCCTTATGGGAACAAAAAGGAAGATGGGCTGCAGGCAATAAGGCATTATCCTTCCTTGTTGATTACCCTTAGCCTTTCATTTCCCCTCATATCTCTAAAACAACATTGCCAAACTGATGATTTTTTAAAAGCTTTGATTTGCTACCAAAATTTATTGATGAAGTTGGAGTCAATTAATATTGGAGAGAATTTTTTAGAATCCTAAAAGAAATCTTTATGAAATGATAACATTTATAGAAAATACATTTCAGGTGTCTCCTAAAATGACAGTAATTAAGATCATAAATGTAGAAATGTATCCTCATGTATGTCTTTATAATTAGGAAAAACAGATGATGCCAAAGCTTCTGAGAAAGGGAAAACGGCCCTTAAAGGAACATCCATACAACGCTCTCCTTCAGATGCAGGAAAAAGCAGTGGAGATGAAGGGAAAAAGCCCCCATCGGGCATTGGGAGGTCAACTGCCACTGGGTCATTTGGATTTAAGAAGCCAGGTGTTGCATCATCTACTATGATTACCACTAGCGGAGCAACTATCACCAGTGGTTCTGCAACACTAGGTAAAATTCCCAAATCAGCAGCCATTGGTGGGAAATCCAGTGCAGGGAGAAAAACCAGCTTGGATGGTTCACAAAATCAGGATGATGGCGTGCTACACATGAGTTCAAAGACGACACTTCAGTACCGAAGCTTACCACGCCCTTCAAAATCTAGCACAAGTGGCATTCCTGGCCGGGGTGGACACAGATCCAGTACCAGCAGTATTGACTCCAACGTGAGTAGCAAATCTGGAGGGGCCACGGCTACCAAACTGAGAGAGCCAACCAAGATAGGGTCTGGGCGTTCCAGTCCCGTCACCATCAATCAGACAGACAAGGAGAAGGAGAAGGTGGCAGTGTCAGATTCAGAGAGTGTCTCTTTGTCCAGTTCCCCCAAATCCAGCCCAACCTCTGCCAATGCATGTGGAACACAAGGACTCAGGCAGCCAGGTTCCAAGTATCCCGATATTGCCTCGCCTACGTTTAGAAGGTAAGGAGTCATGTGTGGTTTTGAAAAAGGGCATATTTGCCCACCTCCATTTCTACTCCACAAAAGGGAAATTTTATATATCTTGATAGTTGCATTTAGATTTTTTCAAATACTAGAAATCTGTGAAGTCAGTAAATTATATATATATATGTATATATGTATATATATGTATATATGTATATATATGTGTACATATATGTATAAATGTACATATATATACATATATGTATACACACACACACACACACATATATATATATGTGTGTGTGTGTGTGTATGTGTTATTTCCAACATTACCAAAAAAGAGTGTGAGAAGTGGCCATTTGGACCTATTTCACTATAGCTGGACTCATCAGAGGAATGTATCTTCATGAGATTAAGATATCATTATGTTGGGGGCAGCTAGGTGGTACAGTGGATGGAGCACCAGCCTTGAAGTTGAGAGGACCTAAGTTTACATCTGGCCTCAAATCAAACACTTGACACTTACTAGCTGTGTGACCCTGGGCAAGTCACTTAACCTCAATTGCCTAAAATAAATAAATAAATGAAAATTTAAAAAAACATGTCATTATGTAAATAGATGACAGCAACATAGAATTAATACTAATAGTTAATGTCTAATATAAATTCCTCAGATATCCACTCTTGCTTTCCACACTGCATGGCTTGTGAATCCCTTTTGGCAAAGGACAGTTTTTTTTTTTTTGCACTGTCCATTATTTTAAAGACTATTAATGAACAAGAGATAACAATGAATGAAAATGGTTTTCAAGCTGACAGTTACACGAGTAGATGGATGATGTTTCTTGTCTTATCCAAATTGTGAGGTCCCAAACAATAACAGATTAGATTGAGATTGTCTACATGGTGCCAAAAGCATGTAGATATTTCTGCACAAATGACACTTTGGAAACATTCAGATTTTTAAGTGATTAACTTCACTTTCTGACTTTTCATCTGGCTGCTTTGGCATTTCATAAACAAAACTTCAGAGTAACAGAAACCATTGGTCAGTGGGTAGTGAAAGTGAATTTATGCCATGGATTGAAATATTTTTTTAGAAAATTATTGGATTCCCAATGATGTAATAAAATAAATTTGATTATTAATTTTTAAATCTTTTTCTCAGTGAAGTTAAATAAATGGCTATGTCCTTTTGGATCCCAGCTTCCTCTTCTTCAAAATGAGAGTTAACCTAGGTGATGTTCAAGATCCCTCCCATTTCTAAAATTGTGCTTACATTTGTTTGCTTCCTATAATTTAAACTAAAGTTCTTTGTGCCTTTGAAATGGCAGATATTGAAACATTTACCTTTATATTTTAGACAACTTCTAATGCATGGTACTTTTTAAGAACTTGAGGATTTGAGGTTTTTTTCTTCAATAGAAATGTTAATTCATGTAGATTTTTCTTTTTGAAATGTTGATTCTTTATGAAAAAAAAAGCATGACGTGCAGAGTTAATAGTTCTATTGTTTAAGTAAAAGCCAGTAGTGCCCTCCTGTGGCCCATTCCCTATGAAATAGTTTTTGCTTATTAGCTATGAAATATTCTACTGTGGAGAATTATGCATTGCATTGTAACTAAGACAATAATCATTATACCATTGCTGCATTTCACAGAGACCCCACATTTACATGAATGAAATTTCACTCAGAGTATTTTTTTTTTATTTCCTGCATCTAAACAACAAAAACATTTTCTGAATTGCCGTCCGACTTCCATCACCTAAATCATCTCCAATGGCCTTGGAGCAGGGCATCATGTGTTTCATATCATCATTATACTTCCATATGTATATTTCAGGAAACTCCTGGCAGCTCACATGCAGTCCTTTTGCTCATCTGAGGAAACATTGCAAGGAATCTGACTTGCTTCGTTCAGTGCCCAATAGTGAGGCTAACTACACACTACTTGGCAGCCAATGAAGCCACCAGCTGTTCAGAATAACCTCCAAAAATTGTCCTAAGCAACTGTTTAAATTTTGAATAAACTATAGAAAGTCCCCTTTTGTGAGTGTTCTGTGCTGAAGTAACTGAAGCCTTTTTGAGAATATGATGTTATAAATAATTTAATAGCAAGAATAGTTAAAATATTAATTTTGGGTGAAAGTATAATCTATTAACTTAATTAAAAAAACATTAAAGCCAGACATCTTCTTGTTTGGCTCAGCTCTGCCTTGACCTCCCTGGGTGTATGAGTAATTTAGCCCTCTGTGTTCTGAGGGAAGAGTCAATTGCTGGCATTTCATCAGAAAACTCAGAAATACAAAGTGTACACACTCAAAACCAAAACGATGTTTTCTCACCACTCTTGCTTACCACAAACACACATGCTTGGGCTCTGTAGATATTGTACCCTGAATACTGAATGTGGATATTAGTTTCTCTGAATAACAACTGAAGTTGTTATTTGTTTTTCTTTTAGGTTGTTTGGTGCCAAGGCGGGTGGCAAATCTGCCTCTGCACCTAATTCTGAGGTTGTGAAATCCTCCTCAGTAATGCCCAGCCCTAGTACCACATTAGCGCGACAAGGCAGTCTGGAGTCTCCATCGTCGGGTACAGGCAGCCTGGGCAGCGCTGGTGGGCAGAGTGAAGGCAGCAGCCCTCTCTTCAATAAACCCTCAGACTTAACGACAGATGTTATAAGCTTAAGCCACTCGTTGGCTTCCAGCCCAGCATCGGTTCACTCTTTCACTTCAGGTGGTCTTGTGTGGGCTGCCAATCTGAGCAGCTCGTCTGCTGGCAGCAAGGACACTCCAAGCTACCAGTCAATGACTAGTCTCCATACAAGCTCTGAGTCTATTGACCTCCCTCTCAGCCATCATGGCTCTCTGTCTGGATTGACTACAGGCACTCAAGAGGTTCAGAGCCTGCTCATGAGGACTGGTAGTGTGAGATCTACTCTTTCAGAAAGGTGAGCTTTGCTGAGGACACTGATGTCTGGAGCAGTGAGGAGGCTGGAGGCTCAAACCAGATCTGTATTGGAACATTTACTCCTGTTGAATTAGAACACAGAGTAAATGGACCATGACATGTGCTTTGCCCATGGGTGAAATTCCTATGATTTAACAGAAATTTTGCCATGTGGAAGCATATGAGATTGGATCTTTCATGGAACGATAGATATAGAACTACTCTGCCCAAACTTATAGATGAATTAACCAATAAGTATGGGAAGATCCAGTGATTGCTCTTATATGTTTATAGTTATAGGTATAGGTGTATATATACAAATACATGTATATACATATGTATGTGTAGTATGCGTATGGATATGGATATCTGTATGCACATATACATATATAGCAATCATATCATAAGCAACTTGAATACAAGCTAAAGTATATATTTATGCATATAGTGCATAACGTCCCATCAAAAATTGAGTGTTTGGACCTAAGGCCCTGGCAGTGCAAGTCCCCTTTATTCCTCTATTCAGGTTCTTAAGCAGTCCATTTAAATAGTATCCAATATGATGCTTTTGGCAATTGTTCAAGTTGCTTTCTTTTCACATATATGGGCAAGGAACCAATGAATCACTGGTGGATCATAACAAATTGGTTTGGCTTCAAAACTAATTACTATTCACAAATTCTTAAAGGAAATTTTAGTATTTTTTTAAAAGCCTAACACCAATAAAAAATCTTGATGTTCTTGACTTTTAGGGATTTACTAGAAAGTTTTAAAGATTGGTTTGGGGTGTCTTTTAATGTGAAGATAGAGAAAAATCTATAGGTAAGCCTCGCAAAATATTCAAAAGGAATACGCTCTCTCAAATACTTAATTACTCAAATGGATGATCTCTGTCTCGTCAAT
This sequence comes from Phascolarctos cinereus, assembly GCF_003287225.1. NCBI lineage: Eukaryota > Metazoa > Chordata > Mammalia > Diprotodontia > Phascolarctidae > Phascolarctos > Phascolarctos cinereus. The sequence goes on from NW_027555514.1 coordinate 244,911,365, forward strand.
CTGGATCCACCCTCCAACATAGGGTTTATCCAGACTTGTCTATGCTTTGTGACTTATCCATGTCTGTCCAAGAAGTTAATTACTACCGATTAAAGTGGCTTGCTAGAAGATATGGATATAGATATAGTATAAGCACTTCATTTCAGACCCTAAGTGTCCCTGGATTTCGATGCTGTTTAGCATTGCCCAAGCAGTTAATCATCATAGGCTCAAGTGGGGCTTCCCCTATCACTTGCTACCAAGCACCATTTCTTATTAAAAAATAAAAAAGAAGGAACTTACTCTCCTATTGCCTATCTGCTGATTGCCCATCATTCCTTTTTCCTGCCCTCAAACTTCCTACTTTCTCCAAGCAGTCATTTTCTATCCCACAAACTTACTCCTGAAATACCAACTTTTGTCTTTCTGACTTTGCTTTACCATGCATCTCAAAAAGCAATTAATATGCACACCTACCAGGAAGAACCATCTAGTTTCAGGGATAACTTCTACTTCTGAATTTTTCCCATTCTTCTCCTGTCTTTTCTCAACTCTCTGAAATACATCTAAAAGAAAATAAAACAATGATCCCTTGACCCTTAAAAATCTTTCCACCTAACTATATTTATATTGTCCTTCACTTTTTTTATCTTCAGTACGAAATTGTTTGGCAATAGTGACAAACTATCTCTTCGCATGAAATATTACTTTTGAGAGCATTCTGAAGTCTCGCAACCTTTGATACTTGGCATGATATGATCACTAAGTCATAAGATCATAAGATAGTTACAAAGATGCAGGGTTTTTGGTTTTCGCTTCAAACAGAAAATGGATAAAGGGAAACATTTAGGAACACCTGGAAGTCATCAGCTAGATTGCAAATATTTTTTCCTATTTCCCTCATTTTTTTGTGTTACCATTAACAGCCTATAGGACAAAGATCTGCTGAAAAAATTCTGGTGGACTCTAATGTTAGAAATCATGCTTTCTTCCTGAAGCTTTTAAAACTGTTGTTTGTCTACTTGTAGAAAGAATAGAGGACTTCATCCATCATTTTCTTTACCTCTTGCAATAAACCATTAACAGCCTTGAAAATAGTTTCCTTTCTTTTACAATATATACTTGTTAGCATTCTGTAGTTGAAATGTGTACAACCAATAGACAGTTTATATGTTTATGATGTATTAGATTAATAACTGGCCAGTCAATTACCAAACAGCAGGACAAATTATAAATAATCCATCCAATCTCAAATTATTGACCCAAATCACTCCCTAACACAAATGTTCAGGACTCCCCCACTCCCACCTTTGTCATAAAGATAAATAAATCTGATTAATCATCATGATAACTGAATAAAAATATATCAACCCCAATGCAACCCATTTGAAACACTTTCTTGTGTTATTTTGATATGACCACAAATTATAAAATATCAAAGCTAATGAAATGCCAGCTATAGAAATATGACAAGAACTATAGATTTCCTTTTCTTTAAAAAAAAGTCTTGGCTTTAAGTGGCTGAGATAAATTGATTTTTTGAACTTGAGAGCATTCTAATATTACATAGACAAGTAAAATTTTACAAAGCAAACTTCAATAAACCCATATTTGATTACTCACATGATTGTCCATCAGCTTTTAACAGGTTAGTTTGATCAATGTATTAAGTTCTGCAGAGTTAATATTTAATATCTGTATGACTATAAAATATAAATATTGATTAATCTTGCAGATAATTAAAGGGCCCATTAATTAGAGTATTGAAATGCTTTTGATGCTGAAGGGCATGTTTTATTTTACTCTGTGAGCAAAATTACAAGGAATAAATTTAATAAAAAGCTGTTAGAAAAAATTATTTAGCTATAATTATGTTAAAGTTTGAATTACCATTTTTTGAGACTTAAGAATTATGTTTCACTTAGATTAGTAAAAGACTTATGTAGAAATCCAGGAGTATACCACCATGCCATCTGCCATAAAATATTCATGGAATTCACTTTATGAAATTTAATCTGAATAAAAATAATTTGTTTTCCTTGTTTTGTAAATCATTGAATAGAAATGAAGACTTATTTGAGAAATAATGATCCTTTTAGCCACAGTAAGGCCAGTGATTTGTTCCTACATTGACAATAATTATGTCATGGTGCTTTTTGGTCTTTCTTTGGAGAATGGTCTCCATTCTACCCCCCACTATCTTTCCCTTGGTCAACAGTGCTAGAAATGCGAGGAGACAAAAAGATCCAAGAATGGAAGGGGGAAATATAGCTTTGATTCAAGTCAGGAATCCTTTGATGACTTGAAAATGATAAGTACTTCATAGAGTTCACAGTGTGAGATGTAGAATAAGTGGAGTTGTCTAATGACCATATATAGAGCTTCATATTTAGAGTAGTTCCTTGAGCTCATAGCTCTAGGTAGGTTAAGCAGTATAATTTCCCTGATTATCTTAGTTTTTCATCTTTATATCCCAGGCACTTGGAACTATTCCTTTGTAGGAACTTGAGTGTAGTAAGAGCTTTATAACTGTTTATAGAGTAGACTGATTTTGTCCTAAGATTATGTCCAGGGGTATTTAATTTCTTTTTAAAACATAATGAGTTGCCTCTATTTCACAATTCCTTTTCAGTCTTTTTATAATGATTATGAGCTTGGCAACTGTCATAGAAATTAAGAGAAAACCCTACATCTTTTATTTTTGTAAGCTAGAGTGAATCTTTGATTCAGTGGCCATGTTGGTTTGGGAAAGAATACTTATCTGGTTGATTTATTCAATAAACCATTTTTACTGTTTTTCTTTCTATTAATTTCAATTTTACTACTATAGACTCATCAAATAAGCAAAAATATTCATTACTTGTTAATACCCTTAATATTATTGAATGTTGAGCACTCTGGTTGTACAGAGTGCAGAGGGAAGTTCTAAAATAACATTTAAAATCAAACAATTCCTTAACTAAAGATCAGATTTAGATGTTTCAATATAACTATAGTTTCTGTGAAATCCACCTTTTTAACCTCTACTAAAAAAAAACCTTACTCTTGATTCAATTAATTTCATTCATAATTCTGGTAGGCAGTTGTGGCTGAGTAGAAAAAATACTGGATTTCACATGAAAGAGCTTGAGTTTAAATTCTTTCCTCTACTACTTACTGCATGTATTAACCTCACTTGGTCCTAAGTTCCTCATCAATAAAGTATAATATAGACTAAATGATGTCTAAGTGTCTTCCAGTTCTAAATCTACTGCATTTATGGGCTGTTCATACCATGTGATTTTTTTGAAACTCTTCATTATGCAATGCTTTCCACCATATTGAAATGTTGAGTTATTGAGTTCCATTAGAAGAAAACATTTTTTAACTTGGATTTCAATTAATTAGGTGTAAGATGATTTAATTTGACATTCATATTATCTCATTCTCATCATGCATATTCTGTTTTCTTTTAATTTTTGGTGAGTGTTGATGTAACAAACAAGCTTCTAGAAGAAAGATAAAATGTTAGATGTTCAATCCAACATTCCTTCCCAATTACTGATAATTATAGCCAGAATTCCCCACTTGATGGTGAAAAGGCACTGCTCCCTTCTTCCCAATTTAGACTGAAAAGCTAGTTGTCATTTATTCCTAGATCCCTTTATATATATAGCAAAGGATGTGGTACTCTACTGCTCTTGAAAAATGTAGACTGAAGACATTACTGTTTTGATAAATCATTAGTATTGTAACTTGTAATCCTTAAAGGAAGGTTTATAATGTTTAATTCATTAAGATGTCTAGTCAGGTGTAGGAAGAAACATTTATTTTTAGACAAAGATTACTTAATGAAAAGGAGGTCATATCCAGTATATTCCCCTTACTTTCAACTTTAATTTGGACCTAACTGGGCCCAGCATGGGGAAAGAAAAAAAAAGAATTTTCTTCTTTTCCTGTTAAGTGGGGTTTGCCTATATGTATGAAAGAATTTATTTTCAATGTTCTAATCTGTTCATCCAAATATCCTATTCTAATTTGAACAGAGCCAGTATGCTTCCTTTCCTCCCACTGGCTGCTCTTACAGGAAAACTCAGAGTAGCTGAGCACCACACTGGTATATTTGTTACAGCAAGAGAGTGATGGAACAAGCGAAACCTTGACAATATCAGATTCAGCCTTTGATAATATACAAGAGGAATCCATGCTTTCATGCAATGGAGAGAAAACTAAATTTGGATTCAAGAGGACGTGGTTTCAAAACCTTCTTCTGCTAACTGAACAAGTCCCTTATCCTCTCCAACATTGTTTTCTCATCTGTTAAAAAAAAAAAAGGAAAGGCTTGGACTAGATGACCTCTGGCATCCCTTCCATTTCTAAATCTATGATCATATAATCAGGCAGGTATGTTTAGGGATTGCCAGGCAAAATAATTATTTGAATGGGGTTGGCTCTGAAAAGGAACTCACATCTGTGTCAGAAATGGACATCTGGTAACCCTTGGCATAGCCTTCTTTAATGAGATAAGCATTCAAGTTGTGTTATAGTAAATTATATTGTATAGGTTCACACAGAGAACAATTTTTGTAGAATTTGTAATTTGGAAGTTTTGTTTATAGTATGTCCTTAGGGGGTTTCTTTGTTTTAACAGCATGCAGCTTGACAGAAATACGCTGCCCAAAAAGGGACTAAGGTATATATTTCTCTTAACACAACTGCTGCCTCTCTGTTGTTCTGTCAACTTTGTTTGCTGTCGTTCTCTTTCTCCTCTCATTCCTTTACAACCTAGCACCTGGCATTTAAAATAAAGATAACTTTTAGCCCTCATGATTTTCTTTGGTTTTAATCAGAGTGAGAACATTTTTTAAGAGAAATAACTTAAGTGGTGACCAGAACCCTGAGCATGTTAGGTCCGGTAGGAACACTGTTTGGAAAGTAAAGGTTCTTTGCTAAGGATTTGTCTTCAACACAGTTTTTGGGATGGTATTTATGCTGTCAAAGCAAATGCAAATAGCAAGGTTGTCAATGGAAATGCATCGATTTCCATTGTATCCCATCTTGGAAGCAGATGTGTGAAACTCGAGGGCTCCTATAGCCTACAGATGGGGCTAGTTGTTGAATATCTAACTTTGAATCAAGGAAAACATTCACATTATTAGAGAGCAAATCAGGTCATTTAGTAAAGATATAGTTTTTATTTAATCTTCTCCCCCCCATATCTTAAGTCAATCCTCTGATGCTCATTCACTATTGGAAGAAGATGAGTGGATTGAGGGAAAGTATTATGTTCAGGGTGAATTAATTATCATTACCCTAGTGCACAAAAATATCATAATATTACTCTTTCCCCTCCTGGAAAAGAAAGGGTTATATGTTACTGTACAGTTGTGCTGAAGGTCTAGGTTAAGAGATTCAATGATGAGGGTCCTGGAATATGATGAATTTACTTCTCGGTGGTGCTAAGTTCACTTACTTCATGATAGCTTTGAAATCTGGCATGCTTTGTGTCTTCCCAGTTAGCCTTTTTCTCTTGCTTAAATCTCTTCGGTTGGTTAGTAGTAGAAAATCATTGGCAAATGATTTAATTTTTAAAAACTTCATTCTCAAAAAGTTACACTATGATTAAGTAAATGAATTTCCTCTCCATTCGGATTCAGACAAAATGCCCTAACTGCCTTTGGAAAGGCAAATGCTAATTTTGATCATAATAGTTATTTTTCCATAATGAAATTCCTCCTCCCATTCCACCCTCTTTTTCCCATTAGCTCTCAGTCTGTCTTCTTCTCTAACCCTACCATCATGGGTGTCGTCCTTTAAGAAGTCACTCACCTTTCTTGGCTTCTGGCCTGCCATTTGTCCACCATTTCAAATCTGTGCCCACCCATTTCTCCATCTCACCCCTGTACCTTTGTGTCTTTCTCAATTAACTTGGCTGTCTTGCTCATTGCTTGTGATTTTTGACTCCACATCTCACAGAAGCATAATTTTCTTCTCAAGAATTCTCCCCTTTCCCTGTGAGATTCCAACAGATGGTGTTAAATCATCTGTAAGAACTGAGCAATTAAAATTAGATTCAGTCTGTTCAGGAATTTTGTTCAGTCTGAATAGCCAAGTACTCTTGTTAGTTTTCCAGCTTTTGGTACTGCCTTGTCCTTGTAGAGGTGTTTAAGTGCCCCAGCTATGTTGTTTTGCAGATATACCCCATCATCTCGGCAGACCAGTCAAGAAGAGGGCAAAGAATGGCTTCGATCTCACTCAACTGGAGGCCTGCAGGACACTGGTAACCAATCACCTCTTGTTTCCCCTTCTGCTATGTCATCATCAGCAACAGGAAAATACCACTTTTCCAACTTAGGTAAAATCTTGAAATATCTAATTTTTTGCTACCTTTACCTTAAAAATAAATTATTGATTTCTTGGAAAACACCTGAAAAACTATAATAACTTCTGCAATTTTGCAGAAAGCTATGTGTTAAGAAACTTTCCCTAAAACATTTTAACAAATTGTTTTGGTTTAAAAAAAGTCATTTCTTTATCAATTTTTTTTATAAAAAAGTTAATTCAGGACCACACACATAAACCACCATCTAGCCGGTATTGCAGGAATTGTTAAAATGAAATATAAAACAACAAATCAAGTAAACAAGAAGAAACAAACAAAAAAATACTTCCTTAAGACTTTTACAGGGGGCAGCTAGCTGGCGCAGTGGATAGATCTCTGGCTCTGGAGTCAGGAGGACCTGAGTTCAAATCTGGCCTCAGACAGATAATACCTAATAGCTATGTGTCTCTGGGCAAGTCACTTAACCCCAATTGCCTCACCAAATAATAATAATAATTTTATTTGATTTGATTTTTATATATTTTTAAAATTTTTAAATAATTTTATATTTATAGTAATAATTTTATTTTATATAGTTTTATAATATAGAGGAAGAATTCATTAGGAAATAATGTGGCGGGACAAAAATCTAAACAAACCAGTCATCCTTTTATAGCTATTATGCCATTTAAATAGTTGCATCTATTATAAACCCCCTCCTAATTTATCCTTTATTTTATTTTGCTTTTACTACTTCTTTATGGAGCAATTGTTCATGCCCAATAGCTGACTCTTTGAAAGATTGTGTTTCTGCAGTGGCTTATGGTTCCTAACACATTCAGCACTGTTGGGAGTCTCTTAGAAATTTCTTGCCTACAGCAGCATTTCAAGACCCATCTGGTTAGACTTCCATCAGTTAAAAAAAAAGGTCAAATCCCCTTTTTTGGGAGTTTGCATTCCAATTGGCCAGGGAGGTAGACAGGCCTCTAATATCAATTGCCAAAGTACTCATTCAGATGACATACTGGACTTATTAAGGAGCCATTTTGCTCTTCACTTTGCTCAGTATGTCAGGTATTAGAGATACAAGAAGAAAACAATATCTGCAAAGACACAGTGGTGGTAGATGGAGTATCAGGTATAGAAAAGAACAAAAGTAGGCCATTTTCTCTAGAGTGTCAAGTTTTTCAGAGACAATGAATGAAGTTAGTCTAAAAAAGATGAGTTGAATCCAAGCTATGAAACTTTTTAACTGTCTACAATCAGAGTTTGAATTGTATTTCAGAGGCAATAGATATGGGCCACTGAAGCTGTTCACCAGGAGAATGACACAGTCAGATCTGTGTTTTGGGAATATCAATTTCACAGCTATTTATGATTATAGACAACAATAATGAGCCAGAAAAGACAATTCAGAAGTTGTTTTAATAATCAAGGCAAAAAGTGATGAGCAACCTGAATTAAGGTGGTGACCAAATTTGAGTGAAGGGAATTGACTCCAGAGATAATTGTGGAAGCAGAATCAATAAGTCAAGTATTAAACAAGCTGAGAGAAAGGAATTAGCCAAGGTTGATTTTAAGATTTCAAAGGTAGGTACCTGGTTTAGTCATCAGAATCTTTGCCTCTTTCTCACCTTGCTTCCAAACTTACATTCAACTACAGTTTTAGGTTAATGATAATGATGATAGCTAGCATTTATATAATGCTTTAAGGTTTGCAAAGCACTTTGCAAATATCTCATCTGATCCACACAACACCCTGGGAAGAAGAAATACTATTATTATTCCAATTTTACAGGTGAGGTAATTAAGGCAGATAAAAATTAAGTGACTTACCCAGGATCACATAGGGGGTAAGTCTGTAAGGTCACAACTGAACCAGGTCTTCCTGATTCCAGTCAGCGTATTCTATCTAGAGAGGTACCTAGCTGTCTAAAGACCTAAAGCACATAACATAATATATGTCACAGTGCTTTGCTTGTACTAGATGTTCATGTTTTTTTCTTGAACTTGTTTATGTAATCATAATTAGAGTTGAACTCAGTTTTCCCTTAGCAAGTCACTTAATCTTGTCTGCCTCAGTTTCCCCATCTGTAAAATGAACTAGAGAAGGAAATGGCAAGAAAACCTCAAATGGAGTAATGAAGACTTGGTTATGACTGAATAATAACAGTTGTCCAAACCAGCTAAAATTTGATCAAATCCTCCTGAAATTGGTAGTTCTTGAGTAAAATGGAAATGTTTTTTTAATTTTAATAAAAAAAAAGATGATTAGTATGAACCATGGTCTTTTTAAGCTACTCCATTTCATTCTAATAATCTGCCGTCCAAATAATGGAAAGTCCAACTGGTACTAATTTAATTTGCTCAGTATATTAAATGCATTCCTGTACATTCCCCTGCAGTCCCCCTGGAATTGAATTCGAGGAGATTTGACCTAGCTAAATAGTCAATGGAATATTCCACCCTTAGCATTAATACCATCTGCTAACAAGCTACTTGCAAATTTATTGGCAAATGCATAGCTTTAGGCCTTTTTACTGGGGAAATCTATTTTTTCCTGTAATTTAGGCCTAGAATTTATTGTTCAAATGCAGGGTCCTCCACCTCCAGACTTATAAGCATGCAGTTTGTGAAAATCTTGTTTTGTTGAAAAGTCATAATAATAAACTGCAAACTGCATCTCTTCCCCTCAACCCCTACCCCACGCATATCCCAATACCCACACACATCCCTCTGGACATTAAGCATGCTGTTCTAAGCTGACAGCTCCCCCGGTGGCACGTTCAGGGAAGTGTCTGATCTAGCCATGTTTAATGGAATCTTTATAAATGTCTATAGTTCTTCTTCTGCATCATCAGTATAGACACACCTTGAATTCATTTTATTTCTCCTTTCTTTCCCAACCACAGGCTAGACTTACAATTTCAATGAGTTATGGAAATCCCAGTGCAGAAGCCCTCCCTAATAATGCCATCAGTAACTGCCACGAAATTCATAATCTTAACAGGGATTCTAAACCTGGGTTCCATGAACTTTTTTTTTAATATCTTGATAACTGGTTTCAATAGAATTAATTTCCTTTGTAGTTTTATGTATTTCATTTTATGCATTTAAAAATATTATTCTGAGAATATCCTTAGATATTACCAAACTGCCAAAGATATTTATATCACAAAGAAAAAAAAAGAAAAAAAGAAAAATGTTAACCCTTGACAAAATATTGCCTGACACACTGAGAGATTGAGTGTATTGTCCAGGATCCTTAATCTATTATGTATCAGAGGCTGGCACTGGACCTTCCTAAATATGGAGCTGGCTTTCTATTCACTATGCCATGAGGCCTCCCCTTTCTAATCAGTCTAAGAAAATTTTCTCTTTTCCTGTCCCTTTAATTTCTGAACCAAAAAAAGCAAACACTCCTATAATACCTAATACAAATAAGAGTAGTATTACCTGTTAATATATCCACATGAGGGAAAAGGAAAATCATAAGTTACAAGTAAGGCAGGAAGGTAGAAATGAAAATAGGAAGGAAGGAAAGAAGGAAAGCAGGAAAGAGAAAAGGAAGAAGGGAACAAAGGATGGAAGGAAGGAAAGAAAAAGAGAACAAAGGAGGTAAACCCTCATTTATTAAACAGTTCCTATGTACCTGGCATTAAGCCATGGAAGTAAAATTAGATGTAAAGAAGTACAGGTTCCCTTTACTTCCAAAGGTCTTGCAGCTTCCTGGACTGCTATAGAAAGAGTTACAATCTGAAGCTAGATGTCCTGGGTTTGAATCATACTTATTACCAGTTACCTTGAGAAAAATCATTTGATATCTTTGGCTTTCAGGAGAGGTTGTAATGGGTGATTTCTGAGGTTCCTACCACCTCTAAGACTATGAATCTGTGAAGTAACCAGAAATTTCCATCAGCAACCCCACAAGTTTCCATCTATCTCTCTCCTTATCCTATGTAAGCTTAGTTTTCCTTGTGTATCAGCATTCAAGTTTAAAAATAAAACAAAGTAAAACATAGAAACAAACAAAAAAAACTAGACTCCTAAATTTATTGGATTTTTCTTTCAGTCTTATGGAATGGATAGAATGGTTAACATTATTTTTCAATCATTTTTCGTTGAAAATATATAGCATTTTAACTACATTTTAGAGAAAATAGTCTTTTGTGACCTCGATTAGGCACTTAGTCACCATATACTGCTTTGCTTTTTGTGAAAATGTTTACTTAGATCCAAACAACTGTATTGCAAACACACTTTTTTTTTACTACAAGTTGTAAACTGGAGATTTTCTTAGCATTATAGGACCATATATGGTGAAGGAAGAAATGGAAAAAAAATTTAAAGTCATCCAGGGCTTGTCCGAGTTGATTAATTTTAGCTAGATAGAACAGCTATTGAATTCACTTTCATTAAAAAAAAAAAGCATTCATTTCATTTGATCCCTGTTATAGGCCAGCTGGGGTGAGATAAGATGGTAGCAGAAGTCTGAGTCAAGCATTTGCTCACTGAAAATGTTGGCCTAATATAGATCTTAAATCTTGGCTTTTCCGATTCTAATGTTCCCCTTTGGAAATTTCATTTTAATGTCTCCTCCCACTTTCCATCTGCCCTTTAGATAAATGTATTATTATTTGGTAAAATTGGTAAAGATTTGGGAGCAAATATCTTTTTATTCAATTCTTATATTGCGTATGTGAATGTGTAATTAGATTTTTATTATGACCACTGGGGAAAATGACACTCTCTTTTGTGTGTTTATCTGTTTAATGTCAGTTTAGAAATGGATAGATTGCTTTTTTTTTTGGATGAGGCAGTCGGGTTAAGTGACTTGCCCAGGGTCACACAGATACTAAGTATTGTCACCTAGCTGCCCCAGACAGATTGCTTTTCATAAAGCTTTTTCTAGCTTGGAGGAAAACTGAGGCTTCAAAATAATTCCCATGTGATATGTTGACTAGAAAGGCTATATGACATAGTAGTACACAGAATGCTGGCCTCAGAGCCAGGAACCCTAGCTTCTCTCAAGTCCCACATGGTGGTCATGTGACCCAGGGTAAGTCACAATCCTCTTGCTGCTCAGGTCAGGTCTCTAAGACTATTGGCTGCAGAAAAAGTATATTTGTAGAGAGAGTTTCCTCACCCAATGAGATAGGGCCAAAGCCCTATCCTATCTATAGCTACATAATATAATTACTATAGAATATTTCACAGTAAATAGTGTCTATTTGCATTGATAGGGGGACCTTGTTTATATAATCTGTTGAAAGCCTCTTCTCTAATTCTAAGTAAAACTCCCGCCTTGAAATGTATAAAGAAATGGAGACTTGAATGTTTACTTTGCTTTGCAGTGAGTCCCACCAACCTGTCCCAGTTTAATCTTCCTGGCCCCAGCATGATGCGCTCCAACAGTATCCCTGCTCAAGATTCTTCCTTTGATCTGTATGATGACTCCCAGCTGTGTGGCAGTGCCACATCTTTAGAAGAAAGACCCCGGGCCATTAGTCATTCAGGCTCATTCAGAGACAGCATGGAAGAAGGTAAGCCTCGGGGGTGAGAATAAGGGGGAAAATAATCTAGACTTTCATTCTTCCAGAATGAGGATATGGGTAATATTGATCTCATTAGGCTGCCAAGAGCATCCTATGGACGTTGTACAAAGCAGATGTTGAATAAATGTAGGTCTACTGAATGCTTTTATGAGAGTGGACATTTACAGATTCCTGAAGGAAAGGGAATTTGGACATCATCTATATTGGCCTCTTTGGGGAAGCAGTGTTATCTAGCAGATAAAGGGCTTAGGGAAAGGAAGACCTATGTTCCAAAAATCAATCAATCAATTTTTATTAAGTGCCTCTTGTGGGACATGCCCCGTGTTAAGAACCTATTGACTATGTGGCCCTTGGCAAATCATTTAACTTTCAAGTGCCTCAAGATTGCAAGTGGCAAAGAAAGTACCCATGTATATTGGTAGAGGATGAAAGGATGGGGGAAACTCAAAGGGAGTTTCCTGCATTAATTAAAATACAGGGCTAGCTCCTAATTGCCTCTAGTGCTATGTATAAATATATATATACACACACACACAAATAATAGCTAGCATTTATATAGCACTTAACACCATCTCATTCCTCACAAATACCCTGGGAGTCAGGTGCTATAATTATCCTCACTTTATAAAGGAGGAACGGAGGCTGAAAGGTAAAAATGACTTGTCCAAGGTCACAAAGCTAGTGTCAGAAGCAGGATTTGAACCTGGTCTTTCTAACTCTCAGTCCAGCACACTAGCCTGATACAGACATGCATACATACCACACATATATATATATATGCATATCTATGCATGTATATAAAGAGACACAAAGAGAGAGACAGAGAAAGAGACAGAGAGAGGGAAAAGAGAATGAGCAAAGCATTTTCTTATGTTTTTAGGTCAATTTCAATTAGGATTTACTAGAGAATTGTACTAGAAAAAGGTAAGGTATTAGCTATCCTTCACCAGCTAATGTAAACCTCTATCTAGCGAAAGTTTTCATAATGATAGGCCTCCTTACACTCTCAAAACCCAGCTCAAGTTGGTATTAAATAGTACAGCTAAAATGACACACTGCTATTTTTGAGTTCTGATGTAAAATCCTACTATGAAATAAACTCTGAGATGTTATCCATTTTTAAACTCACAAATCCACTCACTCTGTTTTGACCTTTTTAAAATGTGTTTCAAAGATCACATTTTATGTTCTCTTTGCATGGTAAATTCTGTAATGATATTTGGACAGAAACAATAAATGTGGCTTTACCCAAATAGGCATAAGCAGCTTTACATTGTAAATTCTAGGTAATCATAATGGCCCAGTTTAAGAAAACATCAGAGCTTGAATCAAGGTTAAATGTGTATTTTTGTAAATTTCATCATACTGAATATAGAATTAACTGATAACAACTTGGGAGCTGTTTTGTAGATAATATTGAACATTTTTTGCATGTGCTTTTTTATTTATTTATTTTTTTAAAGACATAGCATCAGCCTTTGTAAAGATGAGTAGGAAAAACTAAAATAAAATACAATGTGGAAGTGGAAATTAACTTGAATAAATTTTTCAGGGATTGTTAGTTTTCTAGTTTGAGTATTCCCTCCCCTGACACAGAGTATCAACATTATATCAACTATGATATAATGACTAGGTGGCACAATGGATAGAGGGCCAGGCCTGAAGTCAGGAAGACTAATCTTCCTGAGTTCAAATCTAGCCTCAGACACCTCCTAGCTGTGTGACCCTGGTCAAGTCACTTAACCCTGTTGACCTCAGTTTCCCTATGTGCAAAATTAGCTGGAGAAGGAAACAGCAAACCACTCCATTATCTTTGCCCAGAAAACTCCAAATGGTCTAACAGAGTCAGACACAACCAAAACAACTGAATAACAGCAACAAAATTCCCATACAATTTATCATCATACAATCATCCCAGTGTAGCATTACCAAACACATTGAAGTTGTTCCTTGATAATCTATTAATATATTCACAGAATCTCCACCAGAGAAAGAACCTCAGATGCCTTCTAGTTCAATTCATCCCCAACAAGACTCTCTTCTTTAGCATTCTTGAAAATTAACCATGAATTCATCATCCAGTTAGAGTAAACACTCTCTCTCCCAAGACAGCCATTTCATTTTTGCATAGCTTTAATTAGGTAGTGTCACCTCATATGAAGCCCAAATATTCCTCTTTGCCCCTTTCACCTCTTGCTCCTAATCCTTTCTTCTTGAGCAAAGCACTCTTCAGGCAATTGAAAATATGGATGATGTCTCAACTAAGTTGCTTTTTTTTCCCTTTGAGGTCAAATATTCCCAGTTCTTCAACCTATCATACAACCCATATATAAAGATTACAAATACCTATGATAGCTGGTTATCTTCTGCCTGATGAGAACCCAGAGTCATTTTGACATTGCCTTGAAATAGGACTCCAGTGAAGTGTAATGAAGCCCATAGAGTTTGCTCCCAGAGATCCACCTAGCTACCAAGAGCAGGCAGATAACGTCTGCTCATGCTCCAGGGGTAGGGAAAGGACTCATTTTAGGTGAAATTTAAATAAATATAAACATAAATCAGCTCTATTCTCCCAATACCTATAGTATTCCCCAATTTTAAATTTAGAGATTGTAGTATTTATTTCAGGTCCATATAGAATTTACAATATAATCAATTTAACAGACAATCTTCACATGGTGGATGAGCCTAATGGAAACTATTGCGATTGTGGTTTTGTTTTTTTTTTTTTGCTTTTAACCAAGGAACCATATGGTTTGACTCTGTCCTCTCTCAGTAAACAATACTCATCCACCTCTATTGATTACTCTTGTATGGAGAAGCCCTAGATCAGAAATCAAATGGGAGGCAAATTCCAGAATGATACTGCCACTGTTTATGTTTATAGATATAGCCTTATATGACATTGAAAAAGGAATTACTTCACTGGCTACTACTCCATATTCCAGAACAAATGACTTCTAGCTTCTTGAGATGGCTCATTCATGACCAAGTAGTTTAAAAAAAACAACAACAACTTGTTGTGTATGCCTTCATATACTGGAAGAGTTTGACAATCTGGAATCTAGGAGACAGGGCTGGGCCTGAGGTCAGGAAGACTTGAGTTCTAATCCAGACTCAGATACTTACGGTGTGATCCCAGATAAGTCATTTAACCTCTGTTTACTTTAATCCACTGGAGAAGGAAGGACAAACCACTCTAGCATCTTTGCCAAGAAAACACATGGATAAAGGGTCCATGGAGTCACAAAGAGTTGGACATGACTGAACAGTAACAAAAAACAATCTGCAACAAGGAAAGGGACTAAATTCCCTTTTATAGATGATAACCTTTCATTGTTTATGCATTGGATTTTAGAACTATTCCCATTCTTACAACTGAACCTTCGAATGATAGAATTTTAAAGCTGGGAGGAATTTAGCATGATCACATCCAGCCACTTTGTATAACAAATGAAGGTATTGAGGCATGTAATGGTTAAGTAAATTCCACAGGATTCCATGGTAGTAGGCCATGTGACTGGTTCTAGAACTCGGATCCCCTGAACTCTAATTCTTTCTGCTACAATAGCTGTCACTTTTACTTCACAGTTGTTAGAGGTAGTAAGGGTATGATATTTTGAGAAGCAGCATTATTTGGTGGGGAGTAGAGTACTCCTGAGACCAGGGTCAGTCATCATAAGACAGCTTATGAGGATCAAAATGTTACAGAAGGAAAGGGACCTTGAAGGTCACTGAGTCCAGGCTACTGATTTTACAGTTCAGAAAACTGAGCCACATAGGGGTTCCAGCCTGGCTTTATAATTCATGGGATTCTAGATGAACTTGGGCAAGTTACAAGCCTCAGTTTCTTCATCTGTATAATGGAGATGATGCTACATGTACTGCCCATCTCAAAGTGACTCTATAAAAATCAAATGAAAAATGATATGTGAAGATACCAACTAAGCTGGAAAGGCCTATATAATTTTAAGTTATTGCCATCCTTTATGAAACTGACTAATGATATCTATAATGAAAAGTATATGGAAACAGACAGGATTTTTCTGCATTGACTGTTAAGCACAGTTTTACCTGGGCTATTGGGTCTGGCTTTAAATACAAAAACATAACATGAATTATTTGTGGTCCAATATTATCATTAATAGAGATGCCCAGGAGAGACAGGTACTACATTAAAAACAACAACAACAACAATGATTTCATCTACTACATTTATTTTCTATGGAACTTCAATTTGGAATTCATAAGAATGCTTTTGCATCTAAATGAGTATATCACCTCTCCATATGTGATGACAAGGTCCCAAGAAGAATAAATTGCCAGTGCCTATTTCAGGAAAACTATTGAAAGAAAAGCCCAGGAAGAAAACATTAATGTTTAAATCCTAACCAGAGGCCATTTAGTGCCTTAAGGCCCTTAGTAGGTAGTATGAAGGGAAGAGCGTGAGTGATGAAGAAAGGGAATGAGTCTTGAAGCTTTCTACTATTTGCTTATTTGATTTAATATAAGCTTGTGAATATTTAATCAGTGAGGTTTCATTGTACTGTCTCTCTGAGTATAATTTACTCTTTGAGAGAGTCCTACCATATGGGATAATGTGTGTGATTACTGGAGTTTTATAACAAAAATGCTCTGTGCTTTTTAAATTTTGTTGGGCTCGAGCATAGTACTTTTGTGTTGATTTTGAGCGTTTTAGTTGGAAGAGAATGTAGACAAAATATTTATCAGATAACTGGAAGTCACATTTTTCTAAAACTATCTGGGCTTAATGTCTGTTGATTATCATACCCACTTTCCATTCCCTGGGGGAGTTTGCCCATTGTGTCATGGTTATATTTTCTAACTGATCTTTTCTCTTTTACTTTTTCCTCTCTCCCCAGTCCACGGGTCTTCGTTATCACTGGTTTCGAGTACATCTTCTCTCTACTCTACAGTGAGTATTAATTAGCACTCCAAAGTCAAAATGGAGATGGCAAAAATAGCATGAATTTCATAAAGTTTTATTTACAGTTAAATTAAAAGTAGGCTGGTGATAAACTAAATGAAATGTGGCTAACACTTCCCCTCCCCCAGCAAGTTCTATTAACAGCCTCTGAAATGGGTTCTTTCACTTGATTTGAGGTGAGGAAGACACATTTTATCAAAGTGTACATTTAATAGTGAAGTGTATCAAAGTGAATAGAGTTTGGTACAGTTTCTGAAACACCAAGATGATGATCTGTGCTCTACTTTTGTCTCACCAAATTGGTCACTTTTATCCTGCTTCTGTTGCATGGCCCCTAAGCATCAGAAATGGTAATTGATGTTCTAGTATGTTTCTTTCATGTTATTTGAATTCCTTTATTGGAGGAAATTATTCTAAAAGGTCAGAGACCTGGAAGGGTGACAGTTTTGTTTGCTTTTAAATCTGTTTATTGACAGTGGATTTTTGGAAGTGGTTTTGGATTTAAAATGATATTTCCTAAGAGAGAAGTATTGATTTAAAAGGAAATCCTTCTAACCCTAATGCACATTATTTTATTTAGTTCCTTTCCCCTCTTCACTCCAAGGGATTTTTTTTTCTCTGACTTTTAGTTAAAGTGATATTGCATCTTGCAAACTGAGAGAATATTGGGCCTTAATGTTTTGTTTTGTTTTGTGACCCCTACATTATTTAAAAAAACAGCTGTATTGAAATACTTAGGTCTTTTCCCACTTCCAAGTGATCAAGTTATTTCAAAGTTGGATTTCTGCATTTATCAAGTCATAATGAGACACTTACTGCAGGTTCAAACCAAGAGAAACAACTTGTCCAGAATCCCAGAGCTCTCATAGTAAATGGGATAATCCTGGCAACTCACTGGATGAAAACAAACATCTCCGTTTCAGGAAACAGTTATCTTGGTTGCCTGTATATGCCAGTGGTTGCACATGGCTGTAATCCCTGTTACTGGGGGAGGCTAACTCTGGCAGGTGTCTAGAGTCCATTCGCTCTGTCCTGCAGTTGGGCTAACTATGATCAGGTGCTCAGACTAAGTCTGGCACCAATATGGAGAGGGAGCAGAGGGCCATTATGTTGTCTCCAGGAGACAACTGGCCCAAGTGGGAACAATGGACAGGTCAAAGCTTCCAAGCCAATGGGCTTTGGGATTGGGTTGGTGAGCAGCTGCTGTACTCCAGAGATTAAAAAACAAAAAAGTCTTTAAAAAAAAAAACAAAAAAAAATCATTCATAAAGTACTGTGCCAAAATTACTTTTTTTCTTTTTTGACACTTTCTCTTGTAGATCTTTAGAAAAGTAGCGATTTCCATAGATTAGAGAATCAGAATTGTTGGCAGATAGATGCTAAACAGATGTTTTTTTCCCCTTTTTAGCAATAGCAAAGTAGTGAGGTTTTCTTTTCTTTCCTATATTGTTTTGGTTCTTTTTGGGGGGGGCGAGGTAGAGAAGGTTAGGTTCAGACACATAATTTCAAACATATAGGGAATTCCCATTGTGAAAATGGCCTCCAATAACATAGATCAGCCACTCATCTGTAACTTACAGTCACAGAGAATTACCTAAGGTACTGAGGGATTGAGTAACTTGCCCATGGTACATAGGCATGCCATGAATCTAGGTCTTCCTCAGTCCCTTGCTGGCATTCTCATTATTCATTGGTACAGTGGAAACAGCATTTAACTTAAAATCATGGGCCTCGAGTTCAAATGCAAGACCCATCACTTCTACCTTGGAAGTCACTTCATCTCTCTAATATTCAGTTCCCTCTTGTGGAAAATTAGTTGGGGCTGATGATCTCTAAGATTTCTTCCAACTCTAAATCTATGATTCTTTAGATTTAAAGGCAGCTAGCCAGGTGGTGCAGTTGCTAGAGCACTGAGCCTGGAGGGAGGAAGATCTGAGTTCAAATCCACTTTCAGACACTAGCTTTATGATCCTGGGCAAATGATTTACCCTCTGTTTACCTTCATTTCCTCAACTGTAAAAATGGGGATAATGATATCACCTATATCATGATGGTGTTGTGAGGTTGAAATGAGATAATATTTGAAAAGCACTTAGCATGGTGCCTAGCATAGAGTGGGCAGTAAATTATGTCTGTTTCTGTATGATTTTTCATACATCAAGGATCTTTGTTAGTATTCCCTCCACCCATCCAGATAGCAACCCCTCTAAAATTAGTCTTTGAGGGTTACTCTGGCTGGAAATTTCATCACATTCACAATCTTATGATAAAATGTTTTATTGTTGTTACTGCTTTTAACTTAGCTAGGTTGTTCTGTAGACCATAGATATGCAGATAGATAGTGGATCA